>NC_084744.1:57288025-57350525 GCF_033978785.1 Entelurus aequoreus | reverse complement strand
ATTATCTGGATTGTCAATTTTAGATTTGGTCGTCTGAGAACAATGCAGATACCTGCCGTGCTCCTGATGGTGGGCAGCTTTGTGGCCGGAGCGTCTCCAAATTTCTACGTCTACATTGTGGCACAGTTCTTGGTTGCAGCTGGTCGCGCCGCATTTAGAATGAACTCCACTGTGTTAGGTATGACATCCGACAGTGGGCAGGGGCTTTCCTGTTCTGCAGCCTCTAAATAATTGACTGAGAAAATGTGTTGTTCTCCCGAAGCGCTGACTGTTAAAAACATTTCGTTATAGCCACAGAGTGGATAGGAATCACCAAAAGGTCCTATGCCTCCTGTATGAGTCAATTATTCTTTGCACTTGGAGAATGTTTCATGGCTGGACTGGTCTACGTCATTCGTAACTGGAGAATAGCTCAATACATGCTTGGAGCAGCGTATTGCCCTCTAGTCTTCTACATGTGGTATGTATTGTTAAATAGTTATTGTTTTCTCTCTTGGCTCTAGGCAAAGGCGGTCGCACTCCCTCCTCTCTCCGTTTCTGCCCAGCTTGCCTCTTTGTCTTGTCCTGTCTTGTTTCACTTTCTTGTAGCCTCTTCTTGCACTGCTCTCCAAAATCTAAACAATGGATTTGATCAACTGGCCTCTCGACAAAATTGTCAAGCTCTGGGGTTCGGGGGAACCTGCCTGTCCTGTCGGAATGGTCGTTGCTGGACACACGACGGACTCTTGGGTGCCGCGTGCCTTGGGGACCCTTTCAGTTGAGGACATTGACAATATCTACCGATTCGGAATCATAACAGGACATCTGCAGATTGGAGTAAGCATTGCCCTTGAGTATCGACAAATTGAAAGATGCTGGCAGGTGTTTTAAGGTACTCCAAAGCTGTCACTGGTCTTGGGTATGACGTTAAACTACATCCAGGCATGAGATGGGAGGTTGTGTGTGGGGTTAGTGAGTCCCAACCAGAGCCGGCCCAAGGCATAAGCATACTAAGCGCTTGCTTAGGGCCCCGCGGCCACCAGGGGGCCCCCAAAAGCAATTAACAAAAAATTCTCATTTTTTATTTTTTGCATGTACGAGTCTGACTGATGATTTCTAAATGATCAAAGATATATTATTGTACAAAAACAAAATTTTAGGTCAGAAAAGCCAGGAAGCACATGTTTTAAGGAGTGGGTGGAGTGGTGTGGGTGGTGAAGAACAGAGGAACAAAACTGTGATGTGATGGTCAAATGTGTGAATTAAGGACCTTAATTTAAGGTAGTTTATTTTGATTTTTTCCCCAAAAATGTTTCGCACATCGTGATGTACATTTACATAGTTTTAATATGTAGTAACTTTATATGTGTTTATAAACCGTTATGTTACCTTGTTTCTGGTAACTCTGTTCATTAATATTATTTAAGTATTTGCTTGATATTTAATTTAATTACGTTGTTTTTTGTACATTTGAATTTGTTCCTTTTTATATATATTTAAGTGATTTTATTGTTGCACTTTATTGTTTTTCTTGCACTACGAATTATTTTTGCACATTGCTGTTTCAGGTTTTTGTTACCAAAAATAATAAAGTGAATCAGAATCAGCTTTATTGTCCAGTTATGTTTAACACACATGGAATTTAACTTCAGTAGACTGCGCTCTCTTTGTACAAAGTAAACATTAGATATGAACAAGTAACTAAAAATATAAACTAGTAATTAAAGACTAATATGTACAAGACTGATGAGACAAGATGACACTTTTACTGTAAATACAAAGCTTTATCACTTGGACTGTTCAACCCCAGGCCACTCTTGTAGCTGAATGTTTTCTACATTTTAAGATTAGGAACCATATGTGGCACTCTGGACATCATTCGTTCATTCATTGGTATTATTTATGTTCTTAACTGGGCCACCCATATATCTTTATAAATGACATGTCATTTGTAAAGACATGCCAGGCTGACATAGGATAATGTAAACAACACTGCCAGAGCCGCAATGAGTTTATAGTAGGTGTGTGAATGATCAACAATCAATATTATTGGCAGAAATAGAGGGCCCCAAAATCTAATTTTGCTTAGGGCCCCATGGAGGCTTGGGCCGGCACTGGTCCCAACTAACGTCTATAAAATGCACACAAAGAACCGTTTGCACCTTCTCTTGTGACTGGCGGGCGGTCAGCGCCATAAAGCTGAGCGGGTCCCTGGGTAATTGGGGCGCGGACAACCAACAGGACAGACTAAGTTCAACAGCCCAGTAAGGCAATTAGTCTAGGAGAAGGATCTCTGATATAAAATACCCCTTCCAACCCGCACCAAGCCAGCGTGGAAGGTGTAGGCCAGGGGTCGGCAACCCGCGGCTCCGGAGCCGCATGCGGCTCCTTGACCAGTCTGATGCGGCTCAGCCGATTTTCCCAGGAGACTTATGGATCTCAGTGTCTCTCATAGATTACTCCCAGGGAAAAAATAATCCTATTTACACTCTAATTACTAAATAAAGGGCGTGCCCTAATTCCACTGCAGTAATTGTCCTCTATAGCATTTACATACAGCGTGCCAGTCCAGCCACATGTTGCATGTTGTTATTACTTGCACACACAGGAGACAGCAAAGCATACTTACTCATCAGCCACACAGCTTACACTGACGGTAGCCGTATCAAACAACTTTAACATTGTTACGTTACAAATATGCGCCACACTGTGAACCCACACCAAAAAAGAATGAAAAACACATTTCTGGAGAACATCCCACCGTAACACAACATAAACACAACACAACCATTACCCAGAATCCCATGCAGCCCTAACTCTTCCGGTCTACATTATACACCCCCGCTACCACCAAATCCCCCCACACATCAACCCCCCCCCCCCCTCTCCGTGCGTTGGTTGAGCGGAAGAGTTAGGGCTGCATGCGATTCTGGGTATTGGTACCGTCAGTGTAAGATGTGTGGCTGCTGAGGTAGTACGCCTTGCTGTCACTTACGTGAGCAAGCTAAAATTGCATTCTACGTGTGGTCGAGCAGGTACACTGTTAGGGCAGAATGTATAGGGCGCCAAATGCAGTGTCATCACGCTCTGATATTCGGGAGTCTCCCGGGAAAAATGAGAGGGTTGGCAAGTATGACGCTATCAAGCGCCATTCATTCAAAACTCGCGGGCTGCACTAACATCAAATTTCCACATTACAGTGCGTGCCGGTGCGTGTGTCGGAGACCCCTGGTTAACATAGCACAAAGCATTTAAGCTTTGTATGCAGGTGTTTTTCATTTTAAATTTAAAAATTTTTTTTGTGGCTCCCATTACTTTCTTTAATTTGTGAAACTTGCCAAAATGGCTCTTTGAGTGGTAAAGGTTGCCGACCCCTGGTGTAGGCTAATAACCAGCATGAAGAGTACGCCAAGATCGTTCACTATGGCAGAAACATGCTGAGGCTTTCGTCCAGCAGTGGACTGACAACGGCTGATGATGAAAGCTGTCACAAGGTCAGGTTCAATGATTGGAGGGTGCGGGCAGAGCGTGAACGCTCAGATTTTTGTGGTTGTGGACTAAATTGCAAACTGGACAACATCAGAGACGGCGTTTGCATTACATGATGAATTTGAGGACCAGAAATAGACAATTAGAGTGAAAAGTTTAAATTAGTTTTTGCTCGCTTAGTCACAAAGACTCTAATCTGGATTGTTTTTCCCTGGCTGCAAGCAACCTGGCAAGGACATTGCTTCAAGATTTCTCTCGAGGACAGTGCAGCGAACACGCAACAAGCTCCTTCCCTGTCAATAACACCTGGGGGGGTAAAACTCTGTTCGTTTCAGGCCTACATACCCCAACCCACACCCCACGCTTTTGCCACCGCTTAATTCCTTAGTGGCGACGGATGGCTGGAGCAGCGCAAGAAGGGCAGCAGCTTCGCCTCCGGAGGCCTCCCCTCCCCTCCCCTTTTCTTGCAAGTCTCGTGGTTTTCTGTGTCGTAACGTGTTTGTGTGCTTATCGTGGCTCTCAAGTTTTTTTTTCTCAGTGCCCAGCCTAAGCCACCCCCATTGGACCTCAGTCCGGGATCGAATATTCTTTTACTCCTCCAACCCATACTTGCCAACCTTGAGATCTCCGAATTCGGGAGATTGGTGGGTGGGGGTTTGAGGGGGGGGCAGGGTTAAGGGGGAGGAGTATATTTATAGCTAGAATTCACTGAAATGATTGTCCAGGGAGATTTTCGGGAGAGGCACTGAAATTCGGGAGTCTCCTGGAAAATTCGGGAGGGTTGGCAAGTATACTTCAACCCCCCCATCATCCACCTTTTTCCCACCTTTTACGGGGCACCGTAAGTGGTGCCCCATCGGCGTTTCTGTTCTGTCTCCCTGCACAATTTATGTCTGCTCTTGAACGGGTGTGTGCTGAAGATGAGAATGCATTGTACTCGCGCAATGACAATAACGTTCTTTCCTCCTTCCTCCCTCCTTTTTGACTCTGAACTTTTATTCAAGGTGGATTCCTGAATCTGCCAGGTGGTTGTTGAGTCGAGGCAGAATTGAGGAAGCAAGGATGTTGATCAAGAGGGTGGCCACAATAAATAAACAGGATGTCTCAGAGAATACTTTGGACTGCATGGTGTGCTTTGATACACAACATACCAAATGTTTTTTTTGTCGTTTTTAATCTTTTCTTCTTCTCTTGAACTGCGCAGCTCGGGGAACATGAGAACAAAGAAATCAAAAGTGGAACCATGAAAATAATTTTTACCACCAAAAAGCTGAGGATTTACTTATTACTTTTGTGTTTTGTTTGGTGAGTAAAAAACAATAAGTTATTTCATTTGTATATCCTTTAATTTATTTATTTCCCCCCGCCTAGGTCTTCAACATACTTAGGCTACTTTTGTATTGCTCTCAATGTTGGAACATTTGGTTTGAGCATCTTCCTGGTTCAATTCCTGTTTGGAGTCACAGAACTCCCCATACAATTTATTTGCCTCTGGTTTTTGGAGTTGTTGGGAAGAAAAAAATCCCTCATTTTAATCGCGTTTGCAGCTGGCTTGTCTTGTCTCCTGACCGTGGCTTTCTCTCAAGGTGAATCCATCATTTTTCACAGAAATTATGCCTGAGTTTGGACATATTACACTCACATGTCTTTCACTTGTTCCCATTCCAGACAATGCTGTTGCTATTACGGCTCTTGTAACGACAGGGAAGCTCTTCTTGGACTGGCTTTTGTCGGTGTGTATGGTCTACTCTCAGGAGCTGTTCCCCACTTCAGTCAGGTAAGCAAAATACTGTGTATTCTTCTTAGGGTCACAGGGTTGAGACTTGAGCCATGACTTTGGTCCTAGTCCTCAAAGTAAGGCCATAAAGCAGGGTTGTTGAACTTAATTATTTTTGGGGACCTCATTTTCAGAAAGTGAAAAGAGAAGTCCCTCGGTTCTTAGCTATTAGTCTAAATTTGTTTATTCCGGAGAAACCGCATCCTCTATAATAGTCATTTGATCTTTGTGTATTTATTTTGTTGGAATATTGGGAGCGCTCCAATTTTTTTAAAGAACCTAGTGAAAGACCATCTCTATGACAGCCCTCAAGGGTTTTTAGAAATCTGCTGCATGAGCTGTTGGTTGTTACCAAAAGGACAAGATCGCAAATACCAGTGGCCAAAATGAGCTTCTTCCGTGGTGTGGCGGGGCTCTACCATACAGAGGGTGAGGAGCTCTGTCATTCAGGCGGTCCTCGAAGTAAAGTCGCTGCTCCTCCACATCGAGAGAAGCCAGAAGATGTGTCTCAGACATCTGGTTAAGACGGCCCCCAGACGCCTCCCTGGGGAGGTATTCAGGGCACGTCCGACCGGTAGAAGGCCATGGGGAAGACCCAGTACATGTTGGAGAGATTATGTCTCCCAGCTGGCCTGGGAATGCCTTGGTATCCCCTGGAAGAAGCTGGACAAAGTACAAGTATTTGGCCACCCATCCAAATGATCAGAGTCAGGTGTCCTAATCACTTGGCCCACAGGTGTATAAAATCAAGCACTTAGGCATGGAGACTGTTTCTACAAACATTTGTGAAAGAATGGGGCGCTCTCAGGAGCTGAGTGATTTCCAGCCTGGAATTGTCATAGGATGCCACCTGTGCAACAAATCCAGTCGTGAAATTTCCAAAGTCAACTGTCTGCTTTATTATAAGAAAATGGAAGAGTTTGGGAACAACAGCAACTCAGCCACCAAGTGGTAGGCCACGTAAACTGACAGAGAGGGGTCAGCGGATGCTGAAGCGCATAGTGCAAAGACTTTCTGCACAGTCAGTTGCTGCAGAGCTCCAAACTTCATGTGACCTTCCAATTAGCCCAGGTACAGTACGCAGAGAGCTTCATGGAATGGGTTTCCATGGCCGTGCAGCTGCATCTAAGCCCTATATCACCAAGTCCAATGGAAAGCGTGGGATGCAGTGGTGTAAAGTACGTCGCCACCGGACTCTAGAGCAGTGGAGACGCCTTCTCTGGAGTGATGAATCACGCTTTTCCATCTGGCAATCTGACGGACGAGTCTGGGTTTGGAGGTTCCCAGGAGAACGGTACATTTCCGACTGCATTGTGCCCAGTGTGAAATTTGGTGGAGGAGGAATTATGGTGTGGGGTTGTTTTTCAGGAGTTGGGCTTGGCCCCTTAGTTCCCGTGAAAGAAACTTTGAATGCTCCAGGATACCAAACATTTTGGACAATTCCATGCTCCCAACCTTGTGGGAACAGTTTGGAACGGGCCCCTTGCTCTTCCAACATGACTGTGCACAAAGCAAGGTCCAAAAAGACATGTCTTGATCCATTTGTGGCTCTACGTCGGGTGATATTTGCCTGACTTGCAATTATCTGTCAAACGCTCGGGGGCAGTGTTTTCCTGAGTGTGAGCAATTACAGATCTAGTTGACTATTTAGCTTCCTGTATAGCAGTCGTCATCAATTGGGGGGCACTGACGGCGGAAAAATGCTGTACTGTGTTGCATAATATATATGATTTTTTTTTTCAACAATGTGTCAACAATTTAATTCCAGTGTGCTGAATTTCCGGGTATAATCTTCTCTCTCCTCAGGCAAACAGCTTTTGGCTTGTTGTCCATGGCTGCCCGACTAGCTGGTCTCCTCTCTCCAACAATCAACATGTTGGCCTTTTATCGCTGGTACTTACCCAGCACTGTCTGCGGCATCTTTGCAATGCTTAGTGGAGTTCCGGGTTTCTTCCTTCCTGAAACCAAAGGCAAAGAACTGCCAGATTAGCAACAAGTAAGCTAACTGATGGATCTGTTTTCATGTGATATTAGCATACTGAAATGATTGATAATTTGAAAATATAAATATCTGAGGCTAGTTGACCTTTTTACCATATTTAAGACATCTTGAGGTTACTTGGGGTTACACGGAGTCATCATTCATACAGCCTTGTACAAGTGATTAGAAATAACCAACAAAACCCACATCAATGTCTCCAAAACAATAGATAGTATGGTCCGCAGGCCTGAAGGTTGGAGTCGCAAATGCAATTGTGTTTGTCAACACCGTTCAATTATTGTAACGTCTATCGAGATGCTTCGAGGACAGGAATTATATCGATCACTTTATTGAGAAAAACTGTTTATATTCGGCCATAACCACACCAAAAACATGAGTAAAACACTTCTATCTCGAAAAACGAGTCATTTTCTGCCGTACAAACCAGGCCAAAACCAACTTGTCATCTGTCACCAACACGCATACCACTAAACCACTGGTGCGTTTATGGCCACACAAAAAGTCGGACAACTCAAACACCACACAAAGTTACACTATGACTCCTCAGTCATGCGTGTGCTTATTCTACTGTCATTTATTATTAATGTTAATTTATTGATATTAATCATGGAATGCTGTTACTAGAGAAAGTTACAGGAATGCACACTTCATCCTATGCTTACATTTCATTGTGCAACATGAGGATGTTTAAGGGGAACTAAATGTGATCTCTGAAAGGGGTACAAATGATTTCCAAAGCAGTGCTTTTGGTATAAAGTTAAGTTAGGTTAAATGAAAGTATTATTATTATTATTATTATTATTAATTATTATTATTATTATTATTATTATTATTTATCTTACGGTATATATCAAAAATAATATTGAGCAAAGTTTAATTGAAATATTGTCGGTGTGGCCCTCCAGCAGTGCTCGGGTTCCTCATGCGGCCCCCGGTAAAAAATAATTGCCCACCCCTGGTCTACCTCAATGATGCTGTGGCTACACCTTTAGAGGCTTTTGGTGTGGGGGTGCGCCATAATGCGCTTGAAATAAACGTCCAACCAGAATGATGCGTTTGGCATATGGTCCCATTCATTGTACATAAAGGTGAAGCAATAGGATTACATCCGGGTGGGAATTATTTGGTGGCAAATTGGAAGGATTTGGCTTCAGGTGGTATGATAGAAGATGGCAATGTACAACACCTGCATAGAAGATTGTTAGCGGTTAAAACTGTGACCTCAACCTCCCAGCACCGTGGGATTTCTGCACCTATCGGACCAGAGTCGTGCATAAAGAGAGTACAGCCAACTCTGTTTCAATTCAAGATTCAAGATTCAAGATGCTTTATTGTTGTCCATTCTTTAACATGTACAAGACACATAGGAACTGAAATGTCATTTTCGGCACAGTCCCACTAAGAGCAGACTTACGTTACAAGGGGACAAGACGGGACCGCCAACGGATCAGCCACTTACGGCGCTCCTTAAAAAAGGTGGGAAAAAGGTGACATTGGGAAAGTGGGAATAGTCAAAAAAATATCAGTCTAAGGCTGGTCCAGACTGAGTCCGAGGAAAAAACCTCACATAGCATGGCACACATAAACATGATACATGTTATCACAACAACTCGCGACAGAGGGGCGGGGGATTTGGGGCCCTGGAGGCCGGCTGCCGCTATAAAGCGCTACTCAGCCATCCACAACCCCGGAGGACCTTCTCCTAAATGATTGATTAAGTTGATTAATGATTAACGCCTCAATGAAGAACTTTCAGTTTTGGTTAATTTTAGTGGCGCCAGTGGACCAAAGCAGTAGTGTTCTGCCTGAAGGAAGACCACATTTCCCATCAGGACCAGCGCATAGTGTTGTAAATCGTCAGAAACGGCGTACACGTACAAACTGACACGATAATACCATAATGATTCAGTATGACTTATCTTTCCACAGTAGGAACCTACATATTTTACTCAAACTCTATAGTTGCGGTTTGCAGTCATCGCATTTTTTCTTTGTACAGTACTTTTGAGTTTGTTGCGTGGCTGGTCGTTTCAGTGTGGAACTGCGAACTATTAAGCTGGTGGCTATTTATTGGTACCAGACAAATTTCCGATAGCTAACATAAGCATTACCATTGAAAATCACTTACTAGTTTAGCAGAAACAGAGCAAAGGCAGCATCGGGTTGAAAGTCGGGGCAGTATGGATCCGTGACTTTCCTTTTGTGGTGAATTATACCGTGTACCATTTTCTTATATGATTGTGAACTGGCATGTATTTGTAATTGGTCACAGAATCTTTTAGAGGATTAAGGAAATATGCCCTTAGATAGCTTCGGGTGCAGATGTCCCATCACAGCTCTCCAGAGAGTGGTGGCTCTAGTCCACCAGGACAATTGGAATCCGAAAGGAATGTAGGTTTGCATTTGAGGAGTGATTATAAAAACATTAGCAACATCTGGTAGGAAGCCCCCACTGGTAGGAGTAGAGAATAGGGGTCACCCGACTCAAACCGATCAGAGAAAAAAGAAGTCAACAAAAACTTAAAGGACTATACGTTGCACCTCATCTCCTGTTATTACTTTACCAAAGCATTGTTCAACCCATCCTCATGTACTGTTCCACATGTTTTTTCACCATGCTCTCTGTAACCAACCGGACCAAACTCACACGCATTACAAACATAGCAGCTAAAATCATCGGCCTACCCACACCCAACATTTCAGATTCAAACCACAGGTCCATCACTCGACTGGCAAAAACGATAGTCCAGGACAACAGTCACCCACTACACCAATACATAATCCCACTACCATCAGGGTGCAGGTACAGAACCATCAAATTTCGGAGGGCCCGCCTCAGGAAAAGCCTGATCCCTGCAGCTATAGCCGCCCTTAACAGCAGGCCTGGCCGACCTGTCTGACAAGCCTATAAATGTGTTGGTCATGTATGATGTCTTTTTGTTATTTTTGTTTTGTGATGTGTAATGTCTATTGTTTAAATGTACGGCAGTGAAAATGAATTTCCCCAACGGGGACCAATAAATCTAAATCTAAATCAATCAAATCAAAATAGGTTGAATGGCCAAACAACAAACTGGGCTTTTGTCCAGACATGGCCGGCTCCAAGGCTAGAGTTACGAAAAGTGGGGGTCTTCGTGTCAGGGGTATTTAGGGACAGTGGTCCGAGAGGACATCAGACGAGTAATCAGGCCTATATTCTTTCTCCTGGAAGCTGTAGTTCCAGTCTGAGGCTCGCTGAAACAAATAAAGCTTTTTGTTCGACGATTCCTCGTTGGCGTCTTCTTGGCTCATCACCCATCACACAGTCACTCTGTCCTGGGAGAGTGGCACGACCATCAATTTGGCGTCACAATCCGAGCTACTCCGAGGCAACGGGTGACTCAGACATTTTATTATGGTCCGTAGATTACTTTGTTTATTTTGCTCTACAAACGTTTTATAAAGTGTTTATTTATTTATTCTGTTTCAGGCAACGGGTGACTGACACATGGTTATTTTTAGAGTTGTAGAGATGAATATTTATATTATATCAAGAGGTGAAAGACACCAAAAGTAGGTGGGGGTGGACCTGAGAGAAAGGTTTAAAATTTAATTGAATAACTTATGCATATAAGTCCATGGCCTTTTGGCTATGGAGACCAGCTGCTGGGTCTCTGCCACACCAGAGTCCATTTGGAGAGACTGGAGGAGATGCGGATGAAGAGACAGGGCTGCGGAGCTAGCGCTGACAGGCTTCACAGTGTCTCGGCTGAATGAGCAGGTACCGGACACCTCGGTCTCCTTAGACGCATCCTCGCTCATCCATGCGAACTGGACACTGGCCGAAAGTTAGTGGGCGGTAGAGATGTGCGGATTGGCAATTATTTCATCCGCGTCACAAAAGTCGTCATCCACCCGCCATCCAACCGAACTAAGATTTTATCAAGATCACAACCGCCCGCCACCCGCCCGTTGTTATATATATAATATAGACCAGGGGTCGCAACCTTCCATCCATCCATCCATTTTCTACCGCTTATTCCCTTCGGGGTCGCGGGGGGCGCTGGAGCCTATCTCAGCTACAATCGGGCAGAAGGCGGGGTACACCCTGGACAAGTTGCCACCTCATCGCAGGGCCAACACAGATAGACAGACAACATTCACACTCACATTCACACACTAGGGACCATTTAGTGTTGCCAATCAGCCTATCCCCAGGTGCATGTCTTTGGAGGTGGGAGGAAGCCGGAGTACCCGGAGGGAACCCACGCAGTCACGGGGAGAACATGCAAACTCCACACAGAAAGATCCCGAGGCCGGGATTGAACTCACGACTACTCAGGACCTTCGTATTGTGAGGCAGACGCACTAACCCCTCTGCCACCGCGCTGCCCCCCTACACTGCGCCCCCACACATCAACCCCCCACCCCCCTCCGTGCGTCGGTTGGGGTGGGCGGGGTTTGGTGGTAGCGGGGGTGTATATTTCAGCCAGGAAGAGTTAGGACTGCAAGGTGTTCTGGGTATTTGTTCTGTTGTGTTTATGTTGTCTCACGGTGCGGATGTTCTTCCAAAATGTGTTTGTCATTCTTCTTTGGTGTGGGTTCACAGTGTGGCACATATTAAGAGTGTTAAAGTTGTTTTATATGGTCACCGTCAGTGTAACCTGTATGGCTGTGGAGCAAGTATGCCTTGCTGTCACTTACGTGTGCAAGCAGGTGCCGCCTACAACATGCGGCTGGGCTATCACGCTGGCTGTACATGTTGTAGAGGGTGATAAAGGCAGTATCAACACGGCACGCACTTATTATTGTTGATTGGGTGAAAATCAGCAGACATTTGAGAGAATTAGAATTGGAACAACCGCCACCCGCCCGAATCTATTTAAAATCTATTTTTTTCGTCATGCATCCGCCCGACCCGCGGACTCCGCGGTTGTGTCCGCAAACCGCGCATCTCTAGTGGGCGGCCGAGGGTGCAGTCTGCTCTCTTGGTTGCTTTGTTGGGTCTGCTCCTGTCTCTGGCCATGCTCCCCTCGCTCCAGCAGACGATGGCATGGAACACCGCAGAGGCCACCACGGTGTATGGGTGTCGAAATTATGTTTTTGTTTGATTGCTTGTCTATGCATGGTGCAATCGTGTGTGTGCAATATATATTATTGGTTAATTGCTGCTGGAGTGACAGCTGGTTGCATCAGCTCTGCTCTTTTAATGTCGTTAATGTTTTTATTTATTCTATTTTCTTAGTCAATTGAAGTACCTTGGGGCAACTTCAGCTGTCATTTTTAAAGGTGCTTTATGAATAAACCTGGACTTAATAATATATATTGACAAGGCGACAGGGAGAAAAGGCATGGAAGGAAAATAAAGTGAGCCAGGTAACAAGTCCTGATAATTGCTTTAAAAAAAAAAAAAAAGAATAATGATGTCTCTGGCACAAGCCAAACAAACAAGCTACAGACCAAGCCCCCATTTTAAAATGATGACATCCTTGAACCGGTTTCCTTCTTTATTTTCTTACTTCAACACACAACTAACATGAACTCTTGAGGACACAACAATATCACTCTGAAAAATGGCTTTTGAAGAGATTCTACAGACCATTGGAGGATTTGGAATTTTCCAGAAGCTCATACTTTTTGGATTAAGTAATCCAAATATGTTTTTGAATTCTGCTCTGTGTAGTTTTCTTTTCATCCAGTCTGATCCAGAGCGACATTGTGACACGGACTGGATCCTCCGGGCTGCTCCCAACCTGACGTTGGAGGAGCAGCTGAACCTGACCGTTCCTCTGGAGCAGGATGGTTCTTTCAGCAGGTGTCACATGTTCGATCCAGTGGACTGGGACATCGGGACCATCAGGGACCGCGGACTCAATGAGACCACGGTGTGCCAGAATGGTTGGGTGTACTACGACACAACGTACCAGTCCACCATTGTCACTGACGTAAGTGACTAAACGCTACTTTGCTGTCTCAGTTGTTTCAGACATGCTAATTCTGTGAGTGTTGCCTCGTAGTTTGATCTGGTGTGTGACAGGTCCAACGTACCTGCACTGGTGAAGACAGTTTTCATGGCTGGTATTCTTGTTGGTTCTTTCGTCTTTGGACCGCTTGCTGAATCGTAAGTAACCTAAAGGGTGGTTCTGGACCTAAAAATGTCTACAGTTCAAATTCCCCCGTAAGTAACCTAAAGGGTAGTTCTGGACCTAAAAATGTCTACAGTTCAAATTCCCCCGTAAGTAACCTAAAGGGTAGTTCTGGACCTAAAAATGTCTACAGGTCAAATTCCCCCGTAAGTAACCTAAAGGGTAGTTCTGGACCTAAAAATGTCTACAGTTCAAATTCCCCCGTAAGTAACTTAAAGGGTAGTTCTGGACCTAAAAATGTCTACAGGTCAAATTCCCCCGTAAGT
This sequence comes from Entelurus aequoreus, assembly GCF_033978785.1. NCBI lineage: Eukaryota > Metazoa > Chordata > Actinopteri > Syngnathiformes > Syngnathidae > Entelurus > Entelurus aequoreus. The sequence goes on along the minus strand of NC_084744.1, from coordinate 57,336,887 downwards.
AACCTAAAGGGTAGTTCTGGACCTAAAAATGTCTACAGGTCAAATTCCCCCGTAAGTAACCTAAAGGGTAGTTCTGGACCTAAAAATGTCTACAGTTCAAATTCCCCCGTAAGTAACTTAAAGGGTAGTTCTGGACCTAAAAATGTCTACAGTTCAAATTCCCCCATAAGTAACCTAAAGGGTAGTTCTGGACCTAAAAATGTTTACAGGTCAAATTCCCCCGTAAGTAACCTAAAGGGTAGTTCTGGACCTAAAAATGTCTACAGGTCAAATTCCCCCGTAAGTAACCTAAAGGGTAGTTCTGGACCTAAAAATGTCTACAGGTCAAATTCCCCTGTAAGTAACCTAAAGGGTAGTTCTGGACCTAAAAATGTCTACAGGTCAAATTCCCCCGTAAGTAACCTAAAGGGTAGTTCTGGACCTAAAAATGTCTACAGGTCAAATTTCCCCGTAAGTAACCTAAAGGGTAGTTCTGGACCTAAAAATGTCTACAGGTCAAATTCCCCCGTAAGTAACCTAAAGGGTAGCTCTGGACCTAAAAATGTCTACAGGTCAAATTTCCCCGTAAGTAACCTAAAGGGTAGTTCTGGACCTAAAAATGTCTACAGGTCAAATTCCCCCGTAAGTAACCTAAAGGGTAGTTCTGGACCTAAAAATGTCTACAGGTCAAATTCCCCCGTAAGTAACCTAAAGGGTAGTTCTGGACCTAAAAATGTCTACAGGTCAAATTCCCCCGTAAGTAACCTAAAGGGTAGTTCTGGACCTAAAAATGTCTACAGGTCAAATTCCCCCCAAAATAGACGCATTAGTGATTTTAGCCTTGTTTTCTAACGAGTATGCATCAGCCTGCTGATGTCATCTACAAAAGACTGTAGGTAATTTTTAATTTGTGTGGTATGTATTTTGGTAGCATCTTCATCCCGAATCACTATATTTCTGCCCAAAATTTGAAGGAACTATCAAATATGTCTGCCAGATGCATCGTGAATCTGATCACCGGTTGACAATCGGGCCGGGGCAGCACAGTTACGCAGTGGTTAGCGGTCACAGCGAGAAGGTCCTGGGTTCGATTCCCGGCCTCTGGGTCTTTGTAAGTGGAGTTTGCATGTTCTCCCCGATTCTCTACTTGGGTTTCCTCCCACCTCCAAAGACATGCACCCTCCGAATCATATAGAAAATAGCCATGTGCCAGAGCTAGGCATGGTCTGACCAATCACAAGCCAGTAGGAGGTGCTTCTTTCTCGTGTTTCGAGCAAAGACAGAATGATTGTCAGCCTGTCGCCGAGAACTGAACACAGGGGAAAATAAGAAAAGAAAAGGTTGTGTCAGGAAGAATGTGAAGAAGAAGATAGATGTGCGTGGCAATAACCGACTTGGGGGTATTAGTGCTGTACACAGTTTGAAAAGATAGTTGTTACAATGATACGAAAACTTTAGAATAGGTGGATAACTGACTATCCATCCATCCATTTTCTTCCGCTTATCCGAGGTCAGGTCGTGGGGGCAGCAGTCTTAGCAGAAAAGCCCAGACTTCCCTCTCCCCATCCCGGGGGATCCGGAGGCGTTCCCAGGCCAGCCGGGAGACACAGTTTTCCCAACGTGTCCTGGGTCTTCCCCGTGGCCTTTTACCAGTCAAGACGTGCCTTAAACACCTCCCAGGGAGGCGTTTGGGTGGCATCCTGACCAGATGCCCGAACCACCTCATCTGGCTCCTCCCGATGTGGAGGAGCAGCGGCTTTACTTTGAACTCCCCCCTGGATGGCAGAGCTTCTCACCCTATCTCTAAGGGAGAGCCCCGCCACTCTGCGGAGGAAACTCATTTCGGCCGCTTGTACCCGTGATCTTGTCCATCCATCCATCCATCCTTCCATTTTCTACCGCTTTTCCCATCTCAGCTCCATTTAGGCGGTAGGCGGGGTACACCCTGGACAAGTCGCCACCCCGTGATCTTGTCCTGGGAACGTAGATCGTCTGGTAAATTGAGAGCTTTGCCTTCCGGCTCAGCTCCTACTTCACGACAACGGCTCGATACAGCGTCCGCATTACTGAAGACGCCGCACCGATCCACCGGTCGATCTCACGATCCACTCTTCCCTCACTCGTGAACAAGACTCCGAGGTACTTGAACTCCTCCACATGGGGAAGGTCTCTTCCCCAACTCGGAGATGGCACTCCGCCCTTTTCCACCATGGACTCGGACTACTCCAATGTAAAATAATTTTTGTAACTCATAACAAAATGTGTTAAAATCTTTTAAAAGGAAACAGGCCAGCATATCACAAAGGATACAGAAGACTTTGACTCTTGTTTTAATTACTCAATTTACTAATATAATACAGGAGACATTTTTGCTGTAGCAGCTGTATACGTGACATCATCCTAAATCTCCAGTGCCGCGACCGCCCGCTGCTGCTGTCCGCCTGACATGGCCAAGGAGTCACAGGATCTGGTGTTGACAGCAAACAAGTTGCGAAATGGTTGCTTCGATAAATTAATATGTCCTCACAAATAATAATATGAATATGAAGCAAAAATTAATATTCTGTCCTTGTCTCAATCTTTTTTACATTGTTAAGGTCAAATAGCCCAAATGTCAGGCGTACGACAACTATGGAATTGCCATGAGGCAGCGCATATTTCCACGTCAACGTCAGTTTTTGATACATCTCACCTTTGTCATGAAGAAGGGTGTTGTGCAGGTTTTTGTACGTACGTAAGCTTGATACATGAAAACCCTGATGTTAAAGTCCCAGCGATAGTCCCACACAAGGTGTGGTGAAATTATCCTCTGCATTTGACCCATCCCCATGTTCACCCCCTGGGAGGTGAGGGGAACAGAGAGCAGCAGCGATGGCCACGCTCGGGAATCATTTGGTGATTCAACACCCAATTCCAACCCTTGATCCTGAGTGCCAAGCAGGGAGTCAATGGGTCCCATTATAGTCTTTGGTTATGACTCGGCCGGGGTTTGAACTCACGACCTTCCATTCTCAGGGCGGACATTCTAACCACAAGGTCACCGAGCAGGTCATGTTCTGGGCATCCTTAGCCTCAAGAAGACCCTAAGCTGAAAGAGGTGACCAAGCAAAGACCAGAGAGTCTGGGCTTTCTTACTGAGACCGCTACATCTGTGATCTTGACCTGGATAAGTGGCAGAACATGGTTGCGTGGATAAACGTGAATAATCAGAATAATCAATGTTGATCAAGTATAAAATAACCCCAGCTGATCCTTCCAAGTCTTCCCATCTATTAACCAGTGTCTACTTTCTGATATGTGAAGTATCATTGGACGACTATCTGGAATGTCAATTTTAGATTTGGTCGTCTGAGAACAACGCAGATACCTGCCGTCCTCCTGATGGTGTGCAGCTTTGTGGCCGGAGCGGCTCCAAATATCTACGTCTACATTGTGGCGCAGTTCTTGGTTGCAGCTGCTCGCGCCGCATTTAGAATTAACTCCAATGTATTAGGTATGACATCCGACAGGCTTTCTGCACCCTCTGAATAAATGACTGAGTGTAAAAAAATGTCTCCTTAGCTACAGAGTGGATAGGAGTCACCAAAAGGTCCTATGCCTCCTGTTTGAGTCAAGTGTTTTCTGCAGTTGGACAATGTTTCATGGCTGGACTGGTCTACGCCATTCGTAACTGGAGAATAGCTCAATACGTGCTGGGAGCAGCTTATTGCCCTCTGGTCCTCTACATGTGGTATGTCTTGTTAAGTAGTGACCGTTTCCCCTTTTTGACTCTAAACCTTTTATTCCAGGTGGATTCCAGAATCTGCCAGGTGGTTGTTGAGTCAAGGAAGAATTGAAGAAGCAAAGATGTTGATTAAGAGAGTGGCTTCAATAAATAAACAGGAAGTCCCAGAGAATGCTTTGGACGGCATGGTATGCTTTGATACACAACCCACTAAAATTTGACTAAATTATTTATTCTAGTCTTTGTAAGTAAGTAAATTTTATTTATAAAGCGCTTTTCGCAGATAAAACAACAATTCAATTTAAAACAACAGGGGCAACATCATAAAAAGGATACAAAGTGGATTAAAAATGATAGTTAAAAGGTTAAAAGTTTCAAAACAGTCAAGATCACGGAGGGACTGGTGCAAGTTGTTCCAGAGTCTGGGAGCTATAGCCTGGAATGCCAGGTCTCCACGGGTTTTAAAACAAGTTTTTGGGATCTTTAGAAGACCCTGGCCTAAAGACCGGAGGCTGCGCCCTGAAGAGTAGGGGCATAGCAAGTCTGTGATGTACTGAGGGGCCCCACCATGCAACGCACGGAATGTCAGGACTAAAATCTTAAACTCAATGCGGAATTTAACTGGAAGCCAATGAAGACTGGATAAAACGGGGGTGAAATGGGCTGTTCTGGGTGCACCGGTCCAAAGTCCTGCAGTCACATTTTGTACCGTCTGAAGTCTCTTTAGAATTGCAATAGTCAATGCGAGACGAAATGAACGCGTGACTGATCATTTCCAGATCCAATTGTGACAACAGATTTCTCACTTTAGAAATGTCATTTGTGTTTCTCTTCTCGTCAGTTAGAACAACAAGAGAAAAAAGTCAAAAGTGGAGCCATGAAGATCATTTTTACCACAACAAAGCTGCTGATTTACTTACTCATCGTGTGTTTTGTCTGGTGAGTGAAAACATTTAGTTATTTCATTTTTACATCTTCTCATCTATTTCTTTTTTTCCTCACCTAGTTCTTCAGCATTCTTAGGCTACTTTTGTATTGCTCTCAATGTGGGAACATATGGCCTTAACATATTCCTGGTTCAATTCCTGTTTGGAATCACGGAAATACCCACACTTTTTCTCTGCATCTGGTTTTTGGAGTTGTTGGGAAGAAAAATGTCCCTAATTTTAACTCCTCTGGCAGGCGGCCTGTTTTGTATTCTCACCCTGGCTTTCTTTCAAGGTGACTCCATCATTTTTCACAGAAATTATGCCTTAGCTTGGACATATTACACTCATATATTTCACTTGTTCTCATTTTAGATGATGTTGTTGCTATTATTGCGCTTTTAACAACAGGGAAGTTATTCTTGAACTGGACTATTTCGGTGTGTATGGTCTACTCTCAGGAGCTGTTTCCCACTTCAGTCAGGTAAGCAAAATATATACTTTGTATTCTTCTTAGCGTTACGGGTTTCAGTGGGTCATTACTTTGTCTTAGTCTTCAAACTAAGGCCATAAAGCAGGGATATTCAACAATTTTTTGGGGGGTGGGGGCATGGGGGCACATTTCCAGAAAGCTAAGGTGTCAGCAAAGCTCTTTTTAGTAGAAGACAGCAGACAGCTTGCAGGTTTAGGAGTGTTTAATGTCCAAAAGTACTAAAATCCAAGGTAGTGTGCAACAGGGATATGCGCAAAACAAGCACCGGGAAACTGTGCTTGAAAAATAGGTAAAGAGAGCTAACCACAAAGAAATGCAAAAACAAGAAGTCAAGGTTCCTCTGACAAACAAGACACCAAACTTTTACAATGATCCCACAACGAACAACGAAGAGAGACTGGTTTAAAGAGCCCTCTAACACAATGTGGGAAAATTAATACAAACAAGCCACGCGTGAGGAGGGAAAGCACTCAAAAGCAGAGTAAAGCTACTGCAAACAGAATACAGACATAACAGAAAGTGGAACCAAAATAAGGGCGCAAAACCGCAAGTGAACCAAAAATGCACCATAGAAACACCCAACCCCGTCCTGGGTGTTATTGCTGACGGCGCAGAGGGTGTCAATGAAAAGGCCACATTTGTGGCCGATGTGGCTGACCTGAGCGAGGGCGGCGCTCCAGAAGCTGTGAAGGTCCAGAGCGAGGACGGCGCTCCAGAAGCTGTGAAGGTCCAGAGCGGGGACGGCGCTCCAGAACCAATGAAGGTCCACGCCCGGGTCCTGGGCATTGCTGCCAATGGTGCAGAGAGCGTCCACGGAATGGCTACACTGGCCGAGGAGGAAGCGTGTGAGCGCCGGAAGAGCACCTCCGCATTAGGCAAGGAGGGCGAGCGCCAGACGAGGGTCTCTGTGGCAGGCGAACTAGAGGTTGCGCAGGCTGCTGGGCAGGAGATCTAGCAGGCTGCAGAGCTAGAGACAACGATGGCAGTGTTGTGGGAAGACCCGCTGAAAACAAGGATGGCGGCACTGACGGAATACTTGCTGGAGACGAGGATTGCGCAGGCTTGGAACGACCCACTGGAGACAATGATGGCTGAGGCTTGGGACGACCCGCTGGAGACGAAGATGGCGGCGGCGTGGGATGACTCGCTGGATTCGAGGATGATGGCGTCGTGGCACAACCAATTTAAAGTCAAAGTTAAAGTACCAATTATTGGAGACAAGGGTGGCGGCAGCGTGGGACAACCTGCTGGAGACAAGGATGGCGGCGGAGTGGGGCGACCCGCTGGAGATAAGGATGGCGGCGGCGTAGGAGGACTTGCCTGAGATGAGGATGCGGCGGCGTGGGAAGACCTGCTGGAGAAGAGGATGGCAGCAGCATGGGAAGACCCACTGGGGTAGCTGGTGGTGGCTGAAAGCCCACTGGAGTAGCTGGTGCCACCTGCAGGCCCACTGAAGTTGCTGGTGGTTTCTGCAGAGCTGAAGCAGTAGGTGGTTATGCTGGAGGTCAAGATGGAGCGGGAGGCGGCTGGACTGGAGGTTCGAGCTGGAGCAGCAGGCGGCTGGGCTGTAGGTTTGAGCTGGAGTGGCAGACGGCTGGGCTGGAGGTTGAGCTGGAGCAGCAGGCAGTAGAGATCGAGTCGGAGCGGCAGGTGGCTGGGCTCTAGGTCGAGCTGGAGCGGCAAGTGGCTGGGCTGGAAGTTGGGCTGGGCTGGAGGTGGAGCTGGAGTGGCAGGGTGCTGGGCTGGAGGTGGAGCTGGAGCGGCAAGTGACTGGGCTGGAAGTTGGGCTGGGCTGGAGGTGGAGCTGGAGTGGCAGGGTGCTGGGCTGGAGGTGGAGCTGGAGCGGCAGGCGACTGGGCTGGATGTATGACTGGCGGTGGTGGCCGTGCAAAAGGTGGCAGCCTCGCTGGAGCATGGTGGCATCGGAGGACCCACTGGAGAGGATGGTGGCATCTGACCCACTTGTACTTCTCCGCCCATGGGAGCAATATTGACAGCGGCAGGAGTCAACTCTGTTATCATCCCTGCCATAACCGCCACTTATCAGCCCATATACGCTACAGAGGTGCCCATGCAACTGGGAGGACAAGTCTCTGCTGCAGACCGAGCTCGTCGGTGGAGAATACACCTCTGCTGTTAGTTTGGGAGCCCGTACCATCATATTTCTAACTGCAGCAGTCGTCCTTCAAGACAGACGGCGCTTGCACTACCCGCTCCTTAAGCCTCTTCTCCTCCTGTGGGGGTCCACGGAATGGCTCACTCTTGGCCGAGGAGGAAGAGGTGTGTGGCAATAGGCGAGGAGGGCGAGTGCCAGACGAGAGTCTCCGTGGCAGGCGAACTAGATGTTGCACAGGCTGCTGGGCAGGAGATTTATCAGGCTGCAGAGCAATGGCAGCGTTGTGGGAAGACCCGCTGAAGACAAGGATAGCGGCACCGAAGGAATACCCGCTGGAGACAATTGTTGCATTAAGAATGAACTTGCTACTCATGATCAAACTGCCACATTTGACACACTCATTGACTTAGCCATCCGCCTCGACGACAGAATATGCGGATGCGATAGAGAAGACGCCAAGGAGGATAGCCGATACCATACTTCTCCGCCCATGGGAGCAATATCGACAGCGGCAGGAGTCAACCGTGTTAATTTCCCTGCCATAACCGCCACTCGTCAGCCCAAAGACGCTACAGAGGTGCACAAGTCTCCGCTGCAGACCGAGTTCGTCGGTGGAGATTACGCCTCTGCTGTTACTTTGGGAGCCCGTACCATCATATTTCCAACTGCACCAATCGTCCTCAAGCCTCCTCTCCTCCTGTGGGGGTCAACATACAGGCAACTACCAATGAACTGTGTGTTTACCCACAGGCTCCTAGACCTGAAAAGAGACTTGAACTTTCAAGTTCTTTGTCAGGTGCGGAAGCAGTGTCAAGATTGTTGCGTTTATTGACTCAGGGGCAGATGATTGCTTCATTGACTCCAACTTTGTAGACATAAATAAAATAGCTAAAATCATCTTTGTTCCCTTAAGGAGGTTTGTTCTTCAGATGGCCATTTACTGGCGAAGGTGACGCACCTAACTTAGACTTTAGCATTAGAGCTATCGGGTAATCACCATGAGGCGATACGCTTCTTTATTCTTCCATGTCAGTTGACACCCAATGTATTAGGTCTCCAATGGTTTAAACTTCATAATCCTAGTATCGTTTGGAGCAGAACTACCATTTTGAATTGGAGCACTTTTTGCAACGCTAATTGTTTGCGTTCTGCTGTTCCCAGCCGCCTCTTTTTTCTTCCCAGGATTCAGAGATCTCAATCCCATCCCTCCTCCAGCATATTCGCCGAGCTCATCGGGTGTGGCGCAATACTAGAGCCAGATTGTCCCGGGCGACTGCCCAGAAATGTAGACTGCCGGCTCGCCACAGGATACCATCCCCCACTTACCAACCTGGACAAGAAGTCTGGCTGTCTTCTCAAGACTCACCATTGGCTTGCTCCTCCAGGAAACTTTCCCCCAGGTGTGTGGGGCCCTTAAAGATAACCAGGATCATCAGCCCCGCGGTGGTCGAACTCCAGGTGCCTTCATCCATGAAGCTTTTTGTTGCAGTGCCTGGTTTACAGGCTATGGGTCCGGCTCACTTTTGCGCACACCTGAAACCCATTACCTACCTAAATACTTAAGCTTTCCAGTCCATTCACTTGGCGCCATTAGATTGCTGATGCTTCACCCTTCCAGTCGTGTTCATCTCCTCTGCTCTGGCTCCACTCACGCTCCTCATTCCTGCCGTGTAGTGTTTACTAGTTCCTCTCCACACCTTTTGTGTGCGTCCTTAGTTGTTTTTCTCTCTCCTTTTTTGAGTGTGCTTTTTGTTATCTTTTTTCTTTCTTCTCTGCGTTGGCGTTCTACTCTGGCGAAGGCCGATCGTGACAAATGCAAGGATCTGTTAATGTGTTTACAGTGTTCTAAGTTCCTCTATAAAACAGAAGCATTCTAGGGTTTTTATCAATTTATTGCAAACATGTTTGTCTCCCAAGTTTTTAATTGGCAGGTATGGCGTTCCCGGGCCAGATTTGGCCCCTGTGGCGCCAGTTGAATAACCCAGCCATAAAGGCATGATTGGAAGTGTTTGACTGAGTGGACTGACGGTGGCAAAAATATCAGACCAGTACATCAAAGATGTTTGTAGTGTATAATATATGAATTGTTTTCAAGATTGTGTCAACATTTAATTTCCAGTGTTCTGCGCCTCCAGGTCTAATCTTCTCTCTCCTCAGGCAAACAGCTGTTGGCTTGATGTCCATGGCTGCGCGGCTAGCTGCTGTCCTCTCTCCACCAATCAACATGTTAGCCTTGTATCACTGGTTCTTACCCAGCATTGTCTTCGGCACCCTTGCAATGCTTAGCGGAGCTCTGGGTTTCTTCCTTCCTGAAACCAGGGGCAAAGACCTACCGGATTCTACCAGTGAGGTTGCGGTCAACAGGTACGCCAAATAATGGACCTGTTGTCTTAGTGTTTTACAGATTATTGTTCATTGTGGAAACCAGTCGTAGAAACAGAAATGAAGGACCTTTGAGTTGATCTTATGATGGTTCTCATGTCAAAATTAACACCAGAAAGTCAAGGTGGACCAATATCAGTATGTTAGAGACTCTACCTGGGTTCTTTCGTTAAACAGTCAGGTGTCGGGTCTCCTGGAAGATTTCACAAACATTTATTAAAACAGGTCACAGGTAAAATGTTCCAGTATTGGTCACACTTGTGCAAAAGTCTGTCGATTGCATAATGAGAGCAAATGTTTGGTGGTGGTCGGAGAGGCGAAATTTGGCAGCCAAGTTTGCATCAGTCTACCTCAAAGCAGCTGTGGCTACAAATGTAGCTTACCACCACCAATGCGTGTATGTGGAGTGAATAAATAATGGGTCTCACTTTGGGGGTCCAGAAAGGTGCTATATCAAATCTATTCTATTATCAAAACCAAAGTTTTACAAGATTAGGGGAATTTTTGACCATACTATGTACAACGGTCTCAGTCAATCCAAAACTGTATAAAATAGTTTGTCATATTTTAGTAAATCAAAATTTGGGGAGGAGATCTTGCCCCAAGTGGAGGAGTTCAAGTACCTCGGAGTCTTGTTCACGAGTGAGGGAAGAGTGGATCGTGAGATCGACAGGCGGATCGGTGCGACGTCTTCAGTAATGCGGACGCTGTATCGATCCGTTGAAGGAGCTGAGCCGGAAGGCAAAGCTCTCAATTTACCGGTCGATCTACGTTCCCATCCTCACCTATGGTCATGAGCTTTGGGTTATGACCGAAATGAGCTTCCTCCGCCGGGTGGCGGGTCTCTCCCTTAGAGATAGGGTGAGAAGCTCTGTCAGCCGGGAGGAGCTCAAAGTAAAGCCGCTGCTCCTCCACATCGAGAGGAACCAGATGAGGTGGCTAGAGAGGTATTTCGGGCACATCCAAACGGCAGGAGGCCACGGGGAAGACCCAGGACACGTTGGGAAGACTATATCTCCCGGCTGGCCTGGGGACGCCTCGGGATCCCCCGGGAGGAGCTGGGCAAAGTGGCTGGGGAGAGGGAAGTCTGGGCTTCCCTGCTTAGGCTGCTGCCCCCGCCACCCGACCTCGGATAAGCGGAAGAAGGGATGGATGGATGGAGTAAATCAAAAGTGACTTTTGTCTTTTCAAAAGGTCTTTATGAAAGTGTTGCTGCAACAGCTTCTATATAGTTAATACATTTGTTTTATGTTTATCTATTTCATTACTGAAATGTTATTACCTTTAAAAATGAAAAAAATAAAAAATGGATAGGTTTAACACGCCGGCAGAAAATCGTCAACATTTTAGTTTGAATCTGGATTCCTGTATGCGTTTTTTGTTGTGTGTCTCCAACATTTTTGATATGCAAAATCATTGAATAAGTCATTTTGTAGCGACAATCTTGTCTCACCTTTAGACACTTTTGGTGCGGGGTAAATGTCCAACCAGAACGATGCGTTTGGGATATGTTCCTATTCATTGCACATAAAGGTGAATCAATAAGATTACCTACAGATAGGAATGATTTGGTGGTAAGTTGGATAGATTTGGCTTCAGGTGGTATGATACAACACCTGTATACGGGGCAATATTGGTGCCACTACAGCAGGGGTCACCAACCTTTTTGAAACCAAGAGCTACTTCTTGGGTAGTGATTAATGCGAAGGGCTACCAGTTTGATACACACTTAAATAAATTGCCGGAAATAGCCAATTTGCTCAATTTACCTTTAACTCTATGTTATTATTAATAATTAATGATATTTACACTTAATTGAATGGTTTAAAAGAGAAGAAAACACGAAAAAAATGACAATTAAATTTTGAAACATAGTTTATCTTCAATTTCGACTCTTTAAAATTCAAAATTCAACCGAAAAAAAAAGAGAAAAACTTTAAAAAATAATTTGTGGAACATCATTAGTAATATTTCCTGATTAAGATTAATTTTAGAATTTTGATGACATGTTTTAAATAGGTTAAAATCCAATCTACACTTTGTTAGAATATATAACAAATTGGACCGAGCTATATTTCTAACAAAGACTAATCATTATTTCTTCTAGATTTTCCAGAACAAAAATTTCAAAAGAAATTAAAAAGACCTTGAAATAAGATTTAAATTTGATTCTACAGATTTTCTAGATTTGCCAGAATAATTTTTTTGAATTTTAATCATAATAAGTTTGAAGAAATATTTCACAAATATTCTTCGTCGAAAAAACAGAAGCTAAAATGAAGAATTTAATTAAAATTTATTTGTTATTCTTTACAATAAAAAAAATAATTTAAATCAATGTTCAAGTAAATTTGTCAGGAAAGAAGAGGAAGGAATTCAAAAGGTAAAAAGGTATATGTGTTTAAAAATCCTAAAATAATTTTTAAGGTTGTATTTTTTCTCTAAAATTGTCTTTCTGAAAGTTATAAGAAGCAAAGTAAAAAAAAAAAAGAATTTATTTAAACAAGTGAAGACCAAGTCTTTAAAATATTTTCTTGGATTTTCAAATTCTATTTGAGTTTTGTCTCTCTTAGAATTAAAAATGTTGGGCAAAGCGAGACCAGCTTGCTAGTAAATAAATAAAATTAAAAAAATAGAGGCAGCTCACTGGGGGGTGCTGCTATTTGAGCTATTTTTAGAACAGGCCAGCGGGCTACTCATCTGGTCCTTACGGGCTACCTGGTGCCCGCGGGCACCGCGTTGGTGACCCCTGCACTACAGTAATGTTGTTGCATTTCACCCAAAACCCCAACCTACCATCAAAAATTTCAGAAAGATTGGAACTCGCGTAAGGAAGTTATTACTGTGATAGCTTTTTTTCACTAGGGGGCGGTAAAGGTGCTGCAGTAGTCATGCAGTTGCGTCCCACCCAAAAGAGATCTGAGTTTGTGGAGCCAAGTTTGGCGCCGTGCCACAGAGACATCTCCTGCCATTTTTGTGAATTTGGAAATGTCATTTTAGGGACCCCCAAAATATAAATTTTTCTACCAACCCTGACGTGCCTGCAAAATAGGGGAACCTTTTGTGCATTTTAAGGGCCTCAAAAATTATATATATATATATATATATATATATATATATATATATATATATATATATATATATATACACATTTTCTATTGCTTGTCCCTTTTTGGGGTCGCGGGGGCTGCTGGAGCCTATCACAGCTGCATTTGGGCGGAAGGCGGGGTACACCCTGGACAAGTCGCCACCTCATCGCAGGGCCAACGCGGATAGACAGACAACATTCACACGCTAGGGCCAATTTAGTGTTAATAATAATAATAATGCATTCGATTTTATATCGCGCTTTTCTATTATTAGATACTCAAAGCGCTCACAGAGAAGTGGGAACCCATCATTCATTCACACCTGGTGGTGGTAAGCTACATTCGTAGCCACAGCTGCCCTGGGGTAGACTGACGGAAGCGAGGCTGCCAGTTTGCGCCTACGGCCCCTCCGACCACCACCTGTCATTAATTCGTCATTCATTCACCAGTGTGAGCGGCACCGGGGGCAAGGGTGAATGAAGTGTCCTGCCCAAGGACACAACGGCAGCGATTTGGATGTCAAGAGGCGGGGAGCGAACCTGCAACCCTCAGGTTTCTGGCACAGCCGCTCTACCCACTACGCCATACCGCCCCTGTTGCCAATCAACCTATCCCCAGGTGCGTGGTTTTGGAGGTGGGAGGAAGCCGGAGTACCCGGAGGGAACCCACGCAGTCACAGAGTGAACATGCAAACTCCACACAGAAAGATCCCGAGCCCGGGATTGAACCCAGGACTGCTCAGGACCTTCGTATTGTGAGGCACATGCACTAACCCCTGTTACACTGTGCTGCCCCATATATATATATATATATATATAACTATATATATATATATATAACTATATATATATATATATATATATAGTTATATATATATATATATATATATATATATATATATAGTTATATATATATATATATATATATATAGTTATATACATTATGTATATAACTATATATATATATATATATATAAATATATATATATATATATATATATATATATATATATATATATATATATATATATATATATATATATATATATAGTTATATACATTATGTATACATATATATATATATATATTCATGTATATATGTATATGTATGTATGGTGCAATTATATATATGTGTGTGTGTATATATATACATACATAAATATATTAGTGTTATGTACAATATTTATATATATATTCACGTATGTATGTGTATGTATGTGTATATATATCTGTGCATATGTATATATGTATATATATATATATACAAACCCCGTTTCCATATGAGTTGGGAAATGACACTCCACATTGCTCCTCTTGAATCTGAGGTTCGACTATCGGCCGGACCCTCCTTTCCAGTACCTTGGCGTAAACTTTCCCAGGGAGGCTGAGTAGTGTGATACCCCTGTAGTTAGCACACACCCTCTGGTCCCCCTTTTTGAAAAGGGGAAACCACCACCCCAGTCTGCCACTCCCTCGGCACTGTCCCAGACTTCCACGCAATGTTGAAAAGGCGTATCAACCAAGACAGCCCATCAACACCCAGAGCCTTCAGCATTTCTGGACGGATCTCGTCAACCCCCGGAGCTTTGCCACTGTGGAGTTGTCTAACTACCTCAGTGACTTCACTCCGAGAGATCAACGTCGATCCCCCATCATCCTCAGGCCCTGCTCCTATCAGGGAGGGTGTGTCTGATGTATTTGGGTTCAGGAGTTCCTCAAAGTGCTCTTTCCAACGCCCCACGACTTCCTCACTTGAAGTCAGCAAAGTCCCATCCTTGCCGTACACAGCTTGGATGGTTCCCTGCTTCCCCCTCCTGAGGTGCCGTATGGTCTTCCAGAACAGCTTTGGTGCCGCCCGATAGTCCTTCTCCATGGATTCCCCGAACTGCTCCCACACCCTCTGCTTAGCCTCGTCCACAGCCACGGCCGCTGCCCTTCGGGCCCGCCGGTACCTTGCAACTGCCTCCGGAGTCCCCTGGGATAACATACCCCGGTAGGACTCCTTCTTCAGTCGGACGGCTTCCCTGACCACCACTGTCCACCAGGGTGTTCGAGGGTTACCGCCCCTTGAGGCACCTAAGACCTTCTGGCCACAGCTCGCATCTGCAGCTTTAGCAATAGAGGCTTTGAACATTGCCCATTCCTGTTCAATGTCCCCAACCTCCACAGGGATGGCAGAGAAGTCCCGCCGGAGGTGTGAGTTGAAGTCCTTCCGGACAGAGGACTCCTCCAAACGTTCCCAGTTCACCCGCACTACACGCTTGGGTTTGCCAGGTCTGTCCAGAGGTTTCCCCCGCCATCTAACCCAACTCACCACCAGATGGTGATCAGTTGACAGTTCAGCCCCTCTCTTCACCCGAGTGTCCAAAACATACGGCCTCAGATCAGCTGATACGATTACAAAATCGATCATTGATCTTTGGCCTAGGGTGCTCTGGTACCAGGTACACCTATGAGCATCCTTATGCTTGAACATGGTGTTTGTTATCGCAAGTCCGTGACTAGCATAGAAGTCCAATAACAATCCACCACTCAGGTTCAGATCAGGGAGACCGTTCCTCCCAATCACGCCAGTCCAAGTATCACTGTCATTGCCCACGTGCGCGTTGAAGTCCCCCAGCAAGACTATGGAATCCCCTGCCGGCGCCCCATACAGGACCCCATGCAAGGTATCCAAGAAGGCTGAATACTCTGAACTCCTGTTTGGTGCGTATGCACAAACAACAGTCAGAGTTTTCCCCCCTCCAACCCTAAGGCGAAGGGAGGCGACCCTCTTGTCCACTGGGGTGAACTCCAACGTACAGGCACTCAGCCGGGGACTCGTGAGTATCCCCACACCCGCCTGTGCCCTCACACCCTGAGCAACTCCAGAAGTGAACAAGGTCCATCCCTTGTCCAGGAGTGTGGTTTCAGAGCCCTTGCTATGCGTAGAGGTAAGCCCCACCAGATCCAACCGGTAGCGCTCCACCTCTCGCACCAGCTCAGGCTCCTTCCCCACCAGCGTAGAGACGTTCCACGTCCCGAAAGTCAGCCTCTGCCGTCCCGAATTGGTCCGTCCGGAGCCTCCACTTTCACCGCCATCCACTTGGCAGCGCACCCGACCCCACTGGTTCCGACCGCGGGTGGTGGGCCCACGTGGCAGAGAAGATGGCGTGTCCACGTAGCTTCTTCGGGCTGTGCCCGGCCGGGCTCCGTGGCAAGCCCGGCCACCAGGCGCTCGCTGACGAGCCCTACCTCCGGGCCTAGCTCCGGAGGAGGGCCCCGGGCTTCCTCCGGGCCGGGTAACGCATCCTCTTTTAGTGTAGTTCATGGGGGGTATCGTAACCCTGATGGGGGGGGCATTCGGGTGCTACACCTTGCCCAAGGGTGACCCGGAACTATGTAAGGCAGGGGCGTTCAACTCCCTGAGGCTTAATACAAGCCCACATACCGTAAGTCGGATCCGTTTCCAGTGGGGGTTGGTCTCCGCCAGGGCTGCGCTCTGTCACCTATCCTGTTTGTGATTTTCATGGACAGGATTTCTAGGCGGAGTCGTGGCCATGGCGGAGAGGGTATACGTCTCGGGGGGCTAAAGGTTGCATCACTGCTGTTTGCAGATGATGTGGTCCTGATGGCACCTTCGGTTCGTGACCTTCAGCTCTCACTGGATCGGTTCGCAACCGAGTGTTCAGCGGCTGGAATGAGGATCAGCATCTCCAAATCTGAGGCCATGGTTCTCAGCAGGAAACCGATGGTTTGTACAGTCCGGGTAGGGGACAGGACTCTGTCCCAGGTGGAGGAGTTTAAGTATCTCGGGGTCTTGTTCACGAGTGAGGGAAAGATGGAGAAGGAAATCAGCCGGAGAATCGGAGCAGCTGGGGCAGTATTGCAGTCTCTTTGCCGCACTGTTGTGACGAAACGGGAGCTGAGCCAGAAGGCAAAGCTCTCGGTCTACCGAGCTATCTACATTCCTACTCTCACCTATGGTCATGAAGTGTGGGTAATGACCGAAAGAATAAGATCGCGGATACAAGCGGCCGAAATGAGTTTCCTCAGAAGGGTGGCTGGCATCTCCCTTAGAGATAGGGTGAGAAGTGCAGTCACCCGAGAGAGACTCAGAGTAGAGCCGCTGCTCCTTCGGTTGGAAAGGAGCCAGCTTAGGTGGTTCGGGCATCTCGTGCGGATGCCTCACGAGCGTCTCCCTAGGGAGGTCCTCGTTGCACGTCCCACTGGGAGGAGGCCCCGCGGCAGACCAAGGACCAGATGGGGGGATTACATCTCCTCTCTGGCCTGGGAACGCTTCGGGATTCCCCAGGAGGAAGTCGCAAATGTTGCTCTGGAGAGGGAAGTCTGGGGGTCTTTGCTGGAGCTGCTGTCCCCGCGACCCGATTCCGGATAAGCGGTTGAAGATGGATGGATGGATATTCACGTATGTATGTGTATGTATGTGTATATATATCTGTGCATATGTATATATGTATATATATATATATACAAACCCCGTTTCCATATGAGTTGGGAAATGGTGTTAGATGTAAATATAAACGGAATACAATGATTTGCAAATCCTTTTCAACCCGTATTCAGTTGAATGCACTACAAAGACAAGATATTTGTTGTTCAAACTCATAAACTTTATTTTTTTTTGCAAATAATAATTAACTTGGAATTTCATGGCTGCAACACGTGCCAAAGTAGTTGGGAAAGGGCATGTTCACCACTGTGTTACATGGCCTTTCCTTTTAACAACACTGGGAACTGAGGAGACACATTTTTGAAGCTTCTCAGGTGGAATTCTTTCCCATCCTTGCTTGATGTACAGCTTAAGTTGTTCAACAGTCCGGGGGTCTCCCTTGTGCTATTTTAAGCTTCATAATGCGCCACACATTTTCAATGGGAGACAGGTCTGGACTACAGGCAGGCCAGTCTAGTACCCGCACTCTTTTACTATGAAGCCACGTTGATGTAACACGTGGCTTGGCATTGTCTTGCTGAAATAAGCAGGGGCGTCCATGGTAACGTTGCTTGGAAGGCAACATATGTTGCTCCAAAACCTGTATGTACCTTTCAGCATTAATGGTGCCTTCACAGATGTGTAAGTTACCCATGTCTTGGGCACTAATACACCCCCATACCATCACACATGCTGGCTTTTACACTTTGCGCCTAGAACAATCCGGATGGTTCTTTTCCTCTTTGGTCCGGAGGACACGACGTCCACAGTTTCCAAAATCAATTTTGAAATGTGGACTCGTCAGACCACAGAACACTTTTCCACTTTGTATCAGTCCATCTTAGATGAGCTCGGGCCCAGCGAAGCCGACGGCGTTTCTGGGTGTTGTTGATAAACGGTTTTCGCCTTGCATAGGAGAGTTTTAACTTGCACTTACAGATGTAGCGACCAACTGTAGTTACTGACAGTGGGTTTCTGAAGTGTTCCTGAGCCCATGTGGTGATATCCTTTACACACTGATGTCTCTTGTTGATGCAGTACAGCCTGAGGGATGGACGGTCACGGGCTTAGCTGCTTACCTGCAGTGATTTCTCCAGATTCTCTGAACCCTTTGATGATATTACGGAGCGTAGATGGTGAAATCCCTAAATTCCTTGCAATAGCTGGTTGAGAAAGGTTTTTCTTAAACTGTTCAACAATTTGCTCACGCATTTGTTGACAAAGTGGTGACCCTCGCCCCATCCTTGTTTGTGAATTAACTGAGCATTTCATGGAATCTACTTTTATACCCAATCATGGCACCCACCTGTTCCCAATTTGCCTGCTCACCTGTGGGATGTTCCAAATAAGTGTTTGATGAGCATTCCTCAACTTTATCAGTATTTATTGCCACCTTTCCCAACTTCTTTGTCACGTGTTGCTGGCATCAAATTCTAAAGTTAATGATTATTTGCACACAAAAAAAAAAGCTTTATCAGTTTGAACATCAAATATGTTGTCTTTGTAGCATATTCAACTGAATATGGCTTGAAAAGGATTTGCAAATCATTGTATTCCGTTTATATTTACATCTAACGCCATTTCCCAACTCATATGATTTTCTCGACAAAGCAGCTCATTTGGACAGAACACCAGACCAGAAGCTGTGCTGACTTGAGATGTTCGATGCACGGTCAACAGGATGTGCAAAGTCCTCGACCGCACCGCCATATTCCTCAATTTCCTGTTTAATGTCCGTTAAACCAGACATGTACTTTATTAACAAATTCATCACCTTTTTCACTCGAAACCAAGCATGTTTTCCTTTTGTCTCTTCCTCAATGAAATGAAAATCATGGAATATGACTTATAAGTTAATGACATGTGAAGACAAATCAATAACAAAAAAATTAAACCCAACAGTTAATTTTAAATAAACGTATGCATTGCCTTCTTTTGTTTTCTATGTTGTTTTTCCAGAAACATTAGCTCGATGAAAACAAAAAACAACAGTAGAAAAGTAACACAAACTACATGTTAAGAGTTGTTGTTGTGTGTCTAGTCTAGTGACTTATTTTGTTTCAGTGGGAGGCAGAAATCAATCAATCAATCAATCAATCAATCAATCAATCAAACTTTATTTAGATCACAAGTGTCTCATGAACCACATATTTGATACCAACTAATCTATTCATTGAATTTCTATTTTCATCAATATTTTCAATACAAGCTGAGATATAATGCCATCAAAGCAACATTATCATGGACGCCCCTGCTTATTTCAGTGGCCTTGTGGTTAGTATCCGCCCTGAGATCAGTAGGTCGTGAGTTCAAACCCCGGCCGAGTCATACCAAAGACTATAAAAATGGGACCCATTGCCTCCCTGCTTGGCACTCAAGGGTTGGAATTGGGGGCCGAGTCCCCAAAATTATTCCCGAGCGCGGCCACCGCTGCTGCTCACTGCTCCCCTCACCGCCCAGGGTGGTGGAACAAGGGGATGGGTCAAATGCAGAGGGTAATTTCACTTCACCTAGTGTGTGTGTGTGTGTGTGTGACTATCAGTGGTACTTTAACTTTAACTTTAAGACAATGCCTATGGCTTCATAGTAAAAGAGTGCGGGTACTAGACCGGCCTGCCTGTAGTCCAGACCTGTCTCCCATTGAAAATGTGTGGCGCATTATGAAGCCTAAAATACCACGACGCTGTACGTTGTTGCGTCGACCAGTTCTTTCTCCCAGGGAATTTAAGTTACTGGTCAATCCCAAGTTCTTTCGATGACATATAAGCTCAGCAAGAAGGACCATCAAGACAGAATAGGAACATTTTCAAGTTTTACGAAAGCTTTAGGAGATCATCTTAACCAATACTCTAGATGATCTGACATTCAAACGGAAAAGCCAACTTCTTGCACACAAAGAAAGCCCTCCCCCTAAGGAAGATTTGGGGGTTTGAGACACTAAACAGACAATCTGAAGACAAAGAGAGACTGGTAGAATATACAAAGGAAAAGTACTAGCTACTCTAAACATGGCTATGTAAAAAGAAAGAACTCTTAAACACATATGCATCCTCCACAACATCAAGCGAGAATGGGAAATGATTCCACCTGAAAAGCTTCAAAAATGTGTCTCCTCAGTTCCCAAACGTTTACCGAGTGTTGTTAAAAGGAAAGGCCATGTAATACAGTGGTAAAAATGCCACTGTGGCAACTTTTTTGCAATGTGTTGCTGCCATTAAATTCCAAATTAATGATTATTTGCACAGAGACAGAGTCCGCACTAGAACCGGTTTCTCACAATGTTCTTACTTAAACACACAACTAACATGAACTCTTGAGAACACAGCCGTCTGGCACGGGGAACATGGCTTTTGGGGAGATTCTGCAGGCCATTGGAGAATTTGGAATTTTCCAGAAGCTCATACTTTTTGGATTAACTCTTCCAAATATATTTATGAGTGCTTCTCTGTGTAGTTTTCTTTTCATCCAGTCTGATCCAGAGACACGTTGTGACACGGACTGGATCCTCAAGGCTGCTCCCAACCTGACGTTGGAGGAGCAGCTGAACCTGACCCTTCCTCTGGAGCAGGACGGTTCTTTCAGCAGGTGTCGCATGTTCGATCCAGTGGACTGGGACATCGGATCCATCAGGGACCGCGGACTCAATGAGACCACGGTGTGCCAGAATGGTTGGGTGTACAACGACACGACGTACCAGTCCACCATTGTCACTGACGTAAGTGACTACACGCTAATTTGCTGTCTCGGTTGTTTCAGACATGCTAATTCTGTGAGTGTTGCCTCGTAGTTTGATCTGGTGTGTGACAGGTCCAACATACCTGCACTGGTGGAGACAGTTTTCATGGCTGGTTGTCTTGTTGGTTCTTTCGTCTTTGGACCTCTTGCTGAATCGTAAGTAACTTAAAGGGCCATACCTTGGTCCTTATTGCATAGTTCTCGACCTAAACATCTCTACAGGTAAAATCACTCCCAAATTAGACACAACGGTGGTTTTACCTTGTTTTCTAAAGAGTTTCAGGACGTTTTGAAACGCCCAATTTGAGCTCCAAAATGTAACTTGCCTGCTAACGCCACCTACCGAACAGGAAGCAATTTCTTATAGTATGTGTTCTGGTAGCATCTTCATCCCGAATCATGAATTTGGAGGAATGATCAAATAACTCTTCAGCCTATTCGGTAATCGCGGGCTTTCCCTTGACAAATTCCAAAAATTCCCAGATTTCTTAGAATTCCAGGTTTTCCAAGACATTTTTCCATCCATCCATTTTCTACTGCTTGTCCCTTTTGGGGTCGCGTGGGTTGCTGGAGCCTATCTCAGCCGCGGGACATTTGCCATTTTTCAAACTTTCACCATTTCCACATTTTTCAACCTATTCAAACCATTCCACCTTCAACACATTCCACCATTCTGGAAATTCAAACTATCATTTTTCCATGTTCAAAGAAATTCCAGGATTTTCCAGAATCCCTTCTTTTCTAAATCCCCATTTCCACCCTTTTTTCTGGCGGCGACTACTCCCACATTTTTCAACGCATTTCAACCGTTCTACCGTCAAAACATTCCTCTTAATCAGGACAAAAAACGAAGTAGTTTTTTTGAACTGTAAAAATTCCCGGTTTTCCCAAAATTCCAGGACTTCCGTAATACCATTTCTCAATTCAACATGTTACTACTTCAACATTTCTCGATCGATTTGAAAAATTTCAACACCGACCATTTCAACTCATTCAATCTTTTTACCATTTTTGAATAAATTCCCGCTTTTCCCGAAATTCCAAAATATTTTCTGAAATTCCCATTGAAATGAATGGGACATTCTTCAAAGTCCAACAATTCCCATGTTTTTCATCTGATTTAAACTGTTCCAACTTCAAAATATTCCGCCTGTTCAGGAATTGTGTGCTTTACTTCAATAATTCAAAAAAAAAATTCCTGGATTTCCCATAATTCATTTTTTTGCATTATCCCCATTCAAAATGAATTGGACATTTTTCAAACTTTCACCATTTCCACATTTTTCAACCTATTCAAACCATTCCACCTTCAACACATTCCACCATTCTGGAAATTCAAACTATCATTTTTCCATGTTCAAAGAAATTCCAGGGTTTTCCAGAATACCTGCTTTTCCAAAGCCCTATTTCCACCAGGGGGGCGGGGTTGAGGGGGGGGGGGGGGGGGGGGGGAGGAGTATATTTATAGCTAGAATTCACTGAAAGTCAGGTATTTATTTTATTTATATATATGATTGATTGATGATTGATATATATATATATATATATATATATATATATATATATATATATATATATATATATATATATATATATATATATATATAGCGCTTTTAGTATTTAATAATAGAAAAGCGAGATATAAAATCTAATCCATTATTATTATATATATATATATATATATATATATATATATATATATATATATATATATATATATATATATATATATATATATATATATATATATATATATATATATATTCTTATATATGTATATATATATATAAGAAATATATATATATATATATAAAATCTAATCCATTATTATTATTATATATATATATATATATATATATATATATATATATATATATATATATATATATATATATATATATATATATATATATATATATATATATATTTCTTATATATGTATATATATATATAAGAAATACTTAAATATTCCACTTTTGAATATTTTTTGGGGAAAATATTTTGTCTGCCATATAAAAAAATTAAGCTGTTTTGTTTAAAGAAGGGCCTAGAACGAACAAAAAAAAAACATAAACAACAACAAAAGTTATAATTGACGGATAGATCTGAAGTTGATCTTGAGACTGTTGTGTTAAAAGTACAAAAAAAAGTATGATTTATTTTTTAATACTTTACTGAGCAGGACCCTTTTGGATCCCCAATAATTTTAGTGGAACTTTTTTTTTTTTTTTAAGTGTCTATTTAAGTTGCTCAAAAATAATACTGAATTAATGTTGTATGAGTTATGCTATGAACTCCAATTATTATATCATCTCAAATATTCCACTTTAAAATGTTATTGGGGGAAAATATTGCATATTTTGTGTTTTTTCCATAAAAAAAAGGGTTTTCTTTGACAAAAAGAGCATACAACTTAAATCTTGAAAAAACACTTTATATTGACAGATAGACCTAATGTTGATCTGGAGATTTAGACCTTGAATAATATAATAATACTAAATAATGACAAATTTTTTATATTTTTTTTTACCTAAACCCTTTGGGGTCCCCAGGATCAAGCCTGAGTGGAGGCCTAAATGTATATTTTTATACATATATTGTATTGGTTTTTAAAATAAAAAATATCAAAATGGTCCCGGCTTGCTTTGATATTTCAGTGTGCGGCCCTCAGTGGAAAAAGTTTGGACACCCCTGCCTTAAAACATTCACATGTTGCATGAGATGATGAGCTTCCTGGTTGCAGCCAGAAACTTAAAACCAGACTCACCAACATCAGCATCAAGGAGGGTGACTCCCTCATTACAGACAAAATGGAGGCAGCTAGCAGACTTAACGCCTTTTTCACCAGCATAGCCGCAACTCTTGTCAACAAGCTGTCCCACCACTCTGGTCGTTTTGGTGTAGAACACATTAAAGCCTTCTACAGAAAGCTAGGAGTATCCAACAATGATTTCAAATTAGAAATGGTCACAGCTGATGAGGTGTTTAAAAAATTGAGCGCGCTCCACCCAAACAAGGCCACCGGCCTTGACAATATTCCCTCCAGATTCCTCAGGGACTCTGCCTCCATCATTGCCCCGATCATCATGCACATAATAAACCAATCAATTACACAAGGCCAAGTACCAAAATATTTTAAGATAGCAAGAGTAACTCCCCTCTTTAAAAAAGGAAGCAAATTAGAACCTGGCAACTACCGACCTGTTTCTATCCTCAGTTCCATCTCAAAAGTAATGGAAAAAATAGTTTATGAACAGGTCGATAGTTACCTTGCCACTAATAAACTCATGTACACATTCCAATCCGGCTTCAGAACTAACCACTCCACTGACACATGCCTTCTCTATCTGACCGACCACATCAAACATGAGGTGGACGCGGGCAAATACTGCGGCATGGTCATGCTGGACCTTCAGAAGGCCTTTGACACCGTTAACCACGCTATACTGTTGGATAAGCTCAGAGCAATCGGTTTTAACAAAACCTCATGGAGCTGGATGCAATCTTACTTGGAGGGGAGGGAGCAGGTGGTAGAGGTAAACGGCACTGTCCCCCCCCTCTCGGTGAGCTGTGGAGTCCCCAAGGCAGTATATTGGGACCTTTACTGTTCCTAATATACATAAACGACTTGTCATCGGCATGCGACTGTGAATTGTTTTTGTTTGCGGATGACTCTGCCCTGCTGGTATCCGGCAAGGACAAGTCACAGGTGGAGAAAATCCTCAGTGCTGAGCTGTGTAGAACTTGCACCTGGCTCGCTGAAAGTCAATGACTTCACTATAAAAGTGGGTGACATTGTTATCACCAGGAAAGATGAGGTCACCTACCTAGGTTCCATTCTAGAGGCTAACCTTTCCTGTGATAAAATGGCAACCAAAGTAATCAAAAAGGTTAACCAACGACTGAGATTTCTCTACAGAATCTCCTCTCTGGTCAACAAAAGCACCATGAGGATTCTGGCGGGAACTCTCGTTCAACCCTTTTTCGATTACGCATGCACCTCCTGGTACCCTAGCACCTCCATAACCCTCAAATCTAAACTCCAAACATCTCAGAACAAGCTAGTCAGATTACTTCTAGACCTCCACCCCAGATCCCACCTCACTCCTACCCACTTCTCTAAAGTGGGCTGGCTCAGGGTGGAGGACAGAGTTAAACAACTTGCACTGAGCCCAGTCTATAAAAATACGCTACACCTCCCTGATACCGAAGTACATGTCAAACTACTTCCTTAACGTAAATGACCGCCATAATCACAACACCAGGGGGAGCTCCACTAACCACGTTAAACCCAGATTCCGATCTAACAAAGGTCTTAACTCATTCTCTTTCTATGCCACATCAATGTGGAATGCGCTCCCAACAGGTATAAAAGAAAGGGCATCTCTATCCTCCTTCAAAACCGCACTAAAAGTTCACCTCCAGGCAGCTACAACCTTAAACTAACACCCTCCCCGGATTGCTAATAATCAAATGTAAACAATCAAATGCAGATACTTTTTCTTATGCCTTCTGATCTCTCTCTCTCTCTCTCTCTCTCTCTCTCTCTCTCTCTCTCTCTCTCTCTCTCTCTCTCTCTCTCTCTCTCTCTCTCTCTCTCTCTCTCTGTCCACTACTTGCTGTCCATATCCTACCCCACCCCCCCCTCCACACCCCTGATTGTAAATAATGTAAATAATTCAATGTGATTATCTTGTGTGATGACTGTATTATGATGGTAGTATATATCTGATAGTATATATCTGTATCATGAATCAATTTAAGTGGACCCCGACTTAAACAAGTTGAAAAACTTTTTCGGGTGTTACCATTTAGAGGTCAATTGTACGGAATATGTACTTCACTGTGCAACCTACTAATAAAAGTCTCAATCAATCCAAAAAAATGAAGTGTTTATAAACTTTATGTCCGTAAAATAAATATTTTTATTAGCAATTATGTAGTCCTGTAACATAATTTCATAATTAATATCCAAAAAATAACATTCTTAACAAATGACAGTAGAATAAGCACACTCATTGAGGAGTCATAGTAAAACAACCTGAAATTTACACTTTACTTTAAAGAATATATACTAAATACAAAAAGTATCATTGCATTGACTGTGCATGTGGAACAAACAAAAATGGCACAAAATGATTGCAGTGAAATAAAGTGAACAAGAAACTTTTGTCAGCTTCAACATTTTTGGACAGTTTTTTTTTCTGGTCTACAGAAATTAAACAAAGCTGAACAAATAAAGACTCTCCGACCTCCTTCAGCCTTACTGCCCCACCCGATCCCTAAGATCAGCCGATCAGCTGCTACTGACGGTCCCGGACACAAGGCTGAAGCTTAGAGGTGACAGAGCTTTCGCTGCTGCTGCTCCCAAGCTCTGGAACGACCTACCTCTGAGTGTTAGACAAGCCTCCTCTCTTCCTGTTTTTAAATCTCTCTTAAAAACATACTTTTATTCCATGGCTTTTAACACTGAGTGGTACCCATCCTGCAATGGCGCCCCATAATACACCTGCTGTGAACCTGTTTTTATGTTTTTATGTTTTTTATATTGTATTTTTTTTTATTTTTATCGTGTTCTGTTTGTGTTGTGTTGTGTTTGCTCAGTTCTCGTATTATTTTTAACCTGCCCATTGTACTGCACTTTGGCTACCCCTGTGGTAAATTTTAAATGTGCTTTATAAATAAAGTTGATTTGATTTGATTTGACTTCACGTTTAATGTTGGAGTTGTCCAACTTTTTGTGTGGCCATCAACGCACCAGTGGCTAGTTGCCATAGTGTATGTGTTGGTGCAGGTGTGAGAGAGCAAGCGGCTGCTGTTGATATAACAGATGACAAAGAGTTGCTTTTGGCTTGGTTTGTACGGTAGACAACGACCAAAAGTATTTTACACATTGTTTTGGTGTGGTTATGGCCGACAAACAATTTCGCTAAATAAAGGGACCGATGGAATTCCTGTCCTCCTTAGAGTGTCTCCGCAGACGTTACAATAATTTAAGTGTTGACAAACATTGTTTTATCTGTTGTGGCCGCCTTTCGTCACTTGTTACTCACAGTTGCATTGCAAAATCGTACAAAACAAACGATTTGTTTATTTTGTTTAGAGTGGGATTTGACTTTTTGCGCGGCATAGATTTGCTGTGCGCAGAGGATGCGTGAGCAGTGCGCAATTGTGCAGGTGCGCACCTTAGAGGGAACGTTGTTGGCAAGTATGCGTCAAACACATCGGTAACGGCGCTGTAACATACATAAAAATGTTCAATTGGATTAGTTGTTACTGGTAAAAGTTGTTACGTCAAGCCGTTTTTCCTAACACTGGGGAAGAATAACCGGACAACTAACTATCTGGAATGTCCATTTTTAGATTTGGTCGTCTGAGAACAACGCAGGTACCTGCCGTGCTCCTGATGGCGTGCAGCTTCATGGTCGGAGCGGCTCCAAATATCTACGTTTACATCGTGGCACAGTTCCTGGTTGGGGTTGGTTGCAGCGCATATCGAATGAACTCCACTGTATTAGGTATGGCATCCGACATTCGGGGGCTTGAACTGGTGTACAACTTGAGTGTAAAAAATGTCTTTATAGTCACAGAGTGGATAGGAGTCACCAAAAGGTCCTATGCCTCCTGTTTGAGTCAAGTGTTTGCTGCAGCTGGACAATGCTTCATGGCTGGACTGGTCTACGCCATTCGGAACTGGAGAATAGCTCAATACGTGCTGGGAGCAGCTTATTGCCCTTTGCTCTTCTACATGTGGTATGTCTTGTTAAATAGTGACTGTTTTTTTCCTTTTTGACTCCAACCTTTTATTCCAGGTGGATTCCAGAATCTGCCAGGTGGTTGTTGAGTCGAGGGAGAATTGAGGAAGCAAAGACGTTGATCATGAAAGTGGCCTCAATAAATAAACAGGAAGTCCCAGAGAATACTTTGGACTGCATGGTGTGCTTTATTAAATAACCCACTGAATGATTTGTTCCAGTCTTTAATCGTTTCTTCTTCTCTTGAACTACGCAGCTGGAGGATCATGAGGGAAACGAGGTCGAAAGTGGAGCCATGAAAATGCTTTTAACCACAAGAAAGCTGCTGATTTACTTGATAATTTCGTGTTTTTTCTGGTGTGTAAAAACATTTAGTCATTTAATTTTACATCCTCTCATTTATTTCTTTTTTCTCACCTAGGTTTTCGTCATACTTAGGCTACTTTTGTATTTCTCTCAGTGTTGGAAAATTGGGTTTGAACATCTTCCTGGTTCAGTGTGTGTTTGGAATCGCAGAAATACCCGCACACCTTCTGTGCATCTGGTTTTTGGAGTTGTTGGGAAGAAAAATGTCTGTGATTTTAACCCTCCTGGCAGGTGGCTTGTTCAGTGTCCTGACCGTGGCTTTCTCTCAAGGTGAATCCATCATTTTTCACAGAAATGATGCCTTAGCTTGGTCATATTACACTCACATATATTTCACTTGTTCCCATTCCAGACAAAGCTGTTGCTATCCTCGCTCTTTTAACAACAGGGAAGTTATTTTTGGACTGGAATATTTCGGTGTCTATGGTCTACGCTCAGGAGCTGTTCCCCACTTCAGTCAGGTAAGCAATATATATACCGTGTATGAATGTTCTCATTCATCCAGGTCAAGGTAATCTCAGGGCATTCAATGGATCGCAACTTGACTGTTTGGTTTGTCTTAGAAGACTTTTCGCCTCTGATCCGAGTTGGTTTTAACAGTTCATGCTCATAGACTTAGATTGTTCAGTTCTAGTATAGCGGCTAGTGCCAAAACCCCTAAATATTTATACCCTCCTGCAAATGTCTTCTAAGACAAACCAAACAGTCCAGTTGCGATTGATTGAATGCCCTGAGATCAACTTTTACAGTATACTGTGTATTCTTCTCAGGGTCGTGGGGTTGTGAAGGCCATGGCTTTGTTTTAGTTCTCAAAGTAAGCCCATAAAGCAGGGATATTAAACGTAATTGTTTTGGGGCCCACATTTCCAGAAAGCTAAGAACTGAGGGGCTTCTGTCTTCACTATTGGGCCTATTTTGTATATTCTTGAGAACCAGCGTCTTCTACAGTAGACATTTGATTTTGATTCATTTATTTTGTCAGAGTTACAGGAGCGCTGTGCTGTTTTTAAGAACCTTCTGCAAAAAAGCTAGACAATCATTTGAATGAATGTACAGTGGGGCAAAAAAGTATTTAGTCAGCCACCTATTGATTGTCAATGGGTGGCTGACTAAATACTTTTTTGCCCCACTGTATATTAGTTCAGTGTTTGTATATCCATTTTGTCATGGAGGCTACTGGGGGCTTTCCTCCTTATACGACAGCCCTGCGTACAACATATAGATTTTTTTTTCAAGTTTGTGTCAACATTTTATTCCCAGTGTTCTGTACTTCCAGTTCAACTCTTCTCTCTCCTCAGGCAATCAGCTGCTGGGTTATTGTCCATAGCTGGGCGAGTAGCTAGTCTCCTCTCTCCATCAATCAACATGTTGGCCTTTTATCACTGGCTTCTACCCAACATTATCTTCAGCACCCTTTCAATGCTTAGTGGAGTTCTGGGTTTCTTCCTCCCCGAAACCAGGGGCAAAGAACTGCCGGATTCTACCCGTGAGGTTGAGGGCAACAAGTAAGTCAACTAATTGATCTATTTTCTAGCATATAGTCTATGCTATGTTCTGGTGTTGGTGTGTTACGACAGTGAAGTGTGGTGCCGTAAAGCAGATTGACCCGCGCCTTCTGGAAGTGTCGTAAATTAAAATAAACAGTCGTGTTAGCATGCAGTCAAGTCTGCGTATCCTCAGATATAACATTGGCGACAAGGATGCCGCTTCCTTTTTCTCCTTTGCCTCCCTTTATCGCTCTGACCGGCGAGCTGTCTATCCCTTGGTCCTGCTGGCATTTGTCTTTTTAGCGGCAATCGTGCTAACAATGCTAGGCCATTCTAATCCACAGCCTGGGTAGCGAGGGTTAAAGGATTTTTAACACTCTTGGACCTGCGCAGAATTAAGCGGACAGTGTCGCTTTGCTTACCGGACATTTTGCTGGCTCACAGAGTGTTATCATCCTGTGAATCATCTTCCGCCAGCGGCGAAAACACCAACGGGGAGTTGGTACACAACTACGTCACCGATCTCGGCTACCTGGCGAGCCTCTGCAAATTTGGCCTTTTGGAAGAAGAAATGCCTCCAAATCTGAGGCCATGGTTCTCAGCAGGAAACCGATGGTTTGTATAGAGAACGAGACTCTGTCCCAGGTGGAGGAGTTTAAGTATCTCGGGGTCTTGTTCACAAGTGAGGGAAAGATGGAGAAGGAAATCAGCCGGAGAATTGGAGCAGCTGGGGCAGTTTTGCAGTCTCTCTGCCGCACTGTTGTGATGAAACGAGAGCTGAGCCAGTAGGCAAAGCTCTCAGGTCTACCGAGCTATCTACATTCCTACTCTCACCTGTGGTCATGAAATGTGGGTCATGACCGAAAGAATAAGATCGTAGATACAAGCGGCTGAAATGAGTTTCCTCAGAAGGGAGGCTGGCATCTCCCTTAGAGGTAGGGTGAGAAGTTCAGTCACCCGAGAGAGACTCGGAGTAGAGCCGCTGCTCCTTCGCTTGGAAAGGAGCCAGCTTAGGTGGTTCGGGCATCTTGTGCGGATGCCTCACAAGCGTCTCCCTAGGGAGGTCCTCGTTGCACGTCCCACTGGGAGGAGACCCAGGGGCAGGCCAAGGACCAGAGGGGGATTACATCTCCTCTCTGGCCTGGGATGCTTCGGGATCCCCCAGGAGGAAGTTGCTAATGTTGCTCTGGAAAGGGAAGTCTGGGGGTCTCTGCTGGAGCTGTTGTCCTGCCGACCCGATTCCGGATAAGCGGTTGATGATGGATGGATGTATGGATGGAAGAAGAAATGATTCGCGATCAGCTGGCTGAACGCACGACACTCCATAAGCCACGGGAGAAACTGTTTTTGTCAACAAACGACCTGTTGCAGTAGAAATGGCTTTTCAACTGGAGTCTGCTGCACAATTAGCATCGCGGCTAACCGACGTAGACCCCTCCTCTGCACACTTTGCACCACTGGCTCAGACAATGGCCCCAGATGCTCAGCCCCCTGGCAACCCCTCCCCTCACGTGGACTCCGAGGGGAATGTCGCAAGACGTCAGGCCGCTACAGCACGCAAGCTGTGTGGGAATTGTGGCTCTTCCGCCCACTCTACCCTTGCGCCAACTTGCTCAGCCACAGGACAGAGATGCCAGCGCTGTGCTAAGATGACCCACTTCTCTAAAGTGTACCGATCTGACCCCCCTGCTAATTCTCGGCCCAGCCCGTCCCAAGTGCCAAGCTCGGTGGGCTCCCACACAAAGCCGTTCAAATGGTGTACTGTAGAGCTGGGCGGTGGCTGGCTGCCGCTGCTCCTGCATCCAAGTTGCTGCTTAATGAATCAACAATAAGACGGCCCTTTCCAAGACAATCAATTAAAGCAGGAGCAGAGGAGCACTACAACTATGGACACATTAAAATTGGTATGGCGGGCACTGCCACCTTCTCCGTGCGCTATGGCTCCAGAGCCCTCCCAGCATTCACCTTCCAAGGAAAGGAAGGATGATGTGGGCCAATCCATGGCCCACATCATGGAGGGGAATTGCGTCAAATTGATGTGTAGCATACTAAATTGTTTACCATATTTTCAAAATATTATTACCAGAGGCTCTTTCCTCCTTTTTGAGAATTTGACATGTTTTAACCGTATTTAAGACAGCTTGAGGTTACTTGGGGTTACACAGAGTGATCATTCTTACAGTTTCATGCAAGTGATTAGAAATAACCAAAACACACATCAATGTCCCAAGAACAATAAATAGTATAGTCGGCAGGCCTGAAGGTCGGAGACGCAACTGTGCAATTGTGTACGCTTAAAACCGTTTGACGTCATTAAAGTTTAAAACAAATGTATGAATTGATGTGTATATTTGCTCAAATATTCCAATAAGTACATTATGGGGGGGCGAGGCTCAGAAGGTAGAGCAGTTGTCTGTAAATCCTGCTCACACTGGTGTATGAATGTGTAAGAATGTTTGATGGCGGTCGTAGAGACCATTGGCACATATTGGTAGCCACCGTTCCGTCAGTCTACCTCAAGGCAGCTGTGGCTACAAATTTAGCTTACCACCATCAACGTGTGAATGTGCGGTGAGTGAATAATGAGTTTCACTTTCAAAGTTTAGAAAGGGGCTACACAAAATGTAATCCTTTATTAAAACCACAGTTCTACAAGATTAGACTTGGACAAACTTTATGGATCCACAATTGGTAATTGTTCCACACAGTACCTCAGTTTCAAAGGATGGAAAGGGTAAGGATGGAAAGGAAAATGCAGGTATTAAGTAGACCTGTCTTGAGGTAGCTAACATAGAAGCGGTCAGGTAATAGACGGATATCATCTACTGCTGTATGGCCAGTGATTATACAGCTGGAATGAAGGAGTTCTTGAATCGAAGCTGAGGGAGCCTGTTGGAGTATGAGCCGCGCTGTCCCTCAATAGTCTTGTGGAGTGGGTGGGCAGGATTGTCCATGATGGCCAGCAGTTTGTCCAGTGTCCTCCTGTCCCTCACTGACACAAACGCCTCCAACTGCGTGCCAACAGTTTGGCCGGCTTTCCGCATCAGTTTGTCAATCCGGTTTAACTCCCTTTTGCTGGTGCTGCTCCCCCAACAAACCACTGCAAAGTACAGGGCACTGGCCACAACAGACTGATAAAAGATCTCCAACAGCTTGCTGCACACATTAAAGGACCTAAGCTTCCTCAGGAAAAAGAGTCTGCTCATGCCCTTCTTGTATGCAGCTTTGCTGTTGTCCTTCCAGTCCAGTCTGCTGTTCTAGTGGACTCCCAGGTACTTGTACTGCCCCACTACTGCCACCTTCCGGCTCTGGATTTTGATGGGCTCCAGAGGGGTCATTTTCTCCTTGAAGTCGATGACCAGCTCCTTGGTCTTAGGGGAATTAGGGAAATGATTGACCATATACTGAACAATGGTCTCAGTCAATCCAAAACGGTTTGTCAAATTGGAATATCCATCCATCCATCCATCCATCCATTTTCTACCAACACAGAAAGATCCCGAGGTTGGGATTGAACTCACGACTACTCAGGACCTTCGTATTGTGAGGCAGACGCACTAACCCCTCTGCCACCGTGCTGCCAAAAAAAAAAATTTGAATATTTTATTTTCAACCCGTAAATATTTTGATCCGAAACAATGCAAAAAGTGTATTAATGTATGCATTTTGTGTTTCCCTGTTCCTATACAGAAATGGGATTATCCTAAAAAATGGACGGAGTGAACACGCTGGCAGAAAACCAACAAGATTTTAGTTTGGATTGGGAATACTGCATGCCCCTTTTGTTGTGTGTCTCCAAAGTGTACAACATGCAGAATAAATATTTTAATTCATAGGTTCCCGGACTTTTAGTGACTCATTACGATCATGCATGTGTAGTGGATTCCGCTGTCTTTCTACAATGTCAATACGTTTGAAATACAACATATTTGTCAATCTAAAATACATGGATAGTATTTGTGCATCTCTACCTTAAATGACGATTTAATATGCATCTAGATCAGGGGTGTCAAACATACGGCCCGAGGCCCGGATCAGGCGCTAATAAGTATAAAAATGAGCCGAAATTCTTGAATGAAAGAAACTGCTGTTCTAAATGTGTCCACTGGATGTCACTATAGCAATTCTTTGTATCTTTGTAGATGATGCTACATATGTACAGAGTAAACCACATGATGTTAGTACAACAGTTGAGGGAAATGAGTGAACTGGGGGCGGCGTGGCGAAGTTGGTAGAGTGGCCGTGCCAGCAATCGGAGGGTTGCTGGTTACTGGGGTTCAATCCCCACCTTCTACCATCCTAGTCACGTCCGTTGTGTCCTTGGGCAAGAAACTTCACCCTTGCTCCTGATGGCTGCTGGTTAGCGCCTTGCATGGCAGCTCCCGCCATCGGTGTGTGAATGTGTGTGTGAATGGGTGAATGTGGAAATACTGTCAAAGCAAAGTGCTTTGAGTACCTTGAAGGTAGAAAAGCGCTATACAAGTATAACCCATTTAATGTAAAACCTACACTATATTGCCAAAAGTATTTGGCCCCCTGCCTTGACTCACATATGAACTTGAAGTGCCATCCCATTCCTAACCCATAGGGTTCAATATGATGCCGGTCCACCTTTTGCAGCTATTACAGCTTCAACTCTTCTGGGAAGGCTGTCCACAAGGTTGCGGAGTGTGTTTATAGGAATATTCCAACATTCTTCCAAAAGCGAATTGGTGAGGTCACACACTGATGTTGGTCAAGAAGGCCTGGCTCTCTGTCTCCGTTCTAATTCATCCCAAAGGTGTTCTATTGGGTTTGGGTCAGGACTCTGTGCAGGCCAGTCAAGTTCATCCACACCAGACTCTGTCATCCATGTCTTTATGGACCTTGCTTTGTGCACTGGTGCACAGTCATGTTGGAAGAGGAAGGGGCCCGCTCCAAACTGTTCACACAAGGTTGGGAGCATGGAATTGTCCAAAATGTTTTGGTATCCTGGAGCATTCATAGTTCCTTTCACTGGAACTAAGGGGCCAAGCCCAACTCCTTAAAAACAACCCCACACCATAATTCTTCCTCCACCAAATTTTGCAATCGGCACAATGCAGTCGGAAATGTAGCGTTCTCCTGGCAACCTCCAAACCCAGACTGGTCCATCAGGTTGCCAGATGGGAAAGCGTGATTCATCAGTCCAGAGAAGGCGTCTCCACCGCTCTAGAGTCCAGTGGAGACGTGCTTTACACCACCGCATTCCACGCTTTGCATCGGACTTGGTGATGTATGGCTTAGATGCAGCTGCTCGGCCATGGAAACCCATTCCATGAAGCTCTCTGCGTACTGTACGTGGGCTAATTGGAAGGTCACATGAAGTTTGGAGAAAGTCTTTGCACTATGCGCTTCAGCATCTGCTGACCCCTCTCTGTCAGTTTACGTGGCCTACCACTTGGTGGCTGAGTTGCTGTTGTTCCCAAACTCTTCCATTTTCTTATAATAAGTCGACTTTGGAACATTTAGGAGCGAGGAAATTTCGCGACTGGATTTGCTGCACAGGTGGCATCCTATGACAGTTCCACGCTGGAAATCACTGAGAGCGGCCCATTCTTTCACAAATGTTTGTAGAAACAGTCTCCATGCCTAAGTGCTTGATTTTATACACCTGTGGTTAGGACACCTGATTCTCATCATTTGGATGGCTGGCCAAATACTTTTTGCAATATAGTGTATATAATATATATAAATATATATGTTTTGTAGGGAAATGTGTTCATTGTGAGTCAAATTGTGTCCAAAGGTAGTCATGTCTGGTTACTGACTGAAGTACAATAGTTAAACATTCATCTTCCTGACATTTACAGTAACACGGAGGTTTCCCACTCTGTCCCAACATGAGTTTCGGAGAGATTCTACGGCCCATCGGAGAATTTGGAATTTTCCAGAAGGTTATTCTTCTTGGGTTAACCTTTCCGAACGCAATACTGCCAATGTCTTTTTCCAGTTTTCTGTTCATCCAGTCGGATCCAGAGAGACATTGTAACACGGACTGGATCCTCAAAGCTGCTCCCAACCTGACGTTGGCGGAGCAGCTGAACCTGACCGTTCCTCTGGAGCCGGACGGTTCTTTCAGCAGGTGTCGCATGTTCGATCCAGTGGACTGGGACATCGGGACCATCGGGGAACGCGGACTAAACGAGACCACGGTGTGCCGGAATGGTTGGGTGTACTACGACACGACATATAAGTCCACCATTGTCACGGACGTAAGTGCTGACTCTTGTTCTGACATATTTACCCAAAAGGATATTTTCTTATTACCTTTTTGCTTCTTGTAGTTTGACCTTGTCTGTGACAGATCCAACATGCCGGATGTTGTGCAGACAATCTTTATGGCTGGTATTCTCTTGGGTTCTATCATTTTTGGACCTCTTGCTGAATCGTAAGTTATTCCCAATGTGGACAAAAATTATCATTAGTCCGGGACTGGGAGTCTCAATAGTCTCAAACGAGCATCTTAGTTAGATTGTAGTTTTGATCTTTTCTATTGACTTGAGTCCAGGGTGTACCCGCCTTCCGCCCTAATGCAGCTGGGATAGGCTCCAGCACCCCGCGGTAGAAAATTGATGGAAGGATGGATGATTACTAGTCCGGGACTGGGAGTCTCAATAGCTTTCAAACCAGCCTCTTAGTTAGATTGTAGTTTCGATCTTTTCTATTGACTTGAGTCCAGGGTGTACCCCGCCTTCCGCCCGAATGCAGCTGGGATAGGCTCCAGCACCCCGCGGTAGAAAATTGATGGAAGGATGGATGATTATTAGTCCGGGACTGGGAGTCTCAATAGTCTAAAACGAGCATCTTAGTTAGATTGCAGTTTTGATCTTTTCTATTGACTTGAGTCCAGGGTGTACCCCGCCTTCCGCCCGAATGCAGCTGGGATAGGCTCCAGCACCCCGCGGTAGAAAATTGATGGAAGGATGGATGATTATTAGTCCGGGACTGGGAGTCTCAATAGTCTAAAACGAGCATCTTAGTTAGATTGCAGTTTCGATGTTTTCTATTGACTTGAGTCCAGGGTGTACCCGCCTTCCGCCCGAATGCAGCTGGGATAGGCTCCAGCACCCCGCGGTAGAAAATGGATGGATGGATGTATGGATGGATGATTATTAGTCCGGGACTGGGAGTCTCAATAGCTTTCAAACCAGCATCTTAGTTAGATTGTAGTTTCGATCTTTTCTATTGACTTGAGTCCAGGGTGTACCCTGCCTCCCGCCCGAATGCAGCTGGGATAGTCTCCAGCACCCCCCACGACCTCAAAAGAGACAAACGGTAGAAAATGGATGGATGGATGGATGATTATTAGTCCGGGACTGGGAGTCTCAATAGCTTTCAAACCAGCATCTTAGTTAGATTGTAGTTTTGATCTTTTCTATTGACTTGAGTCCAGGGTGTACCCCACCTCCCGCCCGAATGCAGCTGGGATAGGCTCCAGCACCCCCGCGACCCCAAAAGGGACAAGCGGTAGAAAATGGATGTAAGGATGGATGATTATTAGTCCGGGACTGGGAGTCTCAATAGCTTTCAAACGAGCATCTTAGTTAGATTGTAGTTTCGATCTTTTCTATTGACTTGAGTCCAGGGTGTACCCCGCCTCCCGCCCGAATGCAGCTGGGATAGGCTCCAGCACCCCGTGGTAGAAAATTGATGGATGTATGGATGGATGATTATTAGTCCGGGACTGGGAGTCTCAATAGCTTTCAAACGAGCATCTTAGTTAGATTGTAGTTTCGATCTTTTCTATTGACTTGAGTCCAGGGTGTACCCCGCCTTCTGCCCGAATGCAGCTGGGATAGGCTCCAGCACCCCCGCGACCCCAAAAGGGACAAGCGGTAGAAAATGGATGTAAGGATGGATGATTATTAGTCCAGGACTGGGAGTCTCAATAGCTTTCAAACGAGCATCTAAGTTAGATTGTAGTTTCGATCTTTTCTATTGACTTGAGTCCAGGGTGTACCCTGCCTTCTGCCCGAATGCAGCTGGGATAGGCTCCAGCACCCCCGCGAACCCAAAAGGGACAAGCGGTAGAAAATGGATGTATGGATGGATGATTACTAGTCCGGGACTGGGAGTCTCAATAGCTTTCGAACCAGCATCTTAGTTAGATTGTAGTTTCGATCTTTTCTACTGACTTGAGTCCAGGGTGTACCCCGCCTTCCGCCCGAATGCAGCTGGGATAGGCTCCAGCACCCCGCGGTAGAAAATTGATGGATGTATGGATGGATTATTATTAGTCCGGGACTGGGAGTCTCAATAGCTTTCAAACGAGCATCTTAGTTAGATTGTAGTTTCGATCTTTTCTATTGACTTGAGTCCAGGGTGTACCCCGCCTCCCGCCCGAATGCAGCTGGGATAGGCTCCAGCACCCCTGCGACCCCAAAAGGGACAAGCGGTAGAAAATGGATGTAAGGATGGATGATTATTAGTCCGGGACTGGGAGTCTCAATAGCTTTCAAACCAGCATCTTAGTTAGATTGTAGTTTCGATCTTTTCTATTGACTTGAGTCCAGGGTGTACCCTGCCTCCCGCCCGAATGCAGCTGGGATAGTCTCCAGCACCCCCCGCGACCCCAAAAGGGACAAGCGGTAGAAAATGGATGTATGGATGGATGATTATT
The DNA here is from genome assembly GCF_033978785.1 of Entelurus aequoreus. Classification (NCBI taxonomy): domain Eukaryota; kingdom Metazoa; phylum Chordata; class Actinopteri; order Syngnathiformes; family Syngnathidae; genus Entelurus; species Entelurus aequoreus. The sequence continues at coordinate 57,298,763 of NC_084744.1, read as the reverse complement.
AGTCCGGGACTGGGAGTCTCAATAGCTTTCAAACCAGCATCTTAGTTAGATTGTAGTTTCGATCTTTTCTATTGACTTGAGTCCAGGGTGTACCCCGCCTTCCGCCCGAATGCAGCTGGGATAGGCTCCAGCACCCCGCGGTAGAGCATTGATGGATGTATGGATGGATGATTATTAGTCCGGGACTGGGAGTCTCAATAGCTTTCAAACGAGCATCTTAGTTAGATTGTAGTTTCGATCTTTTCTATTGACTTGAGTCCAGGGTGTACCCCGCCTCCCGCCCGAATGCAGCTGGGATAGGCTCCAGCACCCCCGCGACCCCAAAAGGGACAAGCGGTAGAAAATGGATGTAAGGATGGATGATTATTAGTCCGGGACTGGGAGTCTCAATAGCTTTCAAACGAGCATCTAAGTTAGATTGTAGTTTCGATCTTTTCTATTGACTTGAGTCCAGGGTGTACCCTGCCTTCTGCCCGAATGCAGCTGGGATAGGCTCCAGCACCCCCGCGAACCCAAAAGGGACAAGCGGTAGAAAATGGATGTATGGATGGATGATTACTAGTCCGGGACTGGGAGTCTCAATAGCTTTCGAACCAGCATCTTAGTTAGATTGTAGTTTCGATCTTTTCTACTGACTTGAGTCCAGGGTGTACCCCGCCTTCCGCCCGAATGCAGCTGGGATAGGCTCCAGCACCCCGCGGTAGAAAATTGATGGAAGGATGGATGATTATTAGTCCGGGACTGGGAGTCTCAATAGCTTTCAAACCAGCATCTTAGTTAGATTGTAGTTTTGATCTTTTCTATTGACTTGAGTCCAGGGTGTACCCCGCCTTCCGCCCGAATGCAGCTGGGATAGGCTCCAGCACCCCGCGGTAGAAAATTGATGGATGTATGGATGGATTATTATTAGTCCGGGACTGGGAGTCTCAATAGCTTTCAAACGAGCATCTTAGTTAGATTGTAGTTTCGATCTTTTCTATTGACTTGAGTCCAGGGTGTACCCCGCCTCCCGCCCGAATGCAGCTGGGATAGGCTCCAGCACCCCTGCGACCCCAAAAGGGACAAGCGGTAGAAAATGGATGTAAGGATGGATGATTATTAGTCCGGGACTGGGAGTCTCAATAGCTTTCAAACCAGCATCTTAGTTAGATTGTAGTTTCGATCTTTTCTATTGACTTGAGTCCAGGGTGTACCCTGCCTCCCGCCCGAATGCAGCTGGGATAGTCTCCAGCACCCCCCGCGACCCCAAAAGGGACAAGCGGTAGAAAATGGATGTATGGATGGATGATTATTAGTCCGGGACTGGGAGTCTCAATAGCTTTCAAACCAGCATCTTAGTTAGATTGTAGTTTCGATCTTTTCTATTGACTTGAGTCCAGGGTGTACCCCGCCTTCCGCCCGAATGCAGCTGGGATAGGCTCCAGCACCCCGCGGTAGAGCATTGATGGATGTATGGATGGATGATTATTAGTCCGGGACTGGGAGTCTCAATAGCTTTCAAACGAGCATCTTAGTTAGATTGTAGTTTCGATCTTTTCTATTGACTGGAGTCCAGGGTGTACACCGCCTTCCGCCCGAATGCAGCTGGGATAGGCTCCAGCACCCCCCGCGACCCCGAAAGGGACAAGCGGTAGAAAATGGATGTAAGGATGGATGATTATTAGTCCAGGACTGGGAGTCTCAATAGCTTTCAAACGAGCATCTTAGTTAGATTGTAGTTTTGATCTTTTCTATTGACTTGAGTCCAGGGTGTACACCACCATGCTTGATGGTAGGATGGTGTTCTGGGGATTAAAGGCCTCACCTTTTCTCCTCCAAACATATTGTTGGGTATTGTGGCCAAACAGCTCACTTTTTGTTTCATCCGACCACAGAAGTTTCCTCCAGAAGGTCTTATCTTTGTCCATGTGGTGTCAGTATATACCCTTCATAACCTATCTCAATGTCAACTTTAGATTCGGTCGTCAGAAAACAACGCAGATACCGGCTGTGCTCATGTTGGTGTGCACTCTCGTGTGCGCCGCATCTCCAAATATCTACGTCTACATTGTGGCACAGTTCCTGGTCGGCGCTGCCCTCGCAGGCTATAGAATCAACTCCACAGTATTAGGTAGGTTTTGTAACGGGGTGATTAGGGAATATTGATAATATTCCGTCCGGACAAACTATCTTTATAGCTACCGAGTGGATCGGGGTTACCAAAAGGTCATTTGCCTCCTGTCTGAGCCAAATGTTTACCGCCGTGGGACAATGTTTCATGGCCGGACTGTTCTACGTCATTCTGGACTGGAGATCAATAGAATACGTGGCCGCAGGATTGCACGCCCTTGTCGTCCTCTACATCTGGTACGTAACAGGAAACGGGTTTCCCAGTCTGAGTCCTTCATTTTGGCAGCCAAGGTCATTTAACTTTGGGTCTTATTAAAGGTGGATTCCTGAATCTGCAAGGTGGCTCCTGGGTCAGGGAAGACACGAGGAAGCCAAGAGGTTGATCAGGAAAGTTGCGTCGATAAATAAGCAGCAAATCCCGGAAAATATGCTGGACTCTTTGGTAAGGTTCTTGTTTTTTTGGTTGAAGAGCAAAACAATTCAGTGTTTTTTTTATTGTATCATTTCATCAATTGAATAGCTTTCTGTATCGCACCTTCACAGGGATGCGAGGGAGGAGAAACTAAAACCGGAGCAATGAATGTCATGTTGACCTCAAGAATTCTACTGAAATATTTGTTCATCATATGTTTTGCCGTGTAAGTAAAGTAAATATCTGTATACAAAACCCAAAACCAGTGAAGTTGGCAGGTTGTGTAATTCACAAATAAAAACGGAATACAATGATTTGCAGACTGCAAAGACAAAATACTTAAATGTTCCAACTTTTTTTTGCAAAAAATCATTAACTTAGAATTTAATGGCAGCAACACATTGCAAAAAAGTTGCTACAGGGGCATTTTTACCACTGTGTTACATGGCCTTTCCTTTTAACAACACTCAGTAAACGTTTGGGAACTGGGGAGAGCAATTTTTGAAGCTTTTCGGGTGGAATTCTTTCCCATTCTTGCTTGATGTACAGCTTAAGTTGTTCAACAGTCCGGGGGTCTCCGTTGTGGTATTTTAGGCTTCATAATGCGCCACACATTTTCAATGGGAGACAGGTCTGGACTCCTGGGTACTACCGCACTCCTTTACTACGAAGCCACGCTGTTGTAACACGTGGCTTGGCATTGTCTTGCTGAAATAAGCAGGGGCGTCCATGATAACGTTGCTTGGATGGCGACATATGTTGCTCCAAAACCTGTATGTACCTTTCAGCATTAATGGTGCCTTCACAGATGTGTAAGTTACCCATTCCTTGGGCACTAATACACCCCCATACCATCACACATGCTGGCTTTTCAACTTAGTGCCTATAACAGTCCAGATGGTTCAGTTCCTCCTTGGTCCGGAGAACACGACGTCCACAGTTTCCAAAAACAATTTGAAATGTGGACTCGTCAGACCACAGAACACTTTTACACTTTGCATAAGTCCATCTTAGATGAGTTCGGGCCCAGCGAAGCCGGCGGCGTTTCTGGGTGTTGTTGATAAATGGATTTGGCTTTGCATAGTAGAGTTTTAACTTGCACTTACAGATGTAAAGATTAAAGTACCAATGATTGCCACACACACGCCACTGCCCGGGAATCATTTTGGTGATTTAGTGACAAACTGTAGTTACTCACAGTGGTTTTCTGAAGTGTTCCTGAGCCCATGTGGTGATATCCTTTACACACCGATGTCACTTTTTGATGCAGTACCGCCTGAGGGATCGAAGGTCCATAATATCATCGCTTACGTGCAGTGATTTCTCCAGATTCTCTGAACCCTTTGATGATATTACGGAGCGTAGATGGTGAAATCCCTAAATTCCTTGCAATAGCTGGTTGAGAAATGTTGTTCTTAAACTGTTGGACAATTTTGAATTAAGCATCTTTTCGTGTCGTTCTCGCCGTATCCGGGTCTAAATTGGCTGTCAAAGTGTACCAACTTGTCGGAGTACGTCCTCATCCTTGTACTATCCAGGTGAGAGGCTTGATTTATGATTTGGAATAAAGTTTGGCGAGCGAGGAAGCGAGGAAGCAGCTGCTCGGTCGATCATGTCAAGATAGGCACATGATCGCGGAGCTGCTATAAATAGTTTGTCTGCGTTAGCACTTATATTAACAATATCACTAATACTTGGTTAATATTCAAGTCATAAAATGTAAACAGAGTATTGTTGGCACTTTTTGAATGTTTTTTAGTGGGTTTTATGGGCGGAATAGAGGACCTACCATTGGCTCCGCTGTAAACGGACTTTCATCTACGAGTCAAAATGCATAAAAAAATGTATATCCGTCATGTCTTTAATAATGATTGTGAACGGTAGGCAAAATTCCAAAAAAAAGTGCAGTTCCCCTTTAAAATATCATGCTACATCATCTAAATATGATTACAAAGTCAAGTGTCCCTTTACTTTATAGAGTATGGTCGAGATTAGCTCATTTTTGTAGGATCACCATTAGTCAATAATAATCATAACGATCATTATATAGTTGTCAAGTTCAAACACTGATGACATCTATTAAACAAGACAAGAAGCAAGGAATTAAACAGAGGCATAATTAAATTTTGCTCAATTGAGGAGAGTGCGTACACCTCCTCTTTTATTTGGACTTTCCCTGATTACAGCTGTTTCTAAGGGACGGGGGTCGTAAACAGCCATCGCCTTTGGTTACAGAACAGTTCAAAGAAAAGGTCGTAAACAGTTCACAGAAAAGGTCGTAAAACAGTTCAAAGAGGAGGTCCCTGGAGGGGAGTCGGGCCCTGCTTCCTTTTCACTTTGTAGTTCTCGGGTCAAGACAATATCTTTCTGTTGATTACAATACATGAAAGAAACAGAACACCTTCATGTTGCTTCCCATCCGACACAGTGGAGTTTTACAAGCCTTCTTCTTGGTAGGTTCAAAGACAGCTTTTGTCTGCTCGCCGGGAACTCATGGCAACACAAAGTTTTGGGATAACTTAGATACAATTATTCTGACAATAGTATTAATAATAATAATTATTATTATTAGTGCATTTACTGGGGGTTAAGCATCCCCTGTCTTTAAAAACTACAGGTTTGTGGTATAAAATGAAAAAGTGAAACTTAAACATAACTTTGTTTGATGCGGCCACAACTATTATAACATTTATTATGAAAAGGTGTCATATTTTTGTTTACCTTCCTTTTATCACCGTATCCTGGTTCTGACATGTTTTCATTGTGTGCGAATGGATAAATGTGAGTTTGGATGACGTTATGACTGACCTTTTATGACGGTACCTGAGGGTTACCGGTTCGATCCCCAGCTTCCGCCATCCTGGTCACGTCCGTGTTGTGTCCTTGAGCAAGACACTTCACCCTTGCTCCTGATAGGTCGTGGTTAGGGCCTAGCATGGCAGCTACCGCCATCAGTCTGTGAATGTGGTAATGAGTACCCTTGAGTACCTCTAAGGTGGAAACGCGCTATACAAGTACAACCCTTAAATTAATGAAGTGGTTGTGCCCCTAAACATCCACATAGAGTGTTTATGCGACGTGCCTTAATATCGGGATTTCAGTAAAGTATCGTGAAGTCCAAAGACTTAGGAATGAGTTAAACATTGGGAGAGGGACACATATTAACCCCAAACTCGATAGAACGGTCACAATAACAAAATAATATTCAAAATGTCTCTTCAAAATCAATATTTTTTTTTACTCCATGGTATTATAATTGGGTAGGACAAATGGGTCCAATATTGGGGCGGACACGTGCCCCCGTTCCTCTTTGTACCTACTCCTTTGGTGAAGTCATTGCCAATACCCGGCCCTGGTATACAGTACACGCACGGTTATGGTTCCGTGACTGGACCTATTAAATCTCCTTGCAGCTTTGAAGTTCATTGTTATTATTTTTTTTGTTTTTAGGTTTTCACTCAATCTGGGCTACTTCTGTCTTATCCTCAATGTGGGTGAGTTTGGCTTGAACATCTTCCTGGTTCAATTCATCTTTGGAGTCTCAGAGATACCCGCTCACCTTCTCTGCATCTGGATTTTGGAGTTATTGGGAAGAAAAATTTCTCTGATTTTAACCCTTCTGTCTGGTGGAGTTTTTTGCCTCTTAACATTGGCTTTCTCACAAGGTGACAACACCCTTAGCCCTTTATTTTTTTAGTAAAGATCTCTTTTGTGTTCACACACAATCCTGTAACCGATTGTACACACATTTTCATTCCAGACAATGCAGTTGTTATCATGGCTCTTGTAACCACAGGCAAGTTCTTCTTGAACGGGGCTGGTTCAGTTTGTATGGTCTACTCTCAGGAGCTGTTTCCTACTTCTGTCAGGTAAGCAAACTACCATTCGATTTACCGTAGTTATCTTGTTGAGTTAGGACAAGAATCAGAGTTTACCCTTCCTGTGTGAATCTGGCCCCCTTGTCACTGGAAATATTAAAATAACACTGTTGTTGGTTAATGCTACATTTGTTGTGTTGGTTTGTGGTCCTATTCTGGCTATAAACATCCTTGCCCAACAGAGGCGGGAATTTCGCCAACCCCTTTATACAGCCCCCTTGGACAGAAACTCCTACAAGGCATCAGAGTCCCAGGGATCCCCCAAGATTTTCACGCAGACACCACCTGCAGAGTAAAAGCAGAGGGCGACATGTCAGAACCCTTTGCTACCACCTTTGGAGTCAGACAGGGTCGCCGCACCAACCTCTAACACTGCTGTCAACGACATAATCCAAAACTCACTACACCGCTGACCCAGTCTTGAAGTCAACTTTCACTTCTGCTTCACAGACCTGTTCTGCGCTGATGATATTCTCTTTTCCACATACCTGAAGACCATCACCAAAGCATTGTCGATATCAGCGAGCCAGGGCAAAAACAAACATTCAATCACTGTCTGACTTCCTATTGCCCTTGCGCAACAGGTGACCACCATCCACGACGAGGAGGTTGAGGTGAGTTTGTCTACCTAGGATCCAAATCTGAAGTTGCACGTCGTCTGCAGTGGGCTTGCCGGGCCTTTGGTAATCTCCAAAGAGTTTTGGCAGAGTGCAAAGGTAAGAACAACCTCAACTTCTGCATGGTGCCAGAGCTCTTCTACGTATCTGAAACTTGGACTCTTTCCACAACGATTGCTCGCCGCCTTCACGCATTCCACAGGAAATATTCAGTCTAAGCCTGGGCCCTGGAGATGGGGTCCAGACTGAGGTTTAGGAAAAAAACAAACTCATAACCTTATCACACATAAATATGTGTTTAAGAGGGAAACATCAAAGAACGCAAAGGACATTAAAGACATTAAAGGAGCAAAACTGATGCGACCAGCCACTTCTACACAGCCACAAAAGTAAAACAACAACAACAGAAAACAACATATACACTGTGGTGGCCTCTGCGGTGTTCCACGCCATCGTCTGCTGGGGTGGGGGGGAGCATGGCCAGAGACAGGAGCAGACCCAACACCGTCGGCCACCCACCAACTCTCGGCAAGGGTCCAGTCCGCATGGATGAGCGAGGATGCGTCCAAGGAGACCGAGGTGTCCGATACACGCTCATTCAGCCAAGACACTGTAAATCTTGTCCGTCCCAGCTCCGCAGCCCTGTCTCTTCATCCCCATCTCCTCCAGTCTTTCCAAACGGACTCTGGTGTGGCAGAGACCCAGCAGCTGGTCTTCATGGCCAAAAGGCTCCCGGGAGGCAGATCCAGAAGTTCACAAAAAAAGCACCGCAGAAGTCACAAAAGTGCCACCCCTTGTCGCACAGTCCCAAAGGGTTCCGAACTTAAAGGCAAAAAACCTCCACATGAAAACAAGAGGGAAACATCAGGAACACAAAAGGATGATACAACATTACAGAGCTCCTGCCAACATCCATCCATCCATCCATTTCCTACCGCTTATTCCCTTCGGGGTCGCAGGGGCGCTGGAGCCTATGTCAGCAACAATCGGGCGGAAGGCGGGGTACACCCTGGACAAGTCGCCACCTCATCACAGGGCCAACACAGATAGACAGACAACATTCACACTCACATTCACACACTAGGGCCAATTTAGTGTTGCCAATCAGCCTATCCCCAGGGGCATGTTTTTGGAGGTGGGAGGAAGCCGGAGTACCCGGAGGGAACCCACGCAGTCACGGGGAGAACATGCAAACTCCACACAGAAAGATCCCGAGGTCGGGATTGAACTCACGACTACTCAGGACCTTCGTATTGTGAGGCAGACGCACTAACCCCTCTGCCACCGTGCTGCCCCCTGCCAACAGCATCTTGGGAAAAAAAGATGACTCTAGATGTCATCCTAATATTTCCAATAGTCCAGTCTTATAGGCCAGTGGCCCTTCTTGGTGCAACACTCCCATTATCTGGGCTTTGGTGTTGGAGAACCTGCCGGTAATCAAACCACGTGCACAAAAGGCAGCAACATGTACCACTACAACCACCAGTAGTCAATATCCATTGTATGTCCAGAACATTCGAACCAGACTGTCCCACTTTGCAGTACTCCTTCTTTGTGGGGAGGGTTGCAATGGCTTTACAATTGTTGAGGGTGTAGCCAGGCACCCAACTGATTGGTTGGAGAATTGCTCATTTTCAATAAATAATATGTCTAGGAAAGAAACATTGCAGGTTGACAGAAATAAAGGTTCTATCTTTACTCTTCTCAGGCAAACAGCTGTTGGCTTGGGCTCCATTTCTATGAGAGGAGCCGGCCTGCTCGCCCCACTGGCCAACATGTTGGCCGTTTACACCTGGTCCCTACCCATCATTGTCTTCAGCACTCTTGCAGTGCTTAGTGGAACTCTGGTTTTTCTCCTTCCTGAAACCAAAAGCAAAGAACTGCCCGATTCCACCAGCGATGTTGAGGGAAAACGGTAAGTCAACAAATAGATCATGTAGCAACATGCGTGTACAGTAGGTTTTGTAGATCATTGCTAGCCTGTGGACTGACCCAGATGTAAAACTGTAACCAGTATGTCAAAAGTATCAGTCTTGGTTCAACAACCATTGCACAGTCTTAGAATTGAGATACAACCTTCACATAACAAGGTCTCAAAAGTATTTTGATCTGATTAATTTCCTACCAGTTGACGTTTGTCTGTTGTCTTTACAGGAATACGATGGCCACAACAAAAGAAAGTGACTCAAGGAAGATTGAACACAACAGCAGAAAATCCACCAAACTTTAGTTTACATATTGTTGGTCTACAAACATCACTGAATAAACAAAGGACGGTCATTGAAAATGTTCGAGCAGTGTTGGTGCATCAAGGCCCGGTACTCTCAACCAAATATATTCATTTTAGAAAGGGCGGGTCTTTTCCGGGTAATAAGTAATGCGGTTTGTTGAAACGTCTGTTTCACAAATGGCGGCGCATTGAAATGCAGCAGCTTGAAGATTCGGGCTCCAGTACTATGGAATGCCCTCCCGGTAAAAGTTAGAGATGCTACCTCAGTAGAAGCATTTAAGTCTCATCTTAAAACTCATTTGTATACTCTAGCCTTTAAATAGACTCCCTTTTTAGACCAGTTGATCTGCCGTTTCTTTTCTTTTCTTCTCTACTCTGCTCCCATCCCGGGGTGGACCGCTAGCCTGTGCATCGGATGGGGACATCTCTACGCTGCTGACCCGTCTCCGCTCGGGATGGTTCCTGCTGGCCCCACTATGGGGCTGAGTGTTGGACTTTCACAATATTATGTCAGACCCACTCGACATCCATTGCTTTCGGTCTCCCCTAGAGGGGGGCGGTCCTCTCCAAGGTTTCTCATAGTCATTCACATTGACGTCCCACTGGGGTGAGTTTTCCTTGCCCGTATGTGGGCTCTGTACCGAGGATGTCGTTGTGGCTTGTACAGCCCTTTGAGACACTTGTGATTTAGGGCTATATAAATAAACATTGATTGATTATAGCTAGAGATGTCCAATAATATCGGACTGCCGAGGTGGGCAGGGTTAGAGGGGGGCGGGGTTTGGTGGTAGCGGGGGGTGTATATTGTAGCATCCAGGAAGAGTTAGTGCTGCAATGGGGTTCTGGGTATTTGTTCTGTTGTGTTACGGTGCGGATGTTCTCCCGAAACGTTTTTGTCATTCTTGTTTGGTGTGGGTTCACCGTGTGGCGCATATTTGTAACGGTGTTAAAGTTGTTTATACGGCCACCCTCAGTGTGACCTGTATGGCTGTTGACCAAGTATGCCTCGCAGTTACTTCAACGCCACCTTGAATGCTTCACTTTGTCTTATTGCATTTCACTTTTTACAGAAATGACACTACCGTATTTTTCCGACTATAAGGCGCACTTAAAACCCTTTAATTTTCTCAAAAAACGACAGCGCGCCTAATGTACGGAATAATTTTGGTGCTGCTTACCGACCTTGAAGCTATTTTATTTGGTACACGGTGTAATGATAAGAGATACGTGTAGACTGCAAGACGACGCCAGTAAACAACGTAAAAACTTTAAATGTTCCTTTGGGAATATACAACTTTACACACGGCGCTCCAAAGTCAGTCAAATTGTTTGAGTACGACTTTGGTAAGCTATGAAGCCGCACCGCTTGACGGACTGTCGGCGCATTACGGCTACGGTAGTCAGACGTACTGTGCTTCAACTTACAGTTATTATTATGGCGTGTGTATAAAAACCCCAAAATGGCACCTATCAGCAGACATATTATCTGGCG
>NC_084744.1:57168025-57283025 GCF_033978785.1 Entelurus aequoreus | reverse complement strand
CATTTTAAAGTGGAATATTTGAGATTATATAATAATTGGAGCTCATAGCATAACTCATAACAACATTGATTCATTATTATTTTTGGAGCAATGACACTTAAAAAAAAAAAAAAAAAAAAAAAAAGTCCCAGTAATATTATTGTGGATGCAAAAGGGTCCTGCTCAGTAAAGTATTAAAAAAATTAATTATACATTTTTTTTTTTTAACTTTTAACACAATAGTCTTAAGATCAACTTCAGATCCATCCGTCAATTAAAACTTTTATTGTTGTTTATGTTTTTTGTTTGTTCGTTTTAGGCACTTGTTTAAAAAAAAAAAACAGCTTAGTTTTTTATATGGCAGACACAAAATATGCAACATTTTCCCCCAAAAAATGTCTCTAAGTGGAATATTTAATGTGATGTAATTGGAGCCTTGAATAGGTCAATAATTCATAATGACATTGATTTTGATTCATTATTATTTTTTAAAGAAAGAAACATTTTATTGTTACATTTCACCTGTTGGCTCTTTTATACCACTTTCTATGTTTTTAAATTTTTTTTATCGTATTTTTAGAATGTGCCACGGGGCCGTTAAAATATTACCTGCGGGCCGCACTTTGCACACCCCTGGTTTAGGTTGTCCTGAAGAAATTGGAGGTAATCCTCCTTTTTCATTGTCCCATTTACTCTCTGTAAAGCCACCAGTTCCATTGGCAGCAAAACAGGCCCAGAGCATAATACTACCACCACCATGCTTGACGGTAGGCATGGTGTTCCTGGGATTATTGGCCTCACCTTTTCTCCTCCAAACATGTTGCTGGGTATTGTGGCCAAACAGCTCAATTTCTGTTTCATCTGACATCACATGGACAAAGATAAGACCTTCTGGAGGGAAATTCTGTGGTCAGATGAAACAAAAATGGAGGTGTTTGTCCACAATACCCAACAATATGTTCGGAGGAGAAAAGGTGAGGCCTTTAATCCCAGGAACACCATTCTCGAATACTGAATACTGTACAATACTTACAGTTCGAACACTTGGTGGAGCTCGACAAAAGAAAATACAGACACATTTAAATGAATGGTATATACCAGTAGTCCCCACTGGTGGTCCCGTGGACCGATTGGTACCGGGCCGCGGCCGCACAACAAAAAAATTTTTTTTTTAAATTTATTTATTTATTTTTTTATATTAAATCAACATAAAAAACACAATATATACATTATATATCAATATAAATCAACACAGTCTGCAGGGATACAGTCCGTAAGCACACATGATTGTATTTCTTTATGACAAAAAAAAAATAAAATAAAATAACCACCATAACCCCCCCCCCCCGGTCCGTGGGACAAATTTTCAAGCGTTGACCGGTCCGCAGCTACAAAAAGGTTGGGGACCACTGGTATATACTATTTCCTGGCTAAGACAACCCACCGTAATTTATACAGTACACTACTGCCATCTACCATGTTAGATTTGCAAAGTTCACTACACTGTATACTACTTGCAAATGAGACTCAGGAGTGTAAGAAAAAACAAGGTAACAACTGGACACCACAGCTCAGCGTTAGATGTATTGATTTATTTTTCAACAATTAACATTTATGAACACATTTTAACACACCAGAAATCTGTATTGTTGAGCACCAGTAACGATTCCCAGGCACCGGGAGTTGGTACTGTGTTAATTTAGTGAAAGGTAACCTACCCTAACCACCACCACTTCCTATTAGAAATCATAGCATCACATATGTTGATGTTTTGTGAGCATTGTGAGGTCTCTAAATCGGTTTAAGATTTTACAACTCTTTATGTGTGTACACGGTTTACGAAGACCCAATCACAAAAGTTGTGTCATGTTCTAATCTGTTGTGTTTTGTTTTCTTCAGGTTTGGTCGCAGACGAGCAGTTCAAATTCCGATGGTTGCAAACCTCATTTTTATTGTCACCAGTGCCTTGTGCCCCAACTTCCTGCTTTTTCTGCTCTCCCAGTTTTTGATTGGCGTAGGCTATGGAGGTTTTCGGATGAATGCGGTTATATTAGGTAAAGTGCTGCATTATTTTAAGGATGTTACCCTAAATTGAGTTTATACTTGGACATAAGCACAATTTGAATAGTGATGCTCCTATACTCTCAATGGCGTTGCGCAGGGCATCGTTAAAGTTGTTTGTGAGGTTATCGATAGAGCCCACATAATTTGGGAATGGTGCCATTACCGAGGCAGTAGAATAACAACAGTGGTAGTTGTAGCAGCGTTTATGTTGCGGCTGCTAAAGCATTGGTTATTAATAGCTTGTTGACAATGATCTTAGGCTGATCGGCCTTAGATCAGCCGATCATCTGCTACTAACGGTCCCTGACACAAAGCTTAGAGGTGACAGAGCTTTCGCCGCTGCTGCTCCCAAGCTCTGGAACGACCTACCTCTGAGTGTTAGACAAGCCTCCTCTCTTCCTGTTTTTAAATCTCTCTTAAAAACATACTTTTATTCCATGGCTTTTAACACTGAGTGATATCCATCCTGCAATGGCGTCCCATAATACACCTGCTGTGAACCTGTTTTTATGTTTTATTTATTTTATTTTATTTATTTATTTTTTATCGTGTTCTGTTTGTGTTGTGTTGTGTTTGCTCGGTACTCGTATTATCTTTTAACCTGCCCATTGTACAGCACTTTGGCTACCCCTGTGGTAAATTTTAAATGTGCTTTATAAATAAAGTTGATTTGATTTGATTTGAATGAGTCAGAACTTAAAATTTTATAAGGTAGTGATCGGACATTAAGTTTGTGTACGGGAGTACCATAACTTTGGAGGTGGTGACAGCCCTGACAAGGACTCGATCTATCGTATTACCGTGATGGGTGGGTTAATTTTTTATGTGTGTCAATTATAGTCTGGAGCTTCACGCACAAAGGGTATTCATATGGACATTAAAATCCCCCATTATAATTATATTCTCTGCATGCATCACTAGATCAGCAACAAACACATTTAGATTTATATTTAACATTTATATTTGTAGTTAACAATTATATTGTATAACACGTATATTTAAGACATGAATACATAAAAAAATAACATGGGGGATGTCGTTGTGGCTTGTGCAGCCCTTTGAGACATTTCTGATTAAGGGCTATATAAGTAAACTTTGAATGATTAATTGATTGATATATATCTAACGTTTACATTTAACATTTACATTTAACATGTATGTTCACCATTTATGAATGAGCTAAATGTGAGAAAAGTGAACTTAATATTCAAAATACTGTATATCGGCTAGAAAAGTGTGATAGAATTCCAAAATCCTTAAAGATGACACACAATACTTGGGTTCGACATTTTGCAAGAAAACTGTAGTTACAAACAAATGAGTGGACAAACTAGTTTATTTCACAGAATCACAAAAGCAGGTTTATTTCAAATTGTTTTAGGGCTTTGCGTGCATGACCTAAGCATGAGCCTCTGACCATTGACCTTCTTTCCACATATTTAAACTAAATCTACAATTTACAACAACAAATTGTGTGTATGGTTTGATTTTTTTTCTTCTTTTAGACTTTTGATAAATAAATAAAAGAACTTTGTGGCAATTGCATCCACTTACCTGCACTAGCTTGGATCAATAGTTGAACATTATAAAGTACGTTTCGTGATATAACTACAGACTTTGGACTGGACCACATGTTTCAAATTCAGTTTAAATCACATAGTGATAACCAAGAATAACGATCTATTGTATTACCGTGATGCGTAGGTTAATTTATTATCTGTGTCAATTATAGTCTGGAGCACAACGCACAGAGGATCTGACGGTGTATTCACATGGACATTAAAATCCCCCATTATAATTATATTATCTGCGTGCGTCACTAGATCGGCAACAAACACATTTATATTTATATGTATCATTTATATTTGTATTTAACAACTATATTGTATAACATGTATATTTAAGACAGAAATACATTTAAAAAAATATTATGGGGGATGTCCTTGTGGCTTGTGCAGCCCTTTGAGACATTTCTGATTAAGGGCTGTACAAGTAAACTTTGATTGATTAATTGATTGATACATATCTAACGTTTACATTTAACATTTACATTTAACATGCATGTTCACCATTTATGAATGAACTAAATGTGAGAAAAGTGAACTTAATATTCAAAATATTTTTTGTTACGCTGCGCTTTTAGCCACAGAGTGGATTGGTCCGTCCAAAAGGTCTTGGGGAGCATGCGTGACCCAACTATCTGGTTCAGTTGGACAGGCCGTCCTTGCTGGTCTGATCTACGTCATCAGAGACTGGAGACTAGCTCAGTTTATCACCGCAGCTCCACTGGCAGTCATTTGTATTTATATATGGTAAACATTGACCTATTACTGATTTCTGCTTATTTAGCTTCCCTGTTGTTTTAACATGATGTCCTTGTGAACTATCAGGTTCCTTCCAGAGTCCGCCAGGTGGTTGTTGGACAGAGGGAGGACTGAAGAAGCTAAAGAGTTGCTGTTAAAGGTGGCGGCTGTCAACAAACGCACCGTCACCGACTCTCTCCTGGAAAAGGTACTAAAGTCTATCCCGAGTGGGCCGTACTGGTAAAGTCATGGCATGGTAACTTAAAAATAGAGACAAATTCAGATTGTTTTTCTTTGTTTAAAAATAGAAGAAGCACAATTAATCACACATGAAGTTAGAACGGGATATACAGTATCTTGTTTCAGCTTATTGAGGTGCGCCCAGATAATGTGTCCCCAGACCTCTATCTTAACCGGGCACATAGCTCCGACCCCTCTGAAGTCATTTGCGCTTTTGCGACAGGGGACAAAAATAATTTCTATTGTGAAATCCAGTGGACACATTTAGAAAAGCAGATTCTTTCATTCAAAAATTTCAGCTCATTTTTATACTTGCCAAAATCCTCTCGCTGGCCGGATAAAACCTGAGCCGTACGTTTGACACCCCTGATCTGAAGCAACATTTGGGGCCTCAATCGTCCATTGCAAATACCTTCCTCTTGAGATATGATTAGAACTTATCAGAATAATTGTACCCAAGTTATCACAAAACTTTGTGTTTCAATGAGTTCCCGGCGAGCAGACAAAAGCTGTCTTTGATCTAACCAATCAAAAGGCTTGTAAAACTCCACTGTGTAGGATGGGAAGCGACATGAAGGTGGCGGTTTCTTTGATGTATTGTAATCCACAGGAAGATATTGTCTTGACCCGAGATCTACAAAGCGGAGAGAAAGCAGGAAGGCAGGAAAGCAGGACCTGCCTAAGCTCCAGGCACCTCTTTGAACTGTTTTACGACCTTTTCTTTGAACCAACCTTTTCTTTTAACTGTTTTTAATCAAAGCTGATGGATGTTTACGACCCCCCTCCCTTAGAAACAGCTGTTGCCATGTAATCAGGGAACGTGGGACGACACTAAGGGTACAGTGTCTACGCGTTTCTCCTCATTGAGCCAAATTGAATTCTGTCTCTGTTTAATTCCTTGCTTCTTTGTCTTGTTTAATAGATGTCATCAGTGTTTGAACCTGACAGAACTGGTGAACAATATAGACACGTTTAAAATGATATATATGTTCCGTAAAACCACTAATGGGAACCTATTATAGGTGTTCTTGGAATGTTTTCGGGTTTGAAATCCGTAACTGAGCAAGTTGAGAAACAGCCCCTTTAAGAAAACTGCACAGAATGCGACAATCTTCTTGAAAGATTTTCTACTGCTTGTCCTTTTCTTGGAGCCTATCTCAGCTGCATTCGGGCCGAAGGCGGGGTACACCCTGGACAAGTCGCCGCCTCATCGCAGGGCCAACACAGATAGACAGACAACATTCACACACTAGGGTCAATTTAGTGTTGCCAATCAACCTATCCCCAGGTGCATGTCTTTGGAGGTGGGAGGAAGCCGGAGTACCCGGAGGGAACCCACGCAGTCACGGGGAGAACATGCAAACTCCACACAGAAAGATCCAGAGCCCGGGATTGAACCCAGGACTGCTCAGGACCTTCGTATTGTGAGGCACATGTATGCAATACATTTACTAGCCTCTTAATGTTTAAAATAATTAAATCAAGAGACCCTATCGTAAGGTGAAATGTTTTAGCCATTGATTCAAGCTATCAGTTCTTCAGAAGATTAAGGGAGGCTGTAAGTGACATGTGTGTGAGGTGGTGCTGCAAGCGAGACTAATCACAGCATCAGGGCAGATCCAGGATGGAGGAAGCTTTCCCACGAGACCCAATCATTTGGAGTCAAGGACAGGATGTTCAGAGAGAACCCCTGCTGATCAACAAACATGAGATGGTCAGAGAATGAGCAAGACCAGACCCTCTTGAGCTGACCAATCGCTTAGTTTGCCAAGATGACTTCCGTTCCTGGGAATGTTCTATCTTTTTCTGTCAATCACATTGTTAAAATGTCATGGTCTTGCTCAGACACTTTGATAGTTTGCTCGGTGGAGCAGGAGGTCCAAACAAGTTGCTGTATCTCAAGATGCAAGCAACCTATATTTGTCAAATCCGGGATTGAACTCAGGACTACTCAGGACCTTCGTATCTTCTTGAAAATGTATCAATTGAATTCATGAACTGATCAAGTATCGATGTGGAATGATGTGCTTTTAATCACCCTTACTCTTGATGACTTAGCTAACATTATGGCATCATGTTGTGTTGTTTGTGTATTGCAGATTGTCGTGAAAGAGAAAACGGAGAAAAAGAGCGGCGTTTTAATACTCTTCCAGTCATCTTTGCTTCGGAAGTATTTCTTTATCGTAACATTTGCAGGGTGAGTCACATTGCACCTCTCAAAATCATTGACAATATGAAGTCATTTTGGATTTGTTGGTCTTGCACGACTAATTCATTTTGTTTTCTTCAGGTTCTCAGTGAATGTTGGGTTTTATTGCATTTCATTCAATGTGGGGAACTTTGGCTTGGACGTATTCTTGACGCAGCTCTTGTTTGGTCTGACTGAAGTGCCATCTCAGATACTTTGCATGTGGCTGCTGGAAGTACTGGGGAGAAGAATATCCATCATCTCCACCCTCCTGGCTGGGGGGCTCATGTCTGTCTTGATGCTCGTGTTCAGTCCAGGTAAAGTAGTTCCCATAAAAACATATTGGATGGATCTATTTTTGTCTGCTACAATTGAGACATACATGTTATATCTGCCCTATACTTAAAAATATATGCCACAGAAATACGCAGGTACATTTACCAATCGTTCCACAGTCCATAGTTATAGAAATCCCTGAAATTTTGCGTAATCCTGATGGAAGGTTGGAACCAGTTCAGAACCATATCCATATTTAAGTGTTACTTCTTTCCCTCCATAATCGTATTACAAAATAGCTAGTATTCTTCCTTCTTTCTAGTCTGCAAAGTAAGGTGTCAGTCTTCTAGCAGTGGAATGCAGAGAGTAGAGATAACACAAGAAGTAGTCTAAACAATGAGACAGAGGGGAGAAGAGAGCACTTCCGTGAGTGGGGGGGAAGACCGAGCTAGACCGGGCGAGGGAACGCTTGTGTACCGGGTTGGTCTCACATTTGTCCTCTAAGCTTTGAGAATAAACTACAAAATACCAACTACTGCCTGGTGATTGAATATAAACATCAGCTTATTTGCCATCAAAAGAACTTGGGAGTGGACAGCAGCTTTAAAATCCTTGGGAGGAAGAGCTGTCTATGCAACAATTTGGGGGCTTCGTCCGAGATGGCACGCTGTTGATTGATGACTTCTTGCAATCTTCTGGACAGACTCAATTGGCCAATTCAAGGTAAGCAGGGCCTTTTTAAAAAAAATCTGCTTTAGGAGTCTGTCCTGAAGTCTGTAAATCAAACACTGTTTTGTAATCCCAGGCACAGAGTGGTGATTTTGATAGATTGATTGCATTTTTGCCGAGCCTGCCATTGCATTAAAATTGTAAATAAGTGGTCAACTCACGCCATTGTGTCTCGATTACCGTGACGGGCAGTTTCATTGACGAGTGAACTAATAGTTGGGTGTGGCTCACCCTGGGTAGTTGGTCGCCGCCTAAAAGAGTAACGGTAAACATCAGTTTATTTGCCATCAAAAGAACTTGGGAGTGGACAGCGGCTTTAAAATCCTTGGGAGGAAGAGCTGTCTACGCAACAAAGGTTTAAAGTGCGTCGAAACGTTGTGTGCGTCCAACTCCCAAAGCAACGTGGCGGCGACCTAAGACTAGCCATTTGTAGGTAGCTAACC
Organism: Entelurus aequoreus; assembly: GCF_033978785.1. NCBI lineage: Eukaryota > Metazoa > Chordata > Actinopteri > Syngnathiformes > Syngnathidae > Entelurus > Entelurus aequoreus. The sequence goes on along the minus strand of NC_084744.1, from coordinate 57,274,803 downwards.
AGCCTCGACTCCCTCTACAGAAACAAAAACAGATGTTTAGTTTACAAAGGTCTTACACTCAATCCTGTATTATGAACAGACCATTGGTTTGTAATATTATCGTTTAATTCTTACCAGGCTCAACAAGAAAGTACACACATTAGAGATTTTCTTCTCTCTAACAATGCCTCTGATACTTTCCAATCAGTCTTTGCCCTCACCACAAGGACATTCTCTGGTTCTGTTCTAAACCGGTTCAAGTGCAATCTCGAACACAATATGTACCTGGAATTGGTAACCGTGTCTCAGATCAAATTACTTCGACCTGTGAGGTTCCTCAGGGGCCAATTTTGGGGGACACTATTGTTCAAATTGTACATGCTACCATTAGGTCAGCTAATAAGCACCTACCATGTGTCCTACGACAACAATGCACTTAGATCTACGTGTCACTGACGGCAACACCTGTAGATTAACTGTGTGAACACATCGAACAGATCCATGTGTGGATGCAGAACAATTTTCTTCAGCTAAACTCAGGAGAAACTGTAATCAATGTCTGTGGCCCACAGAAGCAAAGACAAAATGTTATCGACAACCTTGAGCTCAGATCAGATCAGAAATACTTTATTAATCTCAGAGGGGAAATTAAGATTTTCAGCACAATCCAATTCAAGATCAGACAAACATTCATGCCAACGTCCGGCGCCCCTTACAAAAAAGGTGATAAACAGGTAAACAGTCATAGCCATAGCATTTTTCTGTCTTGCCTCTTGGTGAGGGCGGTTGCATTTTTTTCCGCTCCCTCCTTCCCTGCAAATCAACGCCTTCACCACTGCTTAATTCCTCCGGGGTTGTGGGGGTTGTGGGGGCTGAGTAGCGCTTTATAGCGGCAGCCCGCCTCCAGGGTCCCAACTCCCCCCTCCTCTGTTGCGAGGAGGGGGGAGTTTTTTCCTCGGACTCAGTCTGGACCACTCCTGAGGGTCCAGCCTCAGACTGATATTTTTTTTACTCTTCCCCCTTTCCCAATGTCACCTTTTTCCCACCTTTTTAAGGAGCGCTATAAGTGGCTGATCCGTTGGCGGTCCCGTCTTGTCCCCCTGTAACGTATGTCTGCTCTTAGCGGGATTGTGCCGAAAATGTAATTTCAGTTCTTATGTGTCTTGTACATGTTAAGAATGGACAAAATAAAGCTGCTGTCTGTCTGTCATAAGAGGGAAACATCAAACATCAAAGAACACAAAGGAACACCAAAGACATTAAAGCATACTTGCCAACCCTCCCGTTTTTAGCGGGAGAATCCTGGTATTCAGCGCCTCTCCCGACAACCTCCCGGCAGAGATTTTCTCCCGACAAACTCCCGGTATTCAGCCGGAGCTGGAGGCCACGCCCCCTCCAGCTCAATGCGGACCTGAGTGGCGACAGCCGTTCTCACTTCCGCTTTCCCACAAATAAACAGCTTGCCTGCCCAATGACGTCATAACATCTACGGCTTTTAGAGAGTAGAGTGCACAACAAGGAGAGAGAGTTCTTGGTTTCTTATGTGGGTTTATTGTTAGGCAGTTTCATTAACATCCTCCCAGCGCGGTACCAACACACAACAACAGCAGTCACGTTTAGTCTACCGTAAAGCAGTTCGTCTGCAGTAAACAGCAATGTTGTGACACTCTTAAACAGGACAATACTGCCATCTATTGGATAGCCTGCAGAACACTGAAATTCAAGTATTTTATTTATATGTATAATAAAATTTCAAAAAAAAAAATAAAAAAAAAAAAAAATATATATATATATATATATAGCTAGAATTCACTTAAAGTCAAGTATTTCATACATATATATATATATATGAAATACTTGATTTGGTGAATTCTAGCTGTAAATATACTCTCTTCTTAACCACGCCCTTAGCCATGCCCCAACCACGCCCCGCCCCAACCACGCCCCCCCCCACACCGACCACGCCCCCGCCCCCCCACCTTCCGATATCGGAGGTCTCAAGGTTGGCAAGTATGCATTAAAGACATTAAAAGAGCAGAGCTGATGCAACCAGATATTTCTAAATACAGCTACAAAAGTAAAAACAACAACAAAAGAAAACCGAAAACCCCATATACACTGTGGTGGCCTCTGCGGTGTTCCACGCCATCGTCTGCAGGGGTGGGGGGAGCATGACCAGAGACAGGAGCAGACCCAACAAAGCAACTAATAGAGCCGACTCCACCCTCGGCCGCCCACCAACTCTCGGCCAGTGTCCAGTCCGCACGGATGAGCGAGGATGCGTCCAAGGAGACCGAGGCGTCTGATACACGCTCATTCAGCCAAGACACCGTGAAGCCCGTCCGTCGCCAGCTCCGCAGCCCTGTCTCTTCATCCGCATCTCCTCCAGTCTCTCCAAACGGACTCTGGTGTGGCAGAGACCCAGCAGCTGGTCTCCATGGCCAAAAGGCTCCCGGGGAGGCAGATCCAGAAGTCCACAAAAAAAGCACCGCAGAAGTCACGAAAGTGCCACCCCTTGTCGCACAGTCCCAAAGGGTCCCGGACCAAAAGGCAAAAAAACAAACACATGAAAACAAGAGGGAACACAAAAGGATGATACAAGTCGAGTGGACCCCGACTTAAACAAGTTGAAAAACTTATTCGGGTGTTACCATTTAGTGGTCAATTGTACGGAATATGTACTTCACTGTGCAACCTACTAATAAAAGTCTCAATCAACCAATCAAAGCACAAAGCTTCTGCCACCAGCAGCGTCTGGAAAACAATAATATGAATAAATAATAATAAATTGTGCTTTTAAACTCGTTCTACTCCTTATTTGACAAGTTGCAATGTGTAAGTGTAGACATGTAACAACTTGCTAAACATGTTTGAAATAAACAAAACCATCACCATTGACATTGGGTCGTTGGTGTTTTCATTCATCGTAGTTTGTCCACTTCTTCAACTTCTGGGTTGACTGTAATCGACTTTCGTTTTTATTCTCTTCAAGGATATCCTGTTGCTGCAACTGCACTGGCGACATCAGGACGTTGCCTAATGAACTGGGCCGCATCCACATGTAATGTTTACGTTCAAGAGTTATTCCCGACATCCTGTCGGTAAGACCATTCCCTCTCTTGTTTTCCTGTCTTGAAAACTGTCGGTACATGTCAGGTTCAAACACTGATGACATCTATTAAACAGACGAGAAGCAAGGAATCATGCAGAGACAGAATTAAATTAGGCTCAATGAGGAGAAACGCGTAGACACTGTACTCTTGCACAGTGTCGTCCCACGCTCTGACGAAAGATTGTACGCCTCCTCTTTTATTTGGGCTTTCCCTGATTACATGGCAACAGATGTTTCTAAGGGAAGGGGGTCGTAAACAGCCATCGTTAAATTTTGCTCAATTGAGGAGAGACGTGTTTTGGGCTGTACTCTAGTTACAGATCCAAACTACGTTCTAAAAATCCAGCCCACGTGTTTCCTGTATATATTTGGGAGGTCCCTGGTTACATCACTGAAGCTGTCGCTAAAGGGAAGGGGGTAATCTCGACAGCTCCAGTTAGACACAATATATGATATATGTGCTGACAGTCGTGATATCGCCCTGTCTCTGCTTTGTCTTGCGTCACGGCGGTGTTCGGCCTTGGCAGTCAACAGACCGTTCCTGGATACAGACACTGATACCAGACTGGCTTGCAATCTTTTGGATTGCCAGCTTTGCACAGACAAAGAAAAATACAATTTCAGCACAATTGATAATAACTATAGCAACGGCCCTTAAGCATAAGAGTTGTGTGATAATATACACATAATTATTCTAACAGTACAAGTCCCATGAATGAATTCCCATGTCCTCATAAATCGGTGGCGGGCTGCGGGTTTCCCACCTAGGCCTTCAGTGATGTCCGACTTCAATAAATACCTCTCAATGTCGCCACATGACCACGGCTTGTAAAATACTATACAGAAACACACTTACGCACGACTGGGCATTGAATCACCTCAATTTGTCACTAGTGTTAAAAAAAGGGCTATTTTTTGGCGCATTTAAAAATGAATAAACCCGCATCAATCAATCAATCAATCAATCAATCAATGTTTATTTATATAGTCCTAAATCACAAGTGTCTCAAAGGGCTGCACAAGCCACAACGACATCCTCGGCTAAAATCCCACATCAGGGCAAGGAAAAACTCACAACCCAATGGGACAATGAGAAACCTTGGAGGGGACCGCAGATGTGGCAGTGTTTTAGCTACTTCTAAATCACTAATCCTCGTCTCCATGGCGACAAATAAAGTAAGTTTCTTACAAGTAGCATTATCACTGAAGAATAGCTAAACATGCTTCACTACACACTGTAGCTTACCGGCGTCAAAATGTAAACAAACGCCATTGGTGGATCTACACCTGACATCCACTGTAGTGATACCAAATACAGTAGCGTATCTAGTCGATACTACTATGATTACGTCGATATTTCTTGGCATCACAACATCTTCTTTCGTTTTTTTTAAATGTATATTATGTTTATAAACTCAGGAAATATGTCCCTGGACACATGAGGACTTTGAATATGACCAATGTATGATCCTGTAGCTACTTGGTATCGGATCGATACCCAAATTTGTGGTATCATCCAAAACTAATGTAAAGTATCAAACAAGAGAAGAATAAGTGATTATTACATTTTAACAGACGTGTAGATAGAACATGTTAAAAGAGAAAGTAAGCAGATAATAACAGTAAATGAACAAGTAGATGAATAATTCATTTTCTACCACTTGTCCTTTATAATGTTGACAAAATAATAGAATGAAAAATGACACAATATGTTAAATTAGGAGCCTTTGTTTGCTTGCTTACTTACTAATAAAAGATAAGTTGTCTTGTATGTTCACTATTTTATTTAAGGACAAACTTGCAATAAGAAACATATGTTTAATGTACCCTAAGATTTCTTGTTAAAATAAAGCTAATAATGCCATTTTTTGTGGTCCCCTTTATTTAGAAAAGTACCGAAAAGTATCAAAATAGTTTTGATACCGGTACTAAAATATTTGTATTGGGATGCCCTTAAACTTTTTACTAGTTATGCCTCTGGTGGTGAAATCCAATAATACAGTATGTGCCCTTTACTTTTGACTTGTCATCTCTTTAGCGACATCTGGTGGTGAAATCAAGGTTTACAACCAGGATAATCCCACTCGTGCTTAAATTGTTCCCTGTGTAAACATCCATGCAGGTTGAAGTATCGGGAAAGGATTCAACTAAAGCTGATATTCTGAAGAAACATTTGTGAGCTGAGCTCTGCGTTTCAGACAAACAGCCTCGGGTTTAGGCTCCGTCGTATGCCGGGCTGGTGGTCTGATCGCCCCTTTGGTCAACATGCTGGCTACGTACCACCGGTCCATACCTATCGTTATCTTCAGCGGCCTGGCGCTGATCAGCGGGGCTCTCGGCTTCATGCTTCCTGAGACTCGAGGGACTGAACTACCAGATTCGACCGACGATGCTGAGGGCAACAGGTAAACATTTAGGAATAAGATTATTGCCCTTGTTAGTTAGCCATTGTCTCATAAAATTTCTATACCTATACCTATGATCTTTAATATCTGTAAAATAATTTTAGGAACAAAAAGTATAGAAATACAGCCGGGATTAGGGTTTGACCACATATTGTAGTGACCACATAGTAGAGATAGACCAGGAGTGTCAAACGTACGGGCCGCGGTCCTGGTCCGGCCCGGAAACAGGTTTTATCCGGCCCGCGGCCCGTTCGTTTGACACCCCTGGTCTATCTCTATTATGTGGTCACTACAATATGTGGTCAAACCCTAATCCCGGCTGTATTTCTATACTTTTTGTTCCTAAAATTCTTTTACAGATATAATAGATCATAGGTATAGGTAACAGGTTTTATCCGGGCCGGATATAATATATAATAGATAATAGGTATAGGTAACAAATTTTATCTGGGCCGGTTAAAACCTCTTACCTATACCTATGATCTATTGTATCTGTAAAATAATTTTAGGAACAAAAAGTATAGAAATACAGCCGGGATTAGGGTTTAACCACATATTGTAGTGACCACACCAGGGGTGTCAAACCTACGGGCCGCGGGCCTGATCCGGCCCGGGAACAGGTTTTATCCGGCCCGCGGCCCGTACGTTTGACACCCCTGGTCTATCGCTATTATGTGGTCACTACCCTATAAACCCTAATCCCGGCTGTATTTCTATACTTTTTGTTCCTAAAATTATTTTACAGATATAATAGATCATAGGTATAGGTAACAGGTTTTATCCGGGCCGGATAAAACCTGTTACCTATACCTATCAATCAATCAATCAATCAATGTTTATTTATATAGCCCTAAATCACAAGTGTCTCAAAGGGCTGTACAAGCCACAACGACATCCTCGGTACAGAGCCCACATACGGGCAAGGAAAAACTCACCCCAGTGGGACGTCGGTGAATGACTTTGAGAAACCTTGGAGAGGACCGCATATGTGGGTAACCCCCCCTCTAGGGTGATCTATTATATATTATATTCGGCCCGGATAAAACCTGTTACCTATACCTATGATCCATTATATCTGTAAAATAATTGTAGGAACAAAAAGTATAGAAATACAGCCGGGATTAGGGTTTAACCACATATTGTAGTGACCACATAATAGCGATAGACCAGGGGTGTCAAACGTACGGGCCGCGGGCCGGATAAAACCTGTTCCCGGGCCGGATCAGGACCGCGGCCCGTACGTTTGACACCCCTGGTGTGGTCACTACAATATGTGGTTAAACCCTAATCCCGGCTGTATTTCTATACTTTTTGTTCCTAAAATTATTTTACAGATATAATAGATCATAGGTATAGGTAGCAGGTTTTATCCGGGTCGGATATAATATATAATAGATCATAGGTATAGGTAACAGGTTTTATCCGGGTCGGTTAAAACCTGTTAGCTATGATCTATTATATCTGTAAAATAATTTTAGGAACAAAAAGTATAGAAATACAGCCGGGATTAGGGTTTAACCACATATTGTAGTGACCACATAATAGAGATAGACCAGGGGTGTCAAACGTACGGGCCGCGGACCGGATAAAACCTGTATAGGTAACAGGTTTTATCCGGCCCGCGGGATGAGTTTGCTCAGTATAAAAATGAGCTGAAATTTTTGAATGAAAGAAACTGCTGTTCTAAAAGTGTCCACCAGATGTCGCAATAGCAATTCTTTGTATTTTTGTAGACGATGCTACATAGGTAAAAAATAATAAAATAAACCACATGATGATTTGTACATTTTCAGAATGTGCTTGTTCTATTTTCAAACAAAGGAAACAATCTGAAGTTGTTTTTATTTTTAAGTTATCGTGCCAGGATTTTACCAGTCCCGCCCAGTTGGGAGTTGATTTTTCTCCACGTGGCCCCCAATCTAAATAAAGTTTGACACCCCTGTGATAGACTGTCATTTTAATTGTTGCATTAAGATTAAACAGAATTCTAATGGCTTTGTTTCAGGTATTGTTTTTATTAGTATTTGAGTAATCCAACAAGAAGTCCCTTATTTTGTATTTGTTGTGACATTTGACTGATTTCACAGCATTTTTACTTTAGTAATGGAGCGTAACAAAGTTTTTTTTTTTGTTTGTTTTTTTTGTGCAGAAGACGACCAGGAAAGTTGTGAATCAAACATACACACCAAGTCAAGTAAACTGTAGTGGATGGTCTGAGTCCAACAAGTTCCAAAACAAGACCCGCTCCCTGGTCTAAAAACCACGTTTAGCTTTGATTACTTCATCGATTCCTCGAGATTCTGCAACGTCACCATGTTTGTGACTGTTCCTGCCCGGATATTGATGACAGGTATTCTGTCCTCGCAACACATTCTGAGCTTCATGCAGCTAGACCAGAGGTCGGCAATCTGTGGCTCGGTAACAGCATGCGGTTCTTCAGCCTCCTCTTATGGTTCCCTTTGCTGAACTTGGGAATTTTTTTTTTTTAAAACACCGCTACACACGTGCATGTTATTAGTTTTTTATTTTCTGACTTTTTTTTAAGGCAGTGAACGACAACTCGCAACAGAGGGGCGGGGAGTTGGGACCCTGGAGGTCGACTGCTGCTATGAATATATGCTGAGTTCTGACTGGCGATTAGATTGGCGCTGAAAGACATTTTCAAAACAAGCACGCCGCATTTTCTAAAAAAATGTTTATTTATCTTAGAGTTTGTGCAGTCTAGTCCTTCACACACTGGGCTCGAACCGGCGACCACACATTTACACATTTATTAGTTAAGAGATACAGTCATGGTCAAAAGTTGACATACACTTGTGAAGGACGTAAGGTCATGGCTGTATTGCGTTTCCAACCATTTCTACAACTCTTATTTTTTTGTGATAGAGGTCAAAGATAAGACTTTCTGGAGGAAAATTATTTGGTCAGATGAAACAAAAATTGAGCTGCTTGGCCACAATACCCAGCAATATGTTTGGAGGAGAAAAGGTCAGGCCTTAAATCCCAGGAACACCATACCTACCGTCATGCATGGTGGTGGTAGTATTATGCTCTGGGCCTGTTTTGCTGCCAATGGAACTGGTGCTTTACTTTCACAAAAAAATAAGAGTTTTAGAAATGATTGGAAACTCAAGACAGCCATGACATGATGTTCTTTACAAGTGTACCACGACTGTATATGTAAAATGCTAATAGGTCTATGTGTATTGTGTATGTATGTTGTATTAATAAATATGATGATATCATAAATGATAGGACTATTACCCATTCGGAAGTGACTTCCTCATAGCTCTTTAATGAATCAGTTCCCTATGAAAGGGAATTGTATTTCTTTATGTCCGGGTTATTCATTTGAAATGTAATTAGCCTCATGGTAGACGTTAGGCTACATTCACGTTCTTACCATACAACACATCTTTGCAAAGGATGGTGTTGTATATTTGTTGGCCGTGCGATGGGTGATGAGCCAAAAAGAACCCAACGGGGAATCGTCGAACAAAAAGCTTTATTTGTTTCAGCGAGCCTCCGACTGGAGCTGCAGCTTCCAGGAGAAAAAGTGGGCCGGATCTCTTCTGCTGTCTTCTCCGGACCACTGTCCTTAAAATACCTTTTACACCAAGACAGTTATTACTCTTTGTTGTTCTAGCCTTGGGGCCGGCCAGTCTGGGCAACACCCAGTTTGTTGCTATTTCCTGTGACTGGTTTGAGTCGGGTGACTTCCGACCCCTATCCTCTACTGCCACTTGTGAGAGCTTCCTACCAGATGTTGCGTATGTTCCTCCTAAACTCCAAATCTACATTGCTGTAGGATCCCAATTCCCCGGAGGCAAGAGCCACCACTCTCTGGAGCGCTTGTGATGGACATGTGCACTTTTGACCTTAGTAGAAAAATCCTCTTACGGATTCTGTGACCAAATACAAATGCATGCTAGTTCCCCAATCATATAAGAAAATTGTATACGGTAAAATTCACCTCAATGGCTCTCAGGATGACAAGCATCCACCATATTTGTATGCTAAATAAACTTATTGTATCAGACACATTGCATGTAATGGGTTATGATTGTTATTCCATCCCAAAATAACACTATCTTAATTTTAACACCCATATTGCACACTGAGCATAAATTTTGCACACCAAGAAAGAAAAAAAAAGCAGACCACAGTCATCACATTAGTGTGTTGTAAAGTCTTATGGCTGTAGGCAGACAATAGACTTTGGACGTATTTCCACTGTCTAACATTCAGCATTTATTTTATTGCTTTGCTTACATTTTTTTTTAGAGTTAATCGGCACGTGCATTTTGACACCAGTTGATGAGTCAGCATGCAGTAAGATGGGCAAGACGTAATATGATGTAACCCAGAGTCATAGTAGGATAGGACTTTATTGTCATTGCACAAGTACAACGAAACTATGTTTCCAGCACAAACCCGTTCAAGATTAGACAAACCAACCGTGTACAGGGTTACAGAACAGGGACGCTGATGGGTCGCCAAAGGCGCCCACGTAAAAGATGAGAAAAAGGTAAAACGCTGGGGAAGAAGATGAGTAAAAAAAATACAATCTAGACTGGGCTCCTAAGGGGGCCTAGTCTGGAGTGGGAAAAAACCTCCACGACAACTCGCAACAGAGGGGCGGGGAGTTGGGTCCCTGGAGGTCGACTGCTGCTATGAAGCGCTGCCAGCCGTCCATCACCCCGAGGGGAATCAAGCGGTGGTGAAGGCGTGGGATGGGGGAGGGTGTGTGTGTGTGTATATGCCCATTGTCTTGGGTGTGTTGATGTAGTGCTCATAGGCCTGGGGCCGTTCTGCCTGCAAGCAAAAGTTTGACTCCAGGTGTCGTTGAGGAGGGAGGGAGGTCAAAAGCGTCCATGATTGAGGTGTCCTCGGGGGTGTTTCCAGAACAGCCTGTTCCTGTTGTTTACAGCGTCATGGCCATTCGAGGAAGTCAAAATCGTAGATTAGGATATTTGTTTTCCGCGAGCAGACATTACAATGGCTTGTCTGTTCTATTCGTCCATGCTGGCCCTCATATTCAATTGTTCCTTTTCAGCAAGCTTCTCCATGATGTGACACTGTAGTGATCGAATCATAATAATAATAATAAAAGGTACCAGCTCTTCAGGAGGACACTTGCCCAAGGGCACTTTGGTAACTGGAAGGGAATTTTCTCCGGAAGCATCTGTCCTTTATCTTTGAAAAGCCTCTTTTGAAATAATGTCGGTAATATTCCTCAATCTTGGTAGACAAACCATTACTGAAGATACTCCTGGTTTTTCCTATCATTCCCAATCCTTACAGTATGTCTTTCTATTTTTTATTCATTCTAAATCATAACATACAACTCATCCTAGACCGCTAACAATGTAGCTAATGGGAGTGCACTATTCTAAGCCCTCTCGTGACCTGGGTCATAACCAAGTGTTAGCGAAAAGCGCTAACTATAAGCGTCTTGATCACAGTGCGATAACTAGCCGTGACATAGGAGATTATGTCATTTCACCTAATTGGGTTAAAAATATTTTTTTGCACACCAGTAATTATAATTCGCAATTAATGTGCCGTTGTTGAGTGTCTGTACAGCGCAGGTAACTAATTGCTTTGTAGATGTCGGGAACACGTGGTGTGAGTCGACGATGGTTTGTCATGATCACAACAGGCAGACGACAGCGGTAGGCAGTGTGCAGGTAAAAAGGTGTCTAATGCTTAAACCAAAAATAAACAGAAGGCGAGTGCCGCTAAGAAAAGGCATTGAAGCTTAGGCATGGCTATGCAAAACGAAACTAAAACTGAACTGAAACAAAACACAAAATGCTGGACGACAGCAAAAACTTACAGCGTGTGGAGCAGCAGACGGCGTCCACAAAGTACATCCGTACATGACATGACAATCAACAATGTCCCCATAAAGAAGGAAAGCGTCCGCACACTTTACATAGACTTGATTGCGAAAACAAAGCAGGTGTGGAGAATAGCGCTCAAGGAAGACAGGAAACCGCAACAGGAAAATACCAACAAAACGGGGGAAAACACCAAAACAAGAACTAAAACACAACACACAGGAAAACAGCAAAAAACTCAAAATAAGTCATGGCGTGATGTGACAAGTCGTGACAGTACACCTACTTTGAGACAAGAGCTGTGGTGATGGTTTAAACTCATATCGACTTTTTATTGTCAATATCGGCTACAGAGTTTCGCTTTCTTGATGATTTCTGCTTGTGCTGTGCCTCAGGATTTTTTTTCAATGAAAAAAATATGTGCCTTGGCTTAAAAAAGGTTGAAAAACCACTGCCTTAGACGCATCCTCGCTCATCCATGCGGACTGGATACTGGCCAAGAGTTAGTGGGTGGCTGGGGTGGAGTCGACTCTCTTGGTTGCTTTGTTGGGTCTGCTCCTGTATTTGGCCATGGCGTGGAACACCGCAGAGGCCACCACAGTGTATATGTTTTTTTGTTTTGTTTTTACTTTTGTAGCTGTATGTAGAATTGGCTGGTTGCATCAGCTCTGTTATTTTAATGTCTTTAATGTCCTTTGTGTTCTTTGACGTTTCCCTCTTACACACATGTTTATGTGTGCTATGTCTATGAGTTTTTTTCCCTCCTTGGCCTAAGTCTGGACCCCCTCTCCAGGGGCCCAGGCTTAGACTGAATTTTTTTTTCTTTCTCACTTTACCTGTTTCTCACCTTTTTTGTAAGGGGCGCCGGAAGTTTGCAGACCCATCAGCGATCCTGTTCTGTCTCCCTGTAATGTTTGTCTAATCCAGAATGGGATTCTGCTGAAAATCTTAATTTCCCCTCGGGGATTATTAATGTATTTCTGATTCTGATTCTGATTGATTAAAAATCATGTCTCCCACCTGTACAGTAAAAGGTTGTGTCCATAAGCCGAGAAGTTGGTCAACGTTGCCATTCCATTCAGACCCGAAGATATTGCGAGGAAATCACAAAAAGACTCTCATTTCCGCCCGCATTACGATTAATTCATCATCTAAAACGGGGAACACAAGTCTGTTGCAGAAAGATATAAACATCCCGTCCGTCTATGTATCCCAGTGAAAGCAGACCTTGTACAGTAAGTGATTGTTTTGTTATGTTCAGACTTTGTGTTTCTTGTTTATAGCACTACTGCTACATGATGCTTAGTGTTTTCATTCTAAAACGGCTGCATACCAATATAAGGTTCTGGATTACCATTTGTCCCAAAGTAGTCGTTGCTGGCTCTCATGAAGTCTGCCATGATTTGTAGTGTTGTTGTTGTTGAAGGTAATAACGAACGCTGTCTTGCTCCTCGGAAAGTATGGAAATATTACATGTTATTATGACTGTGACTACGTTATATATACAGTACGCTTAAAGGCCTACTGAAAGCCACTACTACCGACCACGCAGTCTGATAGTTTATATATCAATGATGAAATCTTAACATTGCAACACATGCCAATACGGCCGGGTTAACTTATAAAGTGCAATTTTAAATTTTCCGCTAAACTTCCGGTTGAAAACGTCTATGTATGAAGACGTATGCGCGTGACGTCAATCGTTGAAATGGAAGTATTCGGACACATTGTATCCAATACAAAAAGCTCTGTTTTCATCTCAAAATTCCACAGTATTCTGGACATCTGTGTTACTTCCGGTACAGGCAAGGCTTTTTTTTTATCAGCGACCAAAAGTTGCAAACTTTATCGTCGATGTTCTCTACTAAATCCTTTCAGCAAAAATATATGGCAATATCGCGAAATGATCAAGTATGACACATAGAATGGATCTGCTATCACCGTTTAAATAAAAAAAAATCATTTCAGTAGGCCTTTACAGCCTGTATATAAAACCTTGATGGAGGTGTTGGATGTTTTTTTAAAACCCTTAATAGGCAGAATCGATCAAATCCCCATTACCTGTATTGTTAGCTACCTATTGCAAGTTAGAATACATTAGAAAAAAGAAAACGTGTTCTTGTCTTGCATAGGGATTTGGAATGATGGGCAAAATTCCAGAAAAAGTAACCATGGTAAACACTGTACAGTAAGGGCAGAAACCAGATCAGCCTGCCTTAAATGCTGTCTCATCCTTGTTGAACAATAGAGTTTGGGTTTAAATATTAACACGTGTCGTTTATAAGTCCTCATATGGCAGCATTTCAACTCAGTCAGCTGTGAAAACATGGCTGACTTTGGAGACGTCCTACGGAACATTGGGGAGTTTGGAACCTTCCAAAAGCTCATGGTTTTTGCACTTTGTTTTCCAAATATTATTTTGCCTTTTCAATTTGCCTGCGTGTTTTTTATCCAGTCCGACCCGGAGCGACATTGCGACACGGACTGGATCCTGAAGGCCGATGCTAACCTGACCCGGCAGGAGCAGCTGAACCTGACCGTTCCTCTGGAACAGGACGGTTCTTTCAGCAGCTGTCGCATGTTTGCTCCAGTGGACTGGGACATCGGGACCATCAGGGAACACGGACTCAACGAGACAACGGTGTGCCAGAATGGTTGGATGTACAACAGTGAACTTTATACAGACACCATAGTCACTGATGTAAGTGCAGACTCCATCTCATATACCTAGACTACATTTTTTAATTCCCCTTTGTGTTGTGGTTATAGTTTGATCTGGTATGTGATCGGGCTTATTTACTGCAACTGGCACAAACAGTAATGATGACGGGCATTCTGCTTGGTTGTCTCTTATTTGGACCTTTTGCTGAATCGTAAGTGATGTGTTTTTGTACATCTTTGTCTGGCCGATGCACACATAAAGATAATCCGACTCTCAAAGATGATCTTTACTGATTATCCTGAGGAGATGTGAGTGATCTTTTTTGTTCTTGGATGGCACATCAGAGAGGAATCTGGTAGAGCAGTGCAACAGACAAAAAGAAAATCACACACAATTTGGCCCCTAGTCCTCCAGGCTTAGGGTTGGGTGTGGGGCCAACAACCCCACCCCAAATAGTTATGGAAACTAATAAAATCGTCCAGCAACCAATTGGCAGTTTGACCGCTAATGATGAAAGCCCTAACACGTAAGTCAGTAGTGTGATTGGCTATCTACTCGGGACCAAGATCAAGAGTCCTCGTTCCATGGAACGTGTGTACCAAGTACCAAACATCTGAGACCGTTAAAGTATCAATCAATAAATCAATCAAAGTGTATATGCCTCAAAAGGCTGCACAAGCAACCGGTACAATGGACGTCGAGTGGATCTAGTTAATAGTGTGAGAGTCCGGTCCATAGTGGGGCCAAGTCAGCAGCGCAGGGACGTCCCCAACTGATGCACCAATTAGTGGTACCCGGGTCCCGACTTTGAACAGCTAGCGACACATCTGTGGTCACATAATTACCTCTCCATGCAGGAGAGGGGGGCAGAGCAGAAAACAGACGGCTGATCAACTGGTCTAAAAGGAGGGTCTATTTAAAGGCAAGCGTAAGTACTTGAGAAGATGGAAATACCGAGTAGATATCCTCGGGATCAGTGAATGTCGCTGGACAGGAGCTGACGAACATATAACCAGTAATGGAGCAATTATCGCCATCATAGTCTCTAAAGCAAGAGCGAACGCCCTGCTTGAATAAGAATTAATAAGCGAAAAATCGATCAGAGCCCGCTTTAACTCCAAGCATGCTCAGCTTACCATCCTCCAAGGCTGTGCACCAACTAACGAAGCGGAAGATGAGGACAAAGACAGTTGGTATGAAGCACTACAATCTGCAGACTCCAATGTCTCACCACACGACGTACTTCTGATTATTGGAGACATCAGCGCTAAAGTCGGCTCCGATAACACCAGCCTTGAAAGGGCAATGGGATTACATTGCTGCGGAGAAGTTAACAAAAATGGTGTCTTGTTGAGTTTTGCTTAGAAAACAACTGCGCTATTGGTGGAACCATCTTGGGGGGGAAACTTCTAATCAAATTGACAACATTGTGATCAATTGTAGATGGCGGCGATCTCTGCAAATGTCTACTGTGACCACTGTTTTCCAGTGGCGACCATCAAGCTGAAACTTTGCAAAACATAAATGGAAGGATCACCACGTAAACCACTCGACATAGCCAAACTCAAGCGCTGTAAGACTAACCGAAAATATGTGTTAAATCTAAAGAACCGCTTCTCTGCTCTTGCCGACACCTATCAGAACTCAGACGTAGACACAGGGTGGAAGATCATCAATTAAACATACGTAGAAACAGCCACAAAGATCTAAGGCTACAGGAAGAAGAGAGGACGGACCTGAAGACCAGAATATTAAAAAACACCAAATCAATTAGACTCCAAATGAAGGTGTGGCTTGCCTCTAAGAACAAAGCCCATGAAGTCAATACGAGTGCAAGGATTTTCAAAAGGGCTTTTGTGGAACGGGAACAAAGCAACCAAGAGAGCCGACTCCACCCTCGGCCGCCGACTAACTCTCGGCCATTGTCCAGTCCGCATGGATGAGCGAAGATACATCTAAGGAGACCGAGGTGTCCGATACCTGCTCATTCAGCCAAGACACTGTGAAGCTTGTCCGTCCCGGTGCACAGCGCCAGCTCAGCAGCCCTGTCTCTTCATCTGCATCTCCTCCAGTCTCTCCAAACAGACTCAGCAGCTGGTCTCCATGGCTAAAAGGCTCCCGGGAAGCAGATCCAGAAGTCCACAAAAAAGCACCGCAGAAGTCAGGAAAGTGCCACCCCTTATCACACAGTCCCAAAGGGTCCCGAACCAAAAGGCGAAAAAAAACCCACATGAAAACAAGAGGGAAACATCAGGAACACAAAAGGATGACACGAGAGCACAGAGCTCCTGCCACCAGCAGCCACTACAGCGGCGCCATCTTGGAAAATAATCGAGTCGTGTTTGTAATTCTACATGGCGATCACGACACCTTCATATGTGGTAATCAAAACTACAGCTAAGATACAATCAAACAGCTGGTGTGTCATGAATAAAATCCTCATCATCAGCGGTCACTCGAACGAGTATGACGATCCTCCTGGTAGGGGGGTATCCCTTTATGGAGGATGCCTGAGCGTGACTTTGTTTAACGTGGGGAGACTGGTGCACAGACAGTCACCACACGATCCTTGACAGATACGGGTCAGGGTCCAGTGGCATGGAGTCCAAGATGACTGGGGACCCTTTTCTGCTGCAGCCTTCATACGCCATGCCAGCCGTTGTGCCGCTCCATAGGGTGAGCAATCATTCTCCGCCTGTTCCACCGTTGAGGTCTTGGGTTATTTCCCCATAACTGGGCCCACATGGATGTGGGGATGCCTTCTTCCACCATCGCAGCCGTTGCGGTGGTTCTTACAACTACCGTCTTCTGCCTGCTCCGCCGTTGAGGTCTTCACCGTATCCCTGGCTATGGGGCAGTCAGGTACTAGGCCTTTTCCAAGGGCCATCTGGGGTAACAGTAGTAAAGGGGTTAACCTCCTAGTGCCCCAAGACCCCTTAGAGGAGCCTCAACTGCCGGATGCACTTTAACGTCATGCCCAGGACATGAATAAAATACATACCGCTCAAACATTTGGTATGGCAAGGACTACTTCCTGACTGAAGCAAAAAACCCAAGTCAATACACTACTGCCATCTAATGCATGCAAAGTCTACTACACTGTGTAATACTTGCAAATGAGACTCAAAAGTATAAGAAAAAACAAGATAACTAGACAGCACAGCTTAGGGGTAAATGTTAAATAATAGGTTTTTTTTAAACAGTTATTTGTTAGCACATTCGAACACACCAGAAATCTGTACCGTTGAGTATCAATTCCCAGGTACTGGGAGTAGGTAATGTTTCGATTTAAATGTGAAACTCTAACGACCACCACTTCCTATTAGAAATTATAGCATCACAGATGCTGATGTTTTGTAAGCATTGTGAGGTCTCTTAAACAGATTTTAAAAGTCTTTATGTGTGTACCCGGTTTAAGAAGACTCATTCACGCAATTTGTGTCATGTTCGAACCTGTTGTGTTTTGTTTTCTTCAGGTTTGGTCGTAGACGAGCAGTTCAAATACCGATGGTTGCAAACTTCATTTTTACTCTCACCAGTGCTTTTTGCCCCAACTTCCTGCTTTTTCTGCTCTCCCAGTTTTTGATGGGTGTTGGCTATGGAGGTTTTCGGGTGAATGCAATTATATTAGGTAAAGTGCATTAACTAAGCATGAGCTTCTGACTATTGACCTTCTTTCCACACATTTAAACTAAATCTACCAAAAATAAATGAATTATGACAATGGTTCGGTTGTGGCAATTGCATGTACCTACCTGCACTGGATTCCACCAAGCTAACACAAAGTACAAATTGAGCATTATAAAAGTATGTTATGTTAGATGGGATGAGAATCAGCACCCCCAAGTCCGAATCCATGGTTCTCACCTGGAAAAGGGTGGAGTGCCATCTCCGGGTTGGGGAGGAGACCCTTCCCCAAGTGGAGGAGTTCAAGTACCTCGGAGTCTTGTTCACGAGTGAGGGAAGAGTTGATTGTGAGATCGACAGGCGGATCTGTGCGGCGTCTTCAGTAATTCGGACGCTGTATCGATCCGTTATGGTGAAGAAGGAGCTGAGCCGGAAGGCAAAGCTCTCAATTTACCGGTCGATCTACGTTCCCATCCTCACCTATGGTCATGAGGCTTGGGTTATGACCGAAAGGACAAGATCACGAGTACAAGCGGCCAAATGAGTTTCCTCCGCCGGGTGGCAGGCTCTCCCTTAGAGATAGGGTGAGAAGCTCTGTCATCCGGGAGGAGCTCAAACTAAAACCGCTGCTCCTCCACATTGAGAGGAGTCAGATGAGGTGGTTCAGGCATCTGGTCAGGATGCCACCCGAACGCCTCCCTAGGGAGGTGTTAAGGGCACGTCCGACCGGTAGGAGGCCACGGGGAAGACCCAGGACACGTTGGGAAGACTATGTCTCCCGGCTGGCCTGGGAACGCCTCGGGATCCCCCGGGAAGAGCTGGACGAAGTGGCTGGGGAGAGGAAAGTCTGGGCTTCCCTACTTAGGATACTTCACCAGCGACCCGACCTCGGATAAGCAGAAGAAGATGGATGGATGGGTTATGTTATATAACTTCAGACTTTGGACTGGACCACGTCACGTAGTGATAACTAAAAGTTATTCACAAAGAGTGAACTCACATTTTCATGTGGAAGGGATGGTCCACAAACTTATAAATCAACTTTTTGTTGTTTCTCTGCTTTTTTAGCCACTGAGTGGATTGGACCGTCCAAGAGGTCTTGGGGAACATGCGTGACCCAACTATTTGGTGCATTAGGACAGGCCATCCTTGCTGGTCTGATCTACATCATCAGAGACTGGAGACTAGCTCAGTTTATCACCGCAGCTCCACTGGCAGTCATTTGTATTTATATATGGTAAACATTGACCTTTTACTGATTTCTGCCTATTTAGCTTCCCTGTTGTTTTAACATGATGTCCTGGTAAACGATCAGGTTCCTTCCAGAGTCAGCCAGGTGGTTGTTGGACAGAGGGAGGACAGAAGAAGCTAAAAAGTTGCTGTTAAAGGTGGCAGCTGTCAATAAACGCACCTTCAAAGAGTCTCTCCTGGAAAAGGTACTACAGTCCTAGCTGTGTTGTTGATACATTGTCAAAAGTAACATTTAGGGCTTCCATCATCTAATGCAAATACCGTATTTTCCGGACTGTAGAACACACCGGTATATAAGCCGCACCTACTAGATTTTAGAAGAAAAAAATATGTTTCCACATATTAGCCATACCAGACTATAAGACCGTTGTGGTCAAAAGTTAAGAACATAATAAGAACATAAGTAAAGAACACAGGGGCGCAGAAAAGTGGGGGGTGGGGGGGGTAAAGGAGACGGATTCTAGGGGCCCATGATGGAGGGGGGCCCAGAGAGGCCCCTAATAATGATGAAATTATAATACAGGGGGCCCTGTAAAGATTCTTTTCATGGGGCCCAAAATCCCTAGCGGCGCCCCTGAAAGAACATAATGTCATGGCTGTCTTGCGTTTCCAATAAGTTCTACAACTCTTATTTTTTTGTGATGTAGTGATTGGAGCACATACTTGTTGGTCACAAAAAACATTCATGAAGTTTGCTTCTTTTATGAATTTATTATGGGTCTACTGAAAATGTGACCACATCTGTTGGGTCACAGCAACATACATTATCAATTTTCGTGATGTAGAAAAGTTACAATCAAATCAAATTAGCTTCATGGGGGGTGATTATGATTGACGACACCTGTTGACTTCTCTGAGCCCATTTAAATAGGGCTCATGTGATGCAGTCATTGGACTCGGTTACAAACGTGACAATGGGAAAGTCAAAGGAACTCAGCACAGATCTGAAACAAACGAATCATTGACTTGAACAAGTCAGGAAAGTCACTTGGAGCCATTTCAAAGCAGCTTGAGGTCTCAAGAGCGACTGTGCAGACAATTGTTCGTAAGTATAAAGTGCATGGCACAGTTTTGCCACTGCCACGATCAGGAAGAAAACGCAAGCTATCACCTGCTGCTTAGAGAAAATTGGTCAGGATGATCAAGAGTCAATCAACAACCACCAAAAAGCAGGTCTGCAATTAATTAGAACACAGGTGTCAGTGTCCACAGCCAAGCGTGTTTTGCATCGCCATGGACTGAGAGGCTACCATGCAAGAAGGAAGCCCTTGCTCCAGAAGCGACACCTTAAGGCTCGTCTAAAGTTTGCTGCTGATCACATGGACAAAGATAAGACTTTCTGGAGGAAAGTTCTGTGGTCATATGAAACAAAAATTGAGCTGTTTGGCCACAATACCCAGCAATATATTTGGAGGAGAAAAGGTAAGGCCTTTAATCCCAGAAACACCAAGCCCACCGTCAAGCATGGTGGTGGTAGTATTATGCTCTGGGCCTGTTTTGCTGCCAATGGAACTGGTGCTTTACAGAGAGTAAATATCCATCTTCAACCGCTTATCCGGAATCGGGTCGCGGGGACTGTACAAACCATCGGTTTCCTGCTGAGAACCATGGCCTCAGATTTGGAGATGCTGATCCTCAATCCAGCCCTTGAACACTCGGCTGCGAACCGATCCAGTGAGAGCTGAAGGTCACGAACCGAAGGTGCCATCAGGACCACATCATCTGCAAACAGCAGTGACGCAACCTTTAGCCCCCCCCCGAGACGTATACCCTCTCCGCCATGGTCACGACTCTGCCTAGAAATCCTTTCCATGAAAAGAGAGTAAATAGGACAAGGAAAATTCTTCAGGTCAACCTAAAATCATCAACCCGGAGGTTGGGTCTTGGGCGCAGTCGGGTGATCCAACAGGACAATGACCCCAAACACATGTCAAAAGTGGTAAAGGAATGGCTAAATCAGGCTAGAATTAAGGTTTTAGAATGGCCTTCCCAAAGTCCTGACTTAAAAGTGTGGACAATGCTGAAGAAACAAGTCCATGACGAGTACACTTGTCCAATTGTTTTTGGAAACTGTGGATGTCGTGTCCTCCGTAACAAAGAGGAAAAGAACCATCCGGACTGTTATAGGCGCAAAGTTCAAAAGCCAGCTTCTGAGATGGTATGGGGGTGTATTAGTGCCCGAGGCATGGGTAACTTACACATCTGTGAAGGCACCATTAATGCTGAAAGGTACATACAGGTTTTTATACACTTTACAAGAAATATAGTGCATACGCCAGCTTTCTGAGACTCTTATTTTGTTAGCACAGGCAGAACGGAGCAGGGCTTTTATTGTGAAGACAGGAACTGTGCAGTCGGTCTTTAGAGTTTTGACGGCACGATAGTCTGTTGAAATAAAAATGTGTTTCTCGCCTTCCTGTCGGTCATTTTTCTTTAATAATCCAGGGTCATCTCACGAGACCCTAGGGTGCCGTGAATGTCAATCAAGTGACGGAAGTGGACTAAGAAAGTATATAAAAAAAACTGGATCACCCTTACCCTTGAAGACGTGTTGACTTTATTAAAGATAGCATATTGTTGTGTTGCTTGTGTATTGCAGATTGTGGTGAAAGAGAAAAAGGAGAAAAAGAGCGGCGTTTTAATAATCGTCCAGTCTTCTGTACTTCGGAAGTATTTCTTCACCTTATTATTTACATGGTGAGTCACATTGCACAACTGATGCGACTAACCTCTCAACATCATTGACAATACGAAGTCATTTTGCATTTGTTGGTCTTGCAAGACTAATTCATTTAGTCTTTTTTCAGGTTCTCACTGAATCTTGCGTACTATTGCGTTTCATTCAATGTGGGGAACTTTGGCTTGGACGTGTTTATGACTCAGCTCTTGTTTGGTCTGACGGAAACGCCTGGTCAGATACTTTGCATGTGGCTGCTGGAAGCACTGGGCAGAAGAATATCCTTCATCTCCACACTCCTGGCTGGGGGGCTCTTGTCCGCCTTGATGCTCGCGTTCAGTCCAGGTAAAGTAGTTCCTGCTACAATTTCGACTTAGACTTCCTTTTTATTGTCATTCAGATTTAAACTTTACAGTACAGATAAGAACGAAATTCCGTTGCATTAGCTCTTGGTAGTGCAGGATAAAAGAACAGTAAGGTGCAGATATAAATAAATAGATTATCAGCACCTCCAAGTCCGAGTCCATGGTTCTCGCCCGGAAAAGGGTGGAGTGCCATCTCCGGGTTGGGGAGGAGATCTTGCCCCAAGTGCAGGAGTTCAAGTACCTCAGAGTCTTGTTCAAGAACTGAGGGAAGAGTGGATCGTGAGGTCGACAGGCGGATCTGTGCGCCGTCTTCAGTAATGCGGACGCTGTAGCGATCCGTTGTGGTGAAGAAGGAGCTGAGCCGGAAGGCAAAGCTCTCAATTTACCGGTCGATCTACGTTCCCATCCTCACCTATGGTCATGAGCTTTGGGTTATGACCGAAAGGACAAGATCACGGGTACAAGCGGCCGAAATGAGTTTCCTCCGCCGGGTGGCGGGGCTCTCCCTTAGAGATAGGGTGAGAAGCTCTGTCATCCGGGGGGAGCTCAAAGTAAAGCCGCTGCTCCTCCACATCGAGAGGAGCCAGATGAGGTGGTTCAGGCATCTGGTCAGGATGCCACCCGAACGCCTCCCTAGGGAGGTGTTTCGGGCACGTCCGATTGGTAGGAGGCCACGGGGAAGACCCAGGACACGTTGGGAAGACTATGTCTCCCGGCTGGCCTGGGAACGCTTCGGATAAGGCGACCCGACCTCGGATAAGCGGAAGAAGATGGATGGATGGATGGACTGTACAGATAAATATATTGCACTTTTTTATATACATCCACGTTTATGGATGTATGTTATATTGTCTTTATATTCCAGCGAGTTAATCAATTTCTGGGGGGGAACTGAGGGGATTATTATGATGCGTTCAAGAATCTTAGGGCCTGAGGGAAGACGCTGTTACAGAACCTGGAGGTTCTGCTACGGAGGCTGCGGAACCTCTTTCTAGAGTCCAGCAGTGAAAACAGTCCTTGGTGGGGGTGAGGGGAGTCTCTGCAGATTTTCTGAGCCCTGGTCAGGCAGCGGCTTTTTGCGATCTCCTGGATAAGAGGAAGAGGAGTCCTGATGATCTTTTTCACCGTCCTCACCACTCTCTGCAGAGTCTTCCAGTCTGAGGCACTGCAGGCTCCAGTCCAGACAGAGATGCAGTTGGTCAGTAGGCTCTCTATAGTGCCTCTGTAGTATGTGCTGAGAATGGGGGGGAGGGAGCTGTGCTCTTTTCATCCCACGCAAAAAGTGCATGCGCTGCTGAGCTCTTTTTACAAGAGCTCCGGTGTGTAGGGACCAGGTCATATTGTCAGGAACTTGGTGCTGCTTTCGATCTCCACTGCTGTGTCGTTGATGAAGAGTGGAGCATGGCTGGACTGGTGTCTCCTGAAGTCGACGATGATCTCCTTGGTATTGTCGACGTTCAGGACCAGGTTGTTGGTTCTGCACCAGTCAACCAGATGTTTCACTTCCTCCCTGTAGTCCATGTCGTTGTTGTCACGGATGAGGCCCACTACTGTTGTGTCGTCCGCATACTTCACAATGTGGTTAGTAGTGGACCTGGCGCAGCAGTCATGGGTCATCAACGTGAACAGCAGCGGACTCAGGACGCAGCCCTGGGGGGAGCCGGTGCTCAGGGAGATGGCACTGGAGGTGTTGTCGCCCACACTCACAGACTGGGGTCTGTCTGTGAGGAAGTCAAGCAGCCAGTTGCTTAGGGGGGTACTGAATCCAAGGGGGGCATAGTACCGAATATGATTCATTAGTATCGCGGTACTATACTATTACCGGTATACCGAACAACCCTAGTTGATTGTAATCTGATTATGTTTTGTTCCCTTCAAGGATATCCTGTGGCTGTAACTGCACTGGCGACATCAGGACGTTTCTTGGCTAACTGGGCCGCATCCATATGTAATGTTTATGTTCAAGAGTTATTCCCAACCTCTTGTCGGTAAGACCATTCCCATGAACACCTCTGTTATTTTTTTTGGCCCTGATAATTGTTAGTATAAGTCACATGAATGAATACACATGCCCTTGAAGGTACAGGTTACACCGTAACAGGTTTACATAGTCATTTCTGGCATATAGTACCTAAAACTGCACTTTTGGGGGGAATTTGGCCTATCGTTCACAATCATTATGAAAGACAAGAAAACAAAAATTTTTGCAGCTAATGGGAGCAATCAATTCTACCTCTAAATCACTTTAAAAATGCAATCTAAGGCTATGTCTGCACTAAGCTGGATAACCCCTTAAACGAATAATTATTTAGCCTAAACCCCGTTTCAGCTACACTAAACCATCGTTTAAGGTCCTCGTCCTTGGATAATTTTTTACCTTTTTTTTATAACATCCACGGGAGCACGCATTCTCGTTGACTGTCCTTCGACAAATGGATAAAGTTTTTCGGTAAGTAGAATCACAGCTGACCTCGACATTCGAAAGTTCTCTTGCCGTCTGAGAAGTGTTGTATCCCAAATAGCTGCAATCGCGCGTTTCCTTCTCTTAACGTTAACGTACCAATGATTGTCACACACACACGAGGTGTGGCAAAATTATTCTCTGCATTTGACCCATCACCCTTCATCACCCCCTGGGAGGTGAGGGGAGCAGTGGGCAGCAGCGGTGGCCACGCCCGGGAAATATTTTGGTGATTTAACCCCCAATTCCAACTCTTGATGCTGAGTGCCAAGCAGGGAGGTAATGGGTCCCATTTTTATAGTCTTTGGTATGACTCGGCCGGGGTTTAAACTCACAACCTACCGATCTCAGGGCGGACACTCTAACCACCAGGAAGGTATTCATTTGGGATTTCCACAAGCATCTGTACAGAAGAAAGGAGAAACACGGGCATGCATGTCTGGATGACTCGCCTCCATATTTCCAGTGGTTAACTCCGAGTTCCTAAACCGCTTTATTATGAAGCTGGCTGTGGCGCCTTCACTCTGACGTCACTTCCTGTGTGGGGCGCGGACTTTCTGGCGTCACTTCCTCTCTTCAACCAGCATGCCAGTCCAGGTACACGTTGTATGCAGCTTCTGCTTGCACACGTAATTGACAGCAAGGCATACTTGGTCCACAGCCATAAAGGTTACACTGACGGTGCCGATATAAACAACTTTAACACTGTTACAAATATGCGCCACACTGTGAACCCACACCAAACAAGAATGACAAACACATTTCGGGAGAACATCCGCACTGTAACACAACATAAACACAACAGAAAAAATACCCAGAATCCCATGCAGCCCTAACTCTTCCGGGCTGCATTATACACCCCCGCTACCACCAAACCCCGCCCACCTCAACCGACGCACGGAGGGGGGGTGGGGGGGGGATGTGTGGGGGGGCGCGGTTGGGGATGGTAGCGGGGGTGTATAATGTAGCCCGGAAGAGTTAGGGATGCATGGGATTCTGGGTATTTGTTCTGTTGTATTTATGCTGTGTTACAGTGCGGATGGTCTCCCGAAATGTGTTTATCATTCTTGTTTGGTGTGGGTTCACAGTGTGGCGCATATTAGTAAGAGTGCTAAAGTTGTTTATATCGCCACCGTCAGTGTAACCTGTATGGCTGTGGACCAAGTATGCCTTGTAGTCACTTGCGTGCGCAGGCAGAAGCTGCATACAACATGTACCTGGACTGGCACACTGTTACTGCTGGTTGTAGAGGGCGCTAAATGCTGTGTCATCACAATATGCCCTTATTATTGTAGATAGGGTGAAAATCAGAGAATAATTGCCCCGGGAGATTACAGGGAGAGGCACTGAAATCCGGAAGTCTCCCGGGTAAATCGGGAGGGTCGGCAAGTACGCAGCTGAGCCGCATCAGAGTGGTCAAAGAGCCGCATGCGGCTCCGGAGCCGCGGGTTGCCGACCCCTGGCTTAAGGGGTTATCCGGCTTAGTGTAGACATAGCCTCAGAAAAGTAGCGTCAGATTTACCGCCCGTCCGAGCAACCACTGGCAGAAATGTAGATCTCCGCCTATGGCAGAAGGGGTCTAAAACGGTAACCTGTATAATAACCAAGCTGTAGCGACATTGTTAGGCGCATCGGGTTGGAAGGCGCTTTGTCGATATTTTAGAAAGTGAAAGGATTTTAAGTGTAAGTTATAGCCCGAAAAATATGCTAAAGCTAATGCCCTGAAAGAACATTTGTGTGCTGAGCTCTGCGTTTCAGACAAACAGCCTCGGGTTTGGGCTCCGTCGCAAGCCGGGCTGGTGGTTTGATCGCCCCTTTGGTCAACATGCTGGCTACGTACCGCTGGTCCATACCTATCGTTATCTTCAGCGGCCTGACTCTGATCAGCGGGGCTCTCAGCTTCACGCTTCCTGAGACTCGAGGGATTGAACTACCAGATTCGACCGACGATGCTGAGGGCAACAGGTAAACATTTAGGAATGAGATCGTTGCCCTTGTTAATTAGCCATTCACTTATTATTTTTCATTCAAAATATCGCTATACTTAATTTTGTGTCATCATTAAGATAATTTATACAATATATCTGAGAAAATATATAGTTTATAGCTAAAATATCTCTTGTCTGGACAGAAGTCAAATGGCTTTGTTTCTGTATTTTTTTCCATTAGTATTTGATTTTCCAACAAAAAAGCAACACATTTTGTATTTGTTGTGACACAGCATTTATATTGTGGTGAAGCGCTAACAAAGTTGTATTCATTTTTTTTGCAGGAATAAGAAGATGACCAAGAAAGAGTGTGAATCAAATGTCCACATCAAATCCAGTAAACTGTAGTGTTTTCTATACTACGAACAGCTACGAACAAGATGCAAATAACCCAATTTTAACCCAACCGCTGGTTCAGAAAAGGACGAACCCCTTATTTGAGTTATTTTAACTCAACATTTTGGGTTAATTCTTTCAACCCAACTTTTGCGTTGAATTATTTAACCCAAAAGTTAAGTTATGCTAACTCAATGTTGTTTGATTCATAACCCAACTATTGGGTTGAATTTATTTAACACAAAAGTTGAGGTATGCTCACTACAATGTTGGGCTATTCCAAACCCAACTATTGGGTTGGCAATTTAGCGCTCCTTGTCCCAATAGTTGGTTAAAAATTATCATTTTTTTCTGCTGGTTTGTCTTACTCCTTTCCAACTACTGATGAAAATGATTTTTATTCCATTAAAATATACTCAAAAGCAAGATATGAGTGACATTTTGTTTACAAGAATTGCTGTGAATGGTCTCCCAGGATGCAGACGGGACTCTGGAGGCAAAGTGCAGGTAAGGAAATGATTTATTGTCCATTAATGATGTGGGATACAAGCAAAAGAGCACCAGTCTGCCGATAGCACGGGAAGCTAACGGAATAGCGAACAAGAAAAGCTTAAACAGGCAAAAAGGCGAAGCATAGCTCAGGAATCAAATTAGTAGCCGTCATAACTTTTGCGTGGCTTTGGCTTTGCATTGTAGAGTTGGACTGTAGTTACTGACAGTGGTTTTCTGAAGTGTTCCTCAGCCCATGTGGTGATATCCTTTACACACTGATGTCGCTTTTTGATGCAGTACCGCCTGATGGATCCAAAGTCCGTGATATCATCGCTTACGTGCAGTGATTTCTCCAGATTCTCTGAACCTTTTGATGATATTACGGACCGTAGATGGTGAAATCCCTAAATTCCTTGCAATAGCTGGTTGAGAAATGTTGTTTTTAAACAATTTGCTCACGCATTTGTTGACAAAGTGGTGACCCTCGCCCCGTCCTTGTTTGTGAACGACTGAGCATTCTACGTAAGCTGCTTTTATACCCAATCATGGCACCCACCTGTTCCCAATTAGCCTGTTCACCTATGGGATGTTCCAAATAAGTGTTTGATGACCATTCCTCAAATTTCTCCGTCTTATTTGCCATTTGTGCCAGCTTTTTTGAAACATGTTGCAGGCGTCAAATACCAAACGAGCCAATATTTGTCATGATCCGTGGCTTGGATCATGTTTTTGTTATATTCTGTTAGTTTTGGACTCCCTAAGTTCCTGTTTTTGTGCACCCTTGTTTGTTTTTAGTTACCATGGGTGCTTATTGTTTCCACCTGTCTCTGATTGGTGCTCGGGACGCTCACCTGTTCCCCGAGCACTAATCAGAGGGACTGTTTAATCCTGCCTTTGCCGGTCAGTCGGCTGGCTTCATTGTTTGCTTCATGCAACAGTTACGTTTTGCAGTTCTTGTCTCCGAGTTTATGCTTCCCGTGCTAAAAGGTGACCTTGGCTTCCCGTGCGATCGGCACGTTTTCCTTCTGCTTGTTTTGTGTTTTTGGTACGTGTTTAATTTTGAAGATTAAATCATGTTCTTACCTGCACGCCTTGTCCACTATTTTAGGAATTATTTTATTTATACTTTTTTTTTTTTTTTTACAAAATCCCTATCGGAACCATTTTCAAGCTTCCAACAACGGCTCCTTGCCGCCTCACACAGGTCAGTCCAGGTAGTACATCAAGTCTCGAAAGGTCATCCCGGGCCAATCCTATCATTCCTGGGCCCACTTAACAACTAAATTATGGGATGTTTGGCGAGTGAGGGTACTATGGTCTGTGCTCAGGTTTTCTTTGGACCAGAAGAGGTGGGCCAAGGACAAAATGATTGGAGCCAAATTCGAAAGATTAAACTTATTTTTTTGTTTTAATGATACATTTTTTAAAATTCAACAGTGTATTCAAAATAAAAAATAAATACACAGGAATTCTGTTTTTCTTAGAGGTTGAAAAAAGTTATGATTCACTCTGGCAACTCTTTTAAAATAAAAATATATATTTTTTTACTTGCATGTATTTTGATATTTCAGCTTATTTTTTTCAGATTCAAATCATACTTCTACAGTTTTTATTTTATTTTAATCGGGTTTTTTTCTTCTTCTAGAATTCAAGCCATTGTCAGTTGATGGCATGCGCCCTATGCAAAATTCGGGTCA
Source organism: Entelurus aequoreus (assembly GCF_033978785.1). NCBI lineage: Eukaryota > Metazoa > Chordata > Actinopteri > Syngnathiformes > Syngnathidae > Entelurus > Entelurus aequoreus. Next base: position 57,245,908 of record NC_084744.1, on the reverse strand, counting down.
AAAGTTTGATTCCGAAAAAAATGTGATTTAAATCTGAAAATGAGATTAAAAACTACCCAAAAACAAAAAAACCTGTAAAAAAATCTGATCTCAAAACAGAAGCTCAAATATCAAAATATCCAATTTCTTAAATAGCCCCCGTTTCCATGCTCTATCTTTAATACGGCTGTTAGCCACAGAATGCTACATACTAATAACATTGAAGCAGACATCAAGATCGATGTATGTGATCTTCCACCGGTGTTTGGAAAATTATTTTAAAAGTAATTATTTATAATAACTTTTAACTTTTTTCCTCAAAAATATTGAATTAGTAACAGAATTGCTCTTTAATAAATGTAATTATTTACGAGGCGAAGCAATTTTTGTGGTACCTAAAAAAAACAAAAAAAAAAGGAAATATCTGGCATATGCGGTGGAAAGACGTTTCATTAAAGCAGAGTGCGTGGTGCCTCGTGAAGTAAAAATGGGTATTTATTACCTAACAGGGAAAAAAACAAAAATTCAGAACAGAAAGGAAGGGCCCTGACCGGCCAGACTAAGAAAGAAACACAACAAAATGCGGCAAACAACACTTAGGATGAAGGTGAAGCAGATGGCGTCCACAAAGTAGTGAGTATTTGAGTTTAGCATGAAAAGGATCCTCTGTAGTCACCAGTAAACAGAGACTAATGTCCCGAAAACGAAGGTAGCAAAAGGATCAACTTAAATAGTCTTGATTGCCAACAGCAAACAGGTGCGTTTCCGGAAATGCTCTGGGACAGAAGTGAAGCAGCCACTGGAAAACACCAACAAAACCGAAAAGAGGAGAGTAACTAAAACGCTAAACATCCGAGAACACCAACAAAACACCTCAACTACATACAATTCGTGACGTGAAACTTTATCAAAGGAATATCGTTTTTGCGAAAGAAAAACTACAAATTCACATTATAAAATACAAATATAAAAAGGTAAAAAAAATATACAGGTACTTACAAAATGTATAATGTTAATATTACATACAAACTGTACATCGAAAATCATTTTTAACTACAAATGATTTGTATTTAGTCGTTAATTAAAACAAAATAAAATATTTTTGTGCGCAGTCCTCAATTGTTTTTTTATTCAAATATTCGGAATATTGTTTGGACCCATAGACCAGCTTAAAAAGCTGTTGATAGTGGAGCAGACATTACAGTCTACTTGATGCGATGTGTGTATTCCTTTCACATTCTTTCTTCATTTTCTTCTTATTTCTGAAAAAAAAAAAAACAATTTAAATAATTATTAGCTTCAAAATGCAGTAGTTCATTGTGGATTTAATTCAAAACTTCAATCACTGCGAATAATAAGCAAGCTAGCATAGAACATTTTTTTACACAATAGGAGATGGTGATACACCATATTGCCAAAAGTTATTGGCCACCCATCCAAATGATCAGAACCAGGTGTCCTAATCACTTGGCCCGGCCACAGGTGTATAAAATCAAGCACTTAGGCATGGAGACTGTTTCTACAAACATCAGTGATTTCCAGCGTGGAAGTGTCATAGGATGCAACCTGTGCAACAAATCCAGTCATGAAAGGTCCTCGTTCCTAAATATTCCAAAATCAACTTTATTATAAGTAAATGGAATAGTTTGGGAACAACAGCAACTCAGTCATGAAGTGGTAGGCCACGCAAACTGACAGAGAGCGGTCAGCGGATGCTGAAGCGCATAGTGCAAAGACTTTCTGCACAGTCAGTTGCTACAGAGCTCCAAACTTCATGTGACCTTCCAATTAGCCCACGTACAGTACGCAGAGAGCTTCATGGAATGGGTTTCCATGGCCGATTAGCAGTCCAATGCAAAGTGGGGGATGCAGGGGTGTAAAGCACGTCTCCACTGGACTCTAGAGCAGTGGAGACGCCTTCTCTGGACTGATGAATCACGCTTTCCCATCTGGCAATCTGATGGACCAGTCTGGGTTTGGAGGTTGCCAGGAGAACGCTACATTTCGGACTGCATTGTGCCGAGTGTGAAATTTGGTGGAGGAGGAATTATGGTGTGGGGTTGTTTTCCAGGAGTTGGCCTCTGTCCGTTAGTTCCAGTGAAAGGAACTTTGAATGCTCCAGGATACCAAAACATATACTTACCTACTCAGTGGCCTAGTGGTTAGAGTGTCCGCCCTGAGATCTGTAGGTTGTGAGTTCAAACCCCGGCCGAGTCATACCAAAGACTATAAAAATGGGACCCATTACCTCCCTGCTTGGCACTCAGCATCAAGGGTTGGAATTGGGGGTTAAATCACCAAAAATGATTCCCGGGTGCGGCACCGCTGCTGCCCACTGCTCGCCTCACCTCCCAGGGGGTGAACAAGGGGATGGGTCAAATGCAGAGGACACATTTCACGACACCTAGTGTGTGTGTGACAATCATTGGTACTTTAACTTTAACTTAAAACAACAACAATAGAGGAATGGCTGTCATCTAACAGCTCTTCTAATAATAATAATAATACCTGGGATTTATATAGCGCCTTTCTAAGTACCCAAAGTCGCTTTACATGTAGAACCCATCATTCATTCACACCTGGTGGTGGTAAGCTACTTTCATAGCCACAGCTGCCCTGGGATAGACTGACGGAAGCGTGGCTGCAATTTGCGCCAACGGCCCCTCCGACCACCACCTATCATTCATCATTCAATTCACCGGTGTGAGTGGCACCGGGGGCAAAGGGTGAAGTGTCCCGCCCAAGGACACAACGGCAGCGATTTTTGGATGGTAAGAGGCGGGGAGCGAACATGCAACCCTCAGGTTTCTGGCACAGTTGCTCTACCCACTACGCCTCCTGCCGCATATCTTCGTTATGTTGCAGTGCCGGGTTTCTGGGTCACTGAGCGTAACCACCTGCGTGCACAACTGTTGCTCATTTCCTCCTGGCTACTCAAGCTCTCCAGTCCCTTCACTCGGCGTCAGTAGATCTCTGATGATTCACCCTTCCAGTTGTGTACATCCCCCCCTGGTCTTTTTGTTATTGTCTGCATTCACAATGACAATGACTTTCCATCCCTTTCCAAAAATGCTTACCTGTTGCTCTCCACCTCTTCCGTCGTCTCCGGTAGCTCAGTCCCGCGGGTCTCGGGAAGCAGGAAGCTGAGACCACCGCTGATCAATATGAGGACGCTGAAACTTACGGTGGGTATTGACCAGTGGTACATCGCCAACATGTTGATCAACGGAGCAATAAGACTGCCAACCCGGCACACGATGGTGCCCAAACCGAAGGCTGTTTGTCTGAAACAAGAACAAGTAGTAGAACTTTGGTCCAAGAATGTATTTCCATTCATCCACGTCTTCAACCCCAACAAGTGTTGCCTTGTACAACTCCAGGAAAATAGATGCAGTGTTCATGGGGGAGGGTCTTACCGACAAGACGTTGGGAATAACTCCTGAAGATAAACATTGCATATGCTTAACGCCCAGATGAACGTGAAGCGTCCCAACGTTGCCAGTGTGGTCACAGCAACGGCATTTCCTTGAACAGAGGAAGGCATCATCACATTCAAGAGAAGTTCTAAGAAACACAAACTCATTGACCTTATTGTAAACAAGCCCTCTTAAATCTTAGCTTAGTTTACAGTCATGGTCAAAAGTTGACATACAACAATGTTAATATTTGCTTACATGTCCCTTGGCAAGTTGCACCGCAATAAGGCACTTTTGGTAGCCATCCACAAGCTTCTGCTTGAATTTTTGACCACTCCTCGTGACAAAATTGGTGCAGTTCAGCTAAATGTGTTGGTTGTTCTGACATGGACTTGTTTCTTCAGCATTGTCCACACGTTTAAGTCAGGACTTTAGGAAGGCCATTCTAAAACCTTCATTCTAGCCTGATTTAGCCATTCCTTTACCACTTTTGACGTGTGTTTGGGGTCATTGTCCCGTTGGAACACCCAACTGCCACCCAAGACCCAACCTCCGGGCTGGTTGTTGGAATAATTGTTTCTAAATTATCACAAAAACTTTGTATTATATTGTGTTCCTGACAAGAAGACAAAAGGCTGTCTTTTGAAACCTACCAAGAGTAAGGCTCGTAAAACTCCACTGTGTAGGGGCGGGGGGGGGAGCAAGATGGTGTTCCTGTGTTCTTTCATGTATGGTAATCAACAGAAGGATGTTTTTCTGGCCCAAGGACTTCAAAGCGGAGAGAACCAAGGATCTGCCCAATTTCCAGACAAACTCTTTTTGAACTATTTTATGGAACTCTTTTTGAACTATTTTACGACCTCTTCTTTTGAACTGTTCGGTAACCAAAGGCAACGCTGTTTACGACCCACTTCCCTCTGGAAGCAGCTGTGGTCAGGTGGGGGGAGAAAGTCAAATAAAGAAGGAGGAGTGCAATCTTTGGGCAGAGCGTGCTGAGGTTACAGGTCAATGGCAACTCTCCTCAATATATTGAGTCCAAATTGAATTCTGTCTCTGTTTTATTCTTTGCCTCTTGTCTTGTTTAATAGATGTCATCAGTGTTTGAACCTGACACTGGTGATTTTAGGTTTTCCTGAAGAATTTTTAAGGTAATCCTCCTTTTTCATTGTCCCATTTACTCTCTGTAAAGCTCCAGTTCCATTGGCAGCAAAACAGGCCCAGAGCATGATACTACCACCACCAAGCTTGACGGTAGGCATGGTGTTCCTGGGACTAAAGGCCTCACATTTTCTCCTCCAAACATATTGCTGGGTATTGTGGCCAAACAGCTACATTTTTGTTTCATCTGACCACAGAACTTTTCTCCAGAAGGTCTTATCTTTGTCCATGTGATGTCAGGTGAAACAAAAAATTAGCTGTTTGGCCACATTACCCAGCAATATGTTTGGAGGAGACATATTGCCATTATAGTGCAGCCTACACTTATCTCTTATGTTTGATTACCATCTACTGGTCACACTTATAATCACGCCATGTACCAAATAAAATTGCTTTGAGGTCGGTAAGCAAAACCAAAATTATACCGTACATGGGTTAACAGGCGCACTGTCGGGTTTTGAGAAGAAAAAAAAAGGATTTTAGGTGCGCCTTATAGTCCAGAAAATACAGTAAGTTTTAATGGGGGCTACCTTACCTTGATTGAACACGAGCATCAGGATACACAGGATCCCCCCAACCAGAAGTGTGGAGATGAAGGATATTCTTCTCCCCACCGCTTCCAGCAGCCACATACAAAGAACCTGAGCCGGCATCTCGGTCAGACCAAAGAAAAGCTGCGTCATGAACACATCCAAGCCAAAGTTCCCCACATTGAAGGTGATGCAAAAGTAGCCAATGTTCAATGAGAACCTAAAGAAAACAAAATGAACGAGTCACGCCCACAAAACACATTTCAGTCATATCATTATCAAATAGTTGTGTAAGTAACTTACCATATGAATATCATGGTAAAGAAATACTTCCTTAGAATTGATGACTGAAACAGTATTAAAAAGCCACTCTTTGTCTCTTTTTTATTCACGACAACCTGCAACACAAAAGCAAAAAGTGCAAGTTTTAGGTCCATCTGAGAAACTTGACTAAAACCCTTGAGTCTGCCTTGACCAAATAACGAATATTTGTTGCATACTATGTTTTCCATTTTTGACGAATCTGTTGCATTTAAAGGTTACAGAGCTGAAATCTGGCCACATGGTTTTCGAAAAAGGTTTTCTTTAAAATAATAATTCTGTTTTTATGGACAGAATTTGTAGGCGCAGTCAGGGCATTTAGGGGATCCAGTTTGGTGGTTGCAGGATTAGATCTCTGCTTTTTGCAGATGATGTGGTCCTGATGGCTTCATCTGGATCCAGGATCTTTAGCTCTCCCTGGGGCATGGTCTCCTCCCCAACCCGGAGATGGCACTCCACCCTTTTCCGGGCGAGAACCATGGACTCGGACTTGGAGGTGCTCATTCTCATTCCAGTCGCTTCACACTCAGCTGCGAACCGATGCAGTGAGAGCTGAAGATCCTGGCCAGATGAAGCCATCAGGACCACATCATCTGCAAAACGCAGAGACCTAATCCTGCAGCCACCAAACCAGATCCCCTCAATGCCTTGACTGCGCCTAGAAATTATGTCCATAAAAGTTATGAACAGAATCTGTGACAAAGGGCAGCCTTGGTGGAGTCCAACCCTCACTGGAAACATGTCCGACTTACTGACGGCAATGCTCTGACACTGATCGTGCAGGGAGCGGACCGCCACAATCAGACAGTCCGATACCCCATACTCTCTGAGCACTCCCCACAGGACTTCCCGAGGGACACGGTCGAATGCCTTCTCCAAGTCCACAAAGCACATGTAGACTGGTTGGGCAAACTCCCATGCACCTTCAAGGACCCTGCCGAGAGTATAGAGCTGGTCCACAGTTCCACCACCAGGTTGAAAACCACACTGTTCCTCCTGAATCCGAGGTTCAACTATCCGGCGTAGCCTCCTCTTCAGTACACCTGAATAGACCTTACCAGGAAGGCTGAGGACATCACATCGCTTTTCTATATTCTTGCTTTGTATTTCATTTACTGAAATTTTTGTAAAATAATTTTGACCTAATATTGTCTGTTTATTTACTTGGTATCTGTGTAGAAATAAATTAAACCACTCCTCCATACTTCATCAGTGTGATTTGTTTAAACTACCCCAAACTGTGAAACGTGGTGGAGACACAAACCACACACTTTTACAGAAAACTACAGTTTCAGGAACTATAGGGTTCCAGTAACAAAAAGTTCCTGGAAAAGGGCCTAATGATTGCATGTTCCACTGACTCTACCGCAACCTGTTGGTTGTTTGTTTATAAGGTGCAATGTCTTATTCAGTCTGGTGTGATGTGATGATTCCCTTCTCTCTTGTGCTCCCCCTTACAGTTCTACCCCCTCCTACTGTGTTCTGTAATGTATCTAAGTGTATTCCTGCTGTACTCATGTCCCAGTGTACTTGCCACTCTTTGAAAAGATTTCCTTTAATTAATGTTTTTGCCTCTGCCTTACTGAGAGGTACCTCTCTGTGCTGCTCTAGCGCCAGAGTCCGCTTTGCCAGTTGATCTGCCAATTCACTGCCCTTTATGTCTGTGAGCCGGAAGGCATAGGAACCTTACGCTGATATTCATCCTCTAAAGCCTAAACTATATTTCATTAACTATATTTGTGTGAATGTTGTCTGTCTATCTGTGTTGGCCCTGCGATGAGGTGGCGACTTGTCCAGGGTGTACCCCGCCGTCCGCCCGATTGTAGCTGAGATAGGCTCCAGCGCCCCCCGCGACCCCGAAGGGAAAAAGCGGTAGAAAATGGATGGATGGATATTTGCGACCTAAAATATTGAATAGCGATTAATGCTGACCTTGATGAGTCTGTCGGTGTATGATGTAGACTGGTTTTTGTATCAAAGCGATAAAAGGATGTTTGTCATCCGATGTAATCTGATGTAATTTGATATTTTTTTTGCAGTTTTGTGCCACTTACTCCTGCCGCTGAAGGTCACTCAGCTGGCCCATCTCCATGTGGCCCTACATGTCGTGTTACAATGCATACATACTTTTTACGTCTGTGGATCGTGCATGGAACAGCACCAGGTGCTACAGGCGCTGTCTATTTTTTAAAGACATAGCAAGAGCGCTCATTGCCCGAGCAGTGGCAAGTAGACGGTGTCTCCCAAGGGAACAATGTTTGTTCTGGACTGATGGTAACACAAACAGTGCTTTCTTGTGCCCCCAGCCTAAAGGGGTGGCGAAGGTGCAATGGTTCGACCGGTTAATGGTTTTATTAAAAGGTGGCCATGGTCTCAAATCATTTCTGGAATCAAACAGGCAAGCGATGGGTATTATGGACACAGGACATTGTGTAAGAAGCAGATGTGTGAGGCTAGCCAGTGTCACTAGCTGTGGCACCTGCTGCTATGTTTAGCTTCGACAATCGACTTCCTACAATTCGGCTTTAAAACTTGAAGCAAGGTGAACCAAAGTTAACATATTGTGGGTTAGGTAGCTTGGCCAATCCAACAGCCCACTGCAGAGCAACTGTCAAAAGCCAAACTCTGACCGAGTGAGGGGTGGTGTCTGGTCGTGGCAAAACCCGACCCTACACCCCTGACCAATCACAACAGAATAGGCGTGTTCAGGGAGAAGGCTGGGGAGGAGATCTTGCCCCAAGTGGAGGAGTTCAAGTACCTCGGAGTCTTGTTCACGAGTGAGGGAAGAGTGGATCGTAAGATCGACATGCGGATCGGTACGGCGTCTTCAGTAATGCGGACGCCGTATCGATCCCTTGTGGTGAAGAAGGAGCTGAACCGGAAGGCAAAGCTCTCAATTAATCAGTCGATCTATGTTCCCATCCTCACCTACGGCCATGAGCTTTGGATTATGACCGAAAGGACAAGATCATGGGTAGAGGTGGCCGGAATGAGTTTCCTCCGCCGGGTGGCGGGGCTCTCCCTTAGAGATAGGGTGAGAAGCTCTGTCATCTGGGAGGAGTTCAAAGTAAAGCCGCTGCTCCTCCACATCGAGAGGAGCCAGATGGGGTGGTTCGGGAATCTGGTTTAGGATGCCACCCGAACGCCGGGAAGACGCAGGACACGTTGGGAAGACTATGTCTCCCGGCTGGCCTGGGTTCGCCTCGGAATCCCCCGGGAGGAGCTGGACGAAGTGGCTGGGGAGAGGTAACTCTGGGCTTCCCTGCTTAGGCTGCTGCCCCTGTGACCCGACCTCGGATAAGCGTAAAAAGATGGATGGGTGGAAGGGAGAAGGCTGCGAAATATTGGCCAAAAAGAGAAGAACGCAGATTTATTCTGTACATAACTTGATATATGTTCATTTAACTTACTCTAGTACTCCACTGGGATCCAATATCATGCAAAAAGTCCCCAAACTTAGCTGGATATGGCCCCTTTAAGAACTTTCTTACAAGGAAATTAACACTACAGCAGCTCAGAGAGGTACCTCTCAGTGAGACAGAAGCAACATCATTAATTAAAGGAGTGGCAATCACATTGGGACATGAGTACAACAGGAAGACAGAACAAAGTAGGAGTGGGAAGAACTGTAAGGGGGAGCACAAACGAGGAAGGAATCATATCACATATTTGATTAGGACGCACCAGACTGGATAAAACCTTGCACCTTATAAGTAACAACCCAGCAGGATTATGTGACCACTGGAATGAGGTAGAGTCAGTGAAACATGCAAGCATTCATTGTGGGAAATACAGTAGAGAAAGGAGAAAACTAAGACTTTACAAACATTTCTGTAAGTGAAGCCTCTAAAATGTTACTACAGCTTTAGTACCTTTTCCAGGAGAGAGTCTGTGAAGGTGCGTTTATTGACAGCTGCCACTTTAGAGAGCAACTTTTTAGCTTCTTCTGTCCTCCCTCTGTCCAACAGCCACCTAGCGGACTCTGGAAGGAACCTGGCCGTTCACAAAGACATGATGTAAGAAGAACGGGGAAGGTAATAACCAGAAATGAATAATAAGTCAATTCTCACCAGATATAAATACAAATGACCGTTTGTGGAACTGCAGTGATGAGTTGAGCTAGTCTCCAGTCTCTGACGGCATAGATCAGACCGGCAATGACAACCTGTCCGATTGCTCCGCATATTTGAATGATGCATGTTGCCCAAGATCTTTTGGAAGGACCAATCCACTCTGTGGCTACAATAACAGAATGATAAAAGCATATTCATAAGTTCATAACATCCTCTTCTCTGGTCACCTCGTTCACCAGATATCACTCCCTTAATGTCTTTTTAGGGGGTTATGTTAAAGATATTGACTCGAATGGAGATACGATACATTGAAGGCCTGTTTTTTCTATAACCTGTGTTTTCCCTAATAAAAAGGGATTATTTTCTGCATCTCCACCAGAAAATTACATACAATTACATAGCTTACATTTCCAATTTGACCGTACATAAATGTAATGTAATGGGTAATCATCTGTTTTTATATAAATTCCCATTGCAATTACCAAATGTGAGTACTTTACCTATTATGATGCCGTTTAGCCGAAAACCTCCGCTGCCAATGCCAACCAAAAACTGTGACAGTAGAAATAGTTCGTAGTATGGGCACAAAGCACTGGTGACAGTAAAAACGAGGGACAGAACCATCGGAATTTGAGCTGCTCGTTTACGACCAATCCTGGAAAAAACAAATTAGGTTAGATTGTGACTCAATTGTGATGTTTTTGTCGGAAAGACACAGACTACGTTTCCATGCATTACTGGTAAATTAGTCTGATGGGGGGAGGCGGCACGTGGCTAGGCCTGTGGGGGAATAGATTGGCCGATCCTCGGTGGATGGTGGATCGCTGCTCCTCCGGTTTATGTGTTTGTTTGTTTGTTTATACATGTTTGTGTGTATGTATGTAATTGTTATTATTTATATATATGTATATATTTTTTATTTATTTTGGAGGGTAGGGACGTTGGGGACTGGTGTCGCCCCCAGACCTTACCTGCCCCACAGGGTTTAGCGTGTCTGGGGCCTATGCATCCCGCCGCCCACCCCTTTACCTTTTCTCGGTATGTTGTATGGTGTGTTGTTGCGCGGCGGCTAGCTGCTGGGGGAATGGCCCTGTTTGTCGGCGTATCTGTGATCTCCTTTATTTCTTGTTTTTTTCAATTGTTATATTTTTTCTTCCCTCAGGGGGAGAGTCTGCCGGGGCGGTTGCTGTTCCATCTCCATCCTTGGGGTCCCTGCAATGTGGGGCAGGTGGTTCCTCGTAGCCCTGTGCTGGGGAGTCCTGCTGCGGCCGACTTGAGAGGCGTAGACTGGGGCTGGCCCCGCCATGGTCTCCTGGTTGGGCTCATGGGGGCCCGGTTGCTTGTGGGGCGGGGCGGAGCGCCCTGTCTTTCTGCCTGCGTGGGGTGTGGTCTCTCGCTGGTTTGGGGCTGGTTGTTTCCTGCTTCACCCGTGGCTTGGCCCAGCTTTTGGGCTTCTGTCTGCATAGGGCTGTTAGTCCCTTGTTCCCTGGGTAACGCAATCAATCCACTGAGCTTTATGAATGAACTCGAGACATTTGAACATTTTCTTTCTATGATTCTCTGTCTGAAAATTCCTTCAAAATAACTCTCTCTCGCCAGTCTTTCTTTGCTTCGGACCTGCATCCGTTCCGAGAACTTCTTGGTTGTAACGTCATGTTCGTTGCACAATCTATAATAATTTTTCGAAGGTGCCTGTTTTTTAATATCAGCATAGCCATTATAGACGTAATATTTGTAATATGTGCTAACACTAAAGTGGACATCAGGTACAATAAGATCTGGGATGTTGACTTGTAAGGAGTCGCAGATGCCTAGTCATGGTGTGACGTCATAGATCAACATAAACCTGTGCTAAAAGGAAACAAGCGCCCCCCGGTGTATGGAAGGCACAAGGCGTATGACAGTCGCATTAGAGTATGCATTGACACTGAGACGTTACATGTACAGTAGGTGTGGAAATACAAAACCCAAAACCAGTGAAGTTGGCACGTTGTGTAATTCGTAAATAAAAACAGAATACAATGATTTGCAAATCCTTTTAAACCTATATTCAATTGAATAGACTGCAAAGACAAGATATTTAATGTTCGAACACATTTATTTTTGCAAATAACCATTAATTTAGAATTTAATGGTAGCAACACATTGCACAAAAGTTGTCACAGGGGCTTTTTTACCACTGTGTTACATGGCCTTTCCTTTTAACAACACTCCGTAAACGTTTGGGAACTGAGGAGACACATTTTTGAAGCTTTTCAGGTGGAATTCTTTCCTATTCTTGCTTGATGTACAGCTTAAGTTGTTCAACAGTCCGGGGTCTCCGTTGTGGTATTTTAGGCGCCATAATGCACCACACATTTTCAATGAGAGACAGGTCTGGACTACAGGCAGGCCAGTCTAGTACCCACACTCTTTTACTATGAAGCCACGCTGTTGTAACACGTGGCTTGGCATTGTCTTGCTGAAATACCACAGAACACTTTTCCACTTTGCATCAGTCCATCTTAGATGAGCTTGGGCCCAGCGAAGCCGGCGGCGTTTCTGGGTGTTGTTGATAAATGGCTTTGGCTTTGCATAGTAGAGTTTTAACTTGCACTTACAGATGTAGCGACGAACTGTAGTTACTGACAGTGGTTTTATGAAGTGTTCCTCAGCCCATGTGGTGATATCCTTTACACACTGGTGTCGCTTTTTGATGCAGTACCGCCTGAGGGATCGAAGGTCTGTGATATCATTGCTTACGTGCGGTGATTTCTCCAGATTCTCTGAACCTTTTGATGATATTACGGACCGTAGATGGTGAAATCCCTAAATTCCTTGCAATAGCTGGTTGACAAATGTTGTTCTTAAACTGTTGGACAATTTGCTCACGCATTTGTTCACAAAGTGAATGACTGAGCGTTTCATGGAAGCTGCTTTTAAACCCAATCATGGCACCCACATGTTCCCAATGAGCCTGTTCACCTTTGGGATGTTCCAAATAAGTTTTTGATGAGCATTCCTCAACATTCTCTTGTGCCAGATTTTTTGAAACATATTGCAGGCATCAAATTCCAAATGAGCTAATATTTGCACAAAATAACAAAGTTTTCCAGTTCGAACGTTAAGTACCTTGTCTTTGCAGTCTATTCAATTGAATCTAAGTTGAAAAGGATTTGCAAATCATTGTATTCTGTTTTTATTTACCATTTACACAACGTGCCAACTTCACTGGTTTTGGGTTTTGTAATAAAAAACATACTATTTGAGAAATCAGACTAATTTAGTGCAAACAAAAACAAACATCCATTACTTACGATTCAGCAAAAGGTCCAAACAAGAGACAACCAAACAGAACGCCCATCATTCCGACCGATTGTGCCAGTTGAGGTAAATGAGCCCGATCACATACCAGATCAAACTACAAAGCACAACAAAAAGGAATTAAAATTTTTTAATTTTAGGTAAAAGTGTTAGAAAAGTCTGCACTTACATCAGTGACTATGGTGGCAGTATAAAGTTCACTGTTGTACACCCAACCATTTTGGCAGACCGTGGTGTCGTTGAGTCCGTGTTCCCGGATGGTCCCGATGTCCCAGTCCACCGGTGAACTCGGGTGTGGTTCACGTGTTGCATTGTTATTGTTATATAACAGGTATATATACATTGGTATAGATTGGCACTACTGACCTGACAAGACCTGATAAGTCTGAAAGAGAAAGAGATTATCCGGTGTTGTCTGCTCACAGATGCCACCTGGTGGTCGTTTGAGCACACTGGTGATTTATATAATTATGCAGTGCTAAAATAATTTCTGAATAAATTATTAATACATATAAGTATGTTTCTTAAATAATCTGTCCTTAAAATGCAAGTGGACAGAATTTCTAGTCGCAGTCAGGGCGTTGAGGTGATCCGGTTTGGTGGCTGCAGGATTAGGTCTCTGCTTTGTGCAGATGATGTGGTCGGGATGGCTTCATCTGGCCAGGATCTTCAGCTCTCGCTGGATCGGTTCGCAGCCGAGTGTGAAGCGACTGGGATGAGAATCAGCCCCTCCAAGTCCAAGTCCACGGTTCTCGCCCGGAAAAGGGTGGAATGCCATGTCCGAGTTGGGGAAGAGATCTTGCCCCATGTGGAGGAGTTCAAGTACTTCGGACTCTTGTTCACGAGTGGGGGAAGAGTGGATCGTGAGACCAACAGGCGGATCGGTGCGGCGTCTTCAGTAATGCGGACGCTGTATCGATCCGTTGTGGTGAAGAAGGAGCTGAGCCGGAAGGCAAAGCTCTCAGTTTACGGGTCGATCTACGTTCCCATCCTCACCTATGGTCATGAGCTTTGGGTTATGACCGAAAGGACAAGATCACGGGTACAAGCAGCCGAAATGAGTTTCCTCCGTCTGGTGGCGGGGCTCTCCCTTAGAGATAGGATGAGAAGCTCTCATTCGGTAGGAGTTCGAAGTAAAACCGCTCCTCCTCCACATCGAGAGGAGCCAGAGGAGGTGGTTAGGGCATCTGGTCAGGATGCCACCCAAACGCCTCCCTAGGGAGGTGTTTAGGACACGTCCGACTCGTAGGAGACCACGGGGAAGACCCAAGACACGTTGGGAAGACTATGTCTCCCGGCTGGCCTGGGAACGTCTCGGGATCCCCCGGGAGGAGCTGGACGAAGTGGCTGGGGAGAGGGAAGTCTGGGCTTCTCTGCCCCCGTGACCCGACCTAGGATAAGCGGAAGAAAATGGATGGATGGATGGATAAAATGTAAGTGCAAGTGGAAATATAGCTTCACCACCTAGTCATTTATGCACTTAAGAAACTTCTCGATGACTTCAGCTCCGGACTTTTTCTGTTTGTTGGATATTTGTTGGAAAAGTGTATTACAGCGGCCCGTACGGACCACAGCTTAGAAACTGATATTTTTTTTGCGACGCTCTGGTCTAGCATAATATTGTGAAAGTCCAGTCCATAGTGGATCTAACATAATAGTGAGAGTCCAGTCCATAGTAGATCTAACATAATAGTGAGAGTCCAGTCCATAATGGGGCCAGCAGGAGACCATCCCGAGCGGAGACGGGTCAGCAGCAGCGCAGAGATGTCCCCAACCGATGCACAGGCGAGCGGTCCACCCCGGCTCCCGATTCTGGACAGCCAGCACTTCATCCATGGCCACCGGACATGTGCCCCCCTTCCACAAGGGAGAGGGGGGCAGAGCAGAAAAGAAAAGAAACGGCAGATCAACTGGTCTAAAAAGGGGGTCTATTTAAAGGCTAGAGTATACAAATGAGGTAGCATCTCTAACTGTTACCGGGAGGGCATTCCATAGTACTGGAGCCCGAATAGAAAACGCTCTATACCCCGCAGACTTTTTTGGGGGTTCTGGGAATGACTAATAAGCCGAAGTTCTTTGAACGCAGATTTCTTCCCGGCACATATGGTACAATACAATCGGCAAGATAGGATGGTAAAATGTATCATTAGATTTCTGGTAAAAATAGAGCAAATTATGACATTTTTTTGTGGTTCCCTTTTATTCTGGAAAGTATCGAAATATTATTGGTATCGGAACACCCCTACACTGTATAAATCATAGATATTATATAACAATAACAATGCAACACGTGAGCCACACCTGAGGTCGCCGAGGATGTATGTGTGATAAGTCTGCATGCAGTAAATTGTAGTGAATGATCAGCAGTATTTTATATGTAATCCGGAGTCATAGTACACTGTCATAATACTGTAATAATCAAAAAGGCAGCATGAATGTTGTTTTTTAAAAATAAATAAATCATAATGAAGGTTGCAAATCAAGGTACCAGGTCTTTAGGAGGGCTCAGACACTTTGGTAGTTTACTAGGTGGAGCAGGAGTTCTAAACAATTTGTTGTATTTTAAGATGCATGTAAAATTTTGTGAAATTACTTATTAATAATAATGCCAGTTTAACTGTGTGTTTCAAGCATGCTCATCGTCAAGCTAAATTTCAATACCGTTACCACGAGCCATGCCGTAAGGTCTCTCAAAACCAATCACCCTGCATGAACTGCTGGCTCATCCTCGTTAAACAATACAATTTGAGTTTAAATATTAACCCGTGCTGTTTAAAAGTCATCATGGGGCCGCATTTCAACTGAGTTGGCTCTACTGTCTGAACATGGCCGACTTTGGGGAGATCCTTAGGAACATTGGAGAGTTTGGAACCTTCCAGAAGCTCCTAATCTGCGCAGTTTCTTTCCCGAGTACAATCATTACTTTCACATTCGCCTGCTTACTTTTTATCCAGTTGGACCCGGAGCGGCATTGCAACACGGACTGGATCCTGAAGGCCGACGCTAACCTGACCTCGGAGGAGCAGCTGAACCTGACCGTTCCTCTGGAGCAGGACGGTTCTTTCAGCAGGTGTCGCATGTTTGTTCCGGTGGACTGGGACATCGGGACCATCCGGGAACACGGACTCAACGACACCACGGTGTGCCAAAATGGTTGGGTGTACAACAGTGAACTTTATACTGCCACCATAGTCACTGATGTAAGTACAGACTCTTAATACTTTTACCTAAAATTGCATTTTTTAAATTCCTTTTTGTTGTGCTTGTAGTTTGATCTGGTATGTGATCGGGCTCATTTACCTCAACTGGCACAATCAGTAAGTATGATGGGCGTTCTGCTGGGTTGTCTCTTATTTGGACCAGTGGCTGAATCGTAAGTGTTGGATGTTTCGTTGTTTTCCTCACAATTGAGTCTAATTCTAACCTCACTTGTTTTCTCCAGGATTGGTCGTAAACGAGCGGCTCAAATTCCGATGGTTTTTTCCCTCATTTTTACTGTCGTCACTGCTTTGTGCCCATACTACGGACTATTTCTGCTCTCCCTGTTTTTGGCCGGCGTTGGCAGCGGAGGTTTTCGGCTAAACGCGATCATATTAGGTAAAGTCCTGCATTAGCTTGTATTTTGTTATTGCAGTATAATGGGAACTCAGATTAAGACAGCTAATAAGACATCAATTTGCATTCATATCTACTCAAATTGGAAATGTTTCACTTTCATTGATGCTTCATGGATATTTTGAAATAGTACAGGGTTTACATAAAGTACCTTTACAATTTATCACAATAGATGGGCCTATCTGTGGAAAAAAATACAAAAATGTAGAGTAAATGTTAAGACGCTGACACAAAAGCACGAATCAGGAAGGCACGTGTTGCGTTTACCCAACTGCGTAACATTTGGATCTTGTTGCGTCCGACCAGATGTTCCTCCAGGGAATTTAGGTTTCTGGTCACTCCCAAGTTCTTTTGATGACATAAGCTGAGCTCAAATTTGACCACCAGACAGAATCGGTATTTTGTGATTTATTTTCAAAGCTTTGAAAATAAACGTGAGACCAATCCAGTACAGAAGCGTTCACTAGCACAGCTAAGATCGATCGCCCCCCACTCCCCTACGCCAGCGTTGCCCTCGCTCCTCTGTCTCTCGCCCCCACTTTCGTTGTTCCTCGCCCCCACCTTACAGAAATGACTACAGATGTCCATTGTGTTTCTTATCTAGAGTCGGCCTGAGAAGGGAAGCAGGGAGGATTCCTCCTCTCTGCCTCCTAGCTCCAGGTGGCCCCACAATGTAAGCACACTTTCATGAGATGATGAGAAAAGGGAAAAGAGTACAATATGGAACATTAGCTATTTGTAATATGACTATGAAAGTAAAGAAGTAACACACAAATATGGATATATGTAATCATCTGCCTCTGTCAATCTCGAAAGAACTGACCCTCAACACCAAAGTCAGATTCTTTAACTCCAACATCACAGCAGTCCTCTTATATGGAGCAGAGACCTGGAGAACCACAGCTGACACCGTCAAAAAAGTGCAGGTATTCACTAACGGAAGATTCTCCACATCCGATGGCCAGACACCATCAGCAATACTGAACTCTGGCAAAGAACAAATCAGCTTCCCGCGGAAGTGGAAATTAAGAAACGCAGATGGCGCTGGAAAGGCCACACTCTGCGTAAGCCCACAAATACCATTACTAGACGAGCCCTAATATGGAACCCACAGGGCAAGCGGAAAAGGGGCCGTCCCAGAAACACCTGGCAACACGAAGAGCATTAAGATGACCGGGACCCAACTGGAGAGAACGGCCGAAGACAGAAATGCCTGGAGATCACTTGTTGACGGCCTATGCCCCAGAAGAGGTACTAGGCGTAAGTGAGTAAATTAGATGTTAAAGTATTTGCTCCATTTAACGTTATGGTGTTTGTCCTGGACCCAGACATGCCGAGACATCAGGCAAGTGCAGAAAATAAGCCCTGTTCTTTTAGGGCATCCTGAATGGCAACCAGGGACAGGCGTGTCAGTATGAGACCAGAAAAAAAAACCTCAAGCGACATAAGTACAAATTACGACATACTAAACTCCAGACTTGCAACGGTGGAGCATCCGGCCTGAAGCTGCAGCCACCAGGGGCCCTGCTCCATGCGAGTACATAAGCCTGGAAGTCGCTCCGTTCATCGTCGCAGCCTTTTGCCTCATTCCGCGGAGTGACATTACGATGACATAGCTGGTTGCTATGAAGGCGTTCAAGGTCTCACCCAACAGAGTCAGATTTCAGAGCTGCAATGTTCTCACTAGGTGTGTTTACAGCATGACCTAGCCAACGCCAGTAGAGAGGAAGCCGAATTGTAAATAAAGATTGTTTTGTTTAGGGAGATTAGATGTGTTCCAATAGTTTGTTTGCTCTAGTTGTCTGTTCTGTCACTCAAATCGATCATAATTTTGTTTCTCCGAAATGTTATCCAGTTTGTGATTTAGTTCAGAAACCACAATAGTCTGAGTGCCCACAGCTCTGCCCATCCCATCAACCCTTTGTGGTACCTTCAACGGTATCTTCCGAATTTGTCAATACACTAGGGAAACCCTTACTCCATTCAGCAATTGTCTTGTTATCATGATTCAGAATAGGTAGATGTCTTTAACGTCCTCTACTAAAAAAATTTCCAGGCACAGGACTTTGCACTTCTCCCGAGAGTTCATGGTGTTTCCAGCGGCAAATGTTCCATCAGGACAAACAGTTTCCCCCGAACCCCGATTGTTGATCAATTCCATTGTTTAGATTTTGGAGAGCAGTGCAAAAAGAGGCACCAAGAAAGTTAAGACAAGACGAGACAAAGAAGCAAACGCAGCAGAGATAAGGGATAGGGAAGGGAAATGTCCGCCTTCGTTGAGAGCCAGACTAAAAAATGTATTAAGCATATATGAAGCATGTCAAGATTTCTTCCCTTGTTTGCTGTAGCCTCATCAATGTTATCCGTAATCTTGTATCAGTATCAGTTTGATATGCAATATCTTTAGCATAACCTCATAAAAAGATGTTCAGGGAGTGATATCTGGTGAATGAATCGGCCAGGAAAAAGGATAATATGAATTTATAAATATATCTGTATCATTGTTTTGTTATTGTAGCCACAGAGTGGATTGGTCCTTCCAAAAGATCATGGGGAGCTTGCATAATTCAACTCTGTGGAGCAGCTGGAAAGGCCATCCTTGCTGGTCTGATCTATGCCATTCGAGACTGGAGACTAGCTCAACTCATCAGTGCAGTTCCACAAGCCGTCGTTTGTATTTATATCTGGTAAGAATCAACCGATTATCCATTTGTGGATCTTAACTTCCCTGTTCTTCTTACATCATGTCCTTGTAAACGGCCAGGTTCCTTCCAGAGTCCGCCAGGTGGTTGTTGGGCAGAGGGAGGACAGAAGAAGCTAAAGAGTTGCTGTCTAAAGCGGCAGCTGTCAATAAACGCACCTTCACTGACTCTCACCTGGAAAAGGTACAAAAGCTGCAGTAACATTTTAGAGGCCTCAATTACAGAAATATTTATAAATATTTTCGTTGTAGGAAAGTTGTTAAAGGGGCCCTACCCTGCTCATTTTGGCGATTTTTAGAATGATATTGGATGCCAACATTCCGCAGCCGTCTCCCTGACCAACGCCATCGGTCAGAGGTGTAGGGTTGGCTTTAGTCATGACCAGACACAACCCCTCAATCGGTTGTGTTCGCTAAGAGTAAAGAAGACTTGGATATTACATATAAAGTAGATCCTCGCTATATGATAAGGTTGTTCTCTGGACATCAGCAACAAGCGAAACTACATGAGTAATTGATATGCCCATAAAGATTTAAATTTTTCATAAACGGCTCGATGCTACCCCTCCAGACCGCCCCTTGGCAGCTAATAAGCTAAATCCTAGATCCGAACACAAGGCCCTAAAATTACCTCACACGCTTATTAAAGGCATTTTGAAAGACAGAATGTTATCAATTATAATGATGGTGTAGGAGTCGTAGTCTGGCTCTTTACTGTTGCGCTGCAGTAGGCTGTTGGGTGACCCCAACTAGATGCCAGTCAAAGTGTTTATCTAAGCCCCGCCTACATAATAAACACTATATTAACCTGGATTCACCTTGCTTCAAGTTGAGGCTGAATTGACTGACTCTCGATGCTAAATATAGCAGCCAGTGTCACAGCTAGCGACACCGGATAGCCGCGCACACAGCTGCTTCTTACACAGTGTCGTGGTCATAATACTCACTGCTTCCCTGTTTGATTCCAGTTATGAATTAGGACCACATATCTCTTTGTGTTTTGAGGCAAGATTTTAGAATGTAGCGTTGCGTAGCATTGACTGACGTCACATCATTACGCTGTATGTAGCTACTGTATCCTGTATCCCGTAATTTTTACCTAATACCGACTTACACCCATCCTCACTCTCCTTTCCAACCGTCTGTCTTCTCCGTCCAGAATATTTATTTCATTAAAACAGCGCTGTTTCTCAGAACCTGATAAGTTAGCTTGTCTGTGTTGAGACGAGTCCGAGTCCATGGTTCTCGCCAGGAAAACAGTGGAGTGCCATCTCTGGGTTGGAGAAGAGATCTTGTTCAAGTACCTCGGAGTCTTGTTCAAGAGTGGATCGTGAGATTGACAGGAAGATCGGTGCGGCGTCTTCAGTAATGCGGCCACTGTATTGATCCGTTGTGGTGAAGAAGGAGCTGAGTCGGAAGGCAAAGCTCTCAATTTACCAGTCGATCTACGTTCCCATCCTCACCTATGGTCATGAGCTTTGGGTTATGACCGAAAGGACAAGATCACGGGTACAAGCGGCCGAAATGAGTTTCCTCCGCCGGGTGGCGGGGCTCTCCCTTAGAGATAGGGTGAGAAGCTCTGCCATCCAGGAGGTAAAGCCGCTGCTCCTCCACATCGAAAGGAGCCAGATGAGGTGGTTCGGGCATCTGGTTATGATGCCACCCGAACGCCTCCCTAGGGAGGTGTTTAGGGCCCGTCCGACCGGTAGGAGGCCACGGGGAAGACCCAGGACACGTTGGGAAGACTATGTCTCCCGGCTGGCCTGGGAACGCCTCGGGATCCTCCAGGGGGAGCTGGACGAAGTGGCTGGGGAGAGGGAAGTCTTGGCTTCCCTGCTTAGGCTGTTGCCAGCACGACCCGACCTCGGATAAGCGGAAGAATATGGATGGATGGATGTTGAGACGATGACTGCTTGATTTGTATAAATCAGAGCATACGTCTCTGCACTGGGCGGCATACACCAGATTGTTTTTCTCGGTATGTGGTGCCTGTCCGGTTTTTGAGGTACCTTAGGATCTGATTACCAGCTTTGAAGTAGACCAAAATGTTGTGTTAAGTAAAAATTATCTCATGAGTAAAGTTTCCTCGGACAGACTTGATATATATGCATACATATCAGATATATATCGTTTTCTTCCTCACCTACTTTGGTCTTGTTCCTTGAGAAACGAGAAGCATTTTTGACAAACAACCAGCCTACTGGAGGTAATCAAAGGTTTTGAGATCTTGTAGAGATCTTGCGAAGTTCTCGTGCCCGACCTGTCAAGAAAGTTAGATCTGGAGTGGCATAAAAATTGTCTCTTCCACATCATGAAGCACTACATTTTAGACACATACTTCAAAATCTGGAACTGTTGAATAGGGCCCCTTTAAATGTATGTAATGCCCATCAACATATATTGTGTTGTCTGATGGGCATTGCAACGCACACCTGGTAATGTTAGCTGTTACTTAAAACTACAGCTAATAAATATACTGAATAAAAAATAAACACTATTGTTTTTGCTCCCATTTTTCATGAGCTGAACTCAAAGATCTACAACCTTTACTATACACACAAAAGACCTATTGCTTTCAGATATTGTTCACAAATCCGTGTAAATCTGTGTTAGTGAGCATTTCTGCTTTGCCAAGGACCACACGATTCACAACGTTGACATCAGCAAACCGCTCTCCCACACGACACCACACACACTGTCCGCCATCTGTCCTGAACACTGAAAACCGGGATTCATCCGTGTTAAGAACACCTTTCCAACGTGCCAGACACCATCGAATGTGAGCATTTTCCCACTCAAGTCGGTAACGAGGACGAACTGCAGTCAGGTCGAGACCCTGTTGAGGACGACGAGCATGCAGACGAGATTCCCTGAGACGGTTTCTCACAGTTTTTGTGCAGAAATTCTTTGGTTATGCAAACCAATTGTTAAAGCACCTGTTGGAAGTGGAGGTCCTGGGCTGGCGTGGTTACACATGGTCAGCGATTGTGAGGCCGGTTGGATGTACTGCCAAATACCCTGAAATGGCTTTGGAGACGGCTTTTGGTAGATAAATAAACATTCTATTCACTGGCAACAACTCTGGTGGACATTCCTGCAATCAGCATCTTGATACGTCACACCTGAGAGGTGGGATGGAATTTCTCGGCAAAAAAGAAATGCTCACTAACACAGATTTAGACAGATTTGTGAACAATATTTGAGAGGAATAGGTATTTTGTGTGTACAGTAAAAGTTTTAGATATTTGAGTTCAATATATAATTTAACATGTTGCTTTTGTGTTGCAGGTTGTTGTGAATAAAATCGACAGAAAGAGTGGCATTTTAATACTTTTTCAGTCATCTTTGCTAAAGAAGTATTTCTTTATCGTAGTATTCATATGGTAAGTTACATTACACAACTATATGATGACTGAAAATAATAATAATGGTCATGACTCGTTCTCTTTTTTAGGTTCTCAGTGAACATTGGCTACTTTTGCATCACCTTCAATGTGGGGAACTTTGGCTTGGACGTTTTCATGACGCAGATGTTCTTTGGTCTGACTGAGATGCCGGCTCAGATACTTTGTATGTGGCTGCTGGAAGCCGTGGGGAGAAGAATATCCTTCATCTCCACACTTCTGGTTGGGGGGCTCTTGTGTATCCTGATGCTCGTGTTCAATCAAGGTAAGGCAGCCCCCATTTAAACGTTATATTTGTGTCTGCTACCATATGAAAAAAATACATACTTTTCTTCAGGCCCTGACACTGTTTTATCACAATTTTATGCTAATTACATTATTGGACTTCGTAGCCTCTGACAACCATGGCAACACACCTCTACAGGTGCGATCAATTTGCAGTGAAGTTATACTATAGTTAGAAAGAACAAACATTTAAAAAAAGAGTACATTTTTTCTGAAAAAAATTCTAAAAATGTAATCTACAAAAAATTATATTGATCAAAAGAGACGCCGGAGACGCTTTACTGAACTAAAAGTTGCTTTCGTACAAGCGAATGTCATTATACAGGACTGCAGTACCTGGAGGAGGTCAGGTCAGAAAAAATTAGGCACTCCTAACTTGCTAACTAACTAACATAAAAGTGGCTTTATTACAAGCGAGCGTCATTATACAGGGCTGCAGTACCTGGAGGAGGTCAGTACCTGGAGGAGGTCAGGTCAGAAAAATTATTCACTCCTAATTTGCTAACTAACTAACTAACCTAAAAGTTGCTTTATTACAAGCGAGCATCATTAAACAGGGCTGCAGTACCTGGAGGAGGTCGGGTCAGAAAAAATTAGGCACTCCTAACTTGCTAACTAAGAAACCTAAAAGTTGCTTTATTACAAGCGAGCATCATTAAACAGGGCTGCAGTACCTGGAGGAGGTCAGGTCAGAAAAAATTAGGCACTCCTAACTAGCTAACTAACTAACATAAAAGTGGCTTTATTACAAGCGAGCGTCATTATACAGGGCTGCAGTACCTGGAGGAGGTCAGGTCAGAAAAATTATTCACTCCTAATTTGCTAACTAACTAACTAACCTAAAAGTTGCTTTATTACAAGCGAGCATCATTAAACAGGGCTGCAGTACCTGGAGGAGGTCGGGTCAGAAAAAATTAGGCACTCCTAACTTGCTAACTAAGAAACCTAAAAGTTGCTTTATTACAAGCGAGCATCATTAAACAGGGCTGCAGTACCTGGAGGAGGTCAGGTCAGAAAAATGAGTCACTCCTAATTTTCTAACTAACTAACTAACCTAAAAGTTGCTTTATTACAAGTGAGCGTCATTAAACAGGACTGCAGTACCTGGAGGAGGTCAGGTCAGAAAAATGAGACACTCCTAACTTGCTAACTAACTAACCTAAAAGTTGCTTTATTACAAGCGAGTGTCATTATACAGGACTGCAGTACCTGGAGGAGGTCAGGTCAGAAAAATGAGGCACTCCTAACTTGCTAACTAACTAACCTAAAAGTTGCTTTATTACAAGCGAGTGTCATTATACAGGACTGCAGTACCTGGAGGAGGTCAGGTCAGAAAAATGAGGCACTCCTAACTGGCTAACTAACTAACCTAAAAGTTGCTTTATTACAAGCAAGCGTCAGTATACAGGACTGTAGTACCAGGAGGAGGTCAGGTCAGAAAAATGAGGCACTCCTAACTTGCTAACTTACTAACCTAAAAGTTGCTTTATTACAAGCGAGCATCATTAAACAGGGCTGCAGTACCTGGAGGAGGTCGGGTCAGAAAAAATTAGGCACTCCTAACTTGCTAACTAAGAAACCTAAAAGTTGCTTTATTACAAGTGAGCGTCATTATACAGGACTGCAGTACCTGGAGGAGGTCAGGTCAGAAAAATGAGTCACTCCTAATTTGCTAACTAACTAACTAACCTAAAAGTTGCTTTATTACAAGTGAGCGTCATTAAACAGGACTGCAGTACCTGGAGGAGGTCAGGTCAGAAAAAATGAGTCACTCCTAACTTGCTAACTAACTAACCTAAACGTTGCTTTATTACAAGCAAGCGTCATTATACAGGACTGCAGTACCTGGAGGAGGTCAGGTCAGAAAAAATTAGTCACTCCTAACTTGCTAACTAACTAACCTGCTCAGTGGCCTTGTGGTTAGAGTGTCCGCCCTGAGACTGGAAGGTTGTGAGTTCAAACCCCAGCCGAGTCATACCAAAGACTATAAAAATGGGAGCCATTACCTCCCTGCTTGGCACTCAGCATCAAGGGTTGGAATTGGGGGTTAAATCACCAAAATAATTCCCGAGCGCGGCCACCGCTGCTGCTCACTGCTCCCCTCACCTCCCAGGGGGTGGAACAAGGGGATGGGTCAAATGCAGAGGATAATTTCACCACACCTAGTGTGTGTGTGTGACCATCGTTGGGACTTTAACTTTAACTTGGAGAAGCCAAACCATCAGTTTTTATATTCCTCCTTCCTGTCTCTGTGTGTGTGCTAAGACAGGAGAGCGCAGTAGTCTCTTCTCAAGGATAGGGCTATCACGTTTGCATTCCAAAGTCCCAATTAGGGCCTCGTTCCAATCCACCTGCGAATATCAAACTAAGGAGCCTTATCTTATTATGTGCTCAAACTGAAGTACCACTATTTAATTCAACCTGGTGGTTTGCTTTCTCTAAGATGAATATAAACATTCACCATATGCAAAACATAATATGAATTAATTAATTCACTTCAATATAAAACTTTTTAATAATATATATATATATATATTAATAACAAAGTGCTATATAAATAAAAACATAAAATAGTTAGAGTAATATTAATAATAATATCAATAAATTTGATAAAATAAAAATGTTAAACAATTTTTCCCATAAGTAACAATGTCAATTAAATTAATCCGCACAAGACACCCAAAACACATTTTGGAGAGAATAATTAGAGTTTTGAAGAATAAAACAATGCAATAATTGTGTCAATAAAATGAAGTGGTGTCTTTGTACTTTGGTACGAGTTTTGCATTAAATTGTATCGTATGCATGTTCGAAATAAACTGAACTGAACCTTCTTTATCAATGTGCTTTTGAGTCACAACTTTCTTTGGCCCCATATTGGGTGTTTTTGCAGTTGTCCTAAAAAATTAAAAAAAGTAAACAAAAACCTTTTGTCCACATCATTGCATCGTTCTGGTCTGTACTGTATGTATGGACCCCAGGATGCAGGGATGGTAGGCAGGTGCAGTAAGACCGCAGATGACACAAAAAACAAGGACGTGCAGCTGTGAAGTGCACAAAGAGCATAGAAAGTAAAACAGCTGGTATAAGAAGCATCCTGATTGGCCACCAGGGATAGGCGAGGGAGCCAGCGCTCAGACCAGGAAGGCACACACAAAAAAATACTGGGTTATTTTGATAACCCAATTTATGGGTTGCTAGTGTTGGGTTACATTTTGAAGTTATTTTTGTGAATAGCAATCTATTTTTGGGTTACAATGGTATTATTTTAACCACATTTCTGGGTTTTCAAAATTAAGAAGCATTTTTGGGTTGTTTTTCAACGAGTAATGCATTTTTGGGTAAAAGGCTTTTTTTTAATCAAAAAGTTGCTTTTTTTTTTTAAGGGAATATTATGGATTAATCTCATTAATGTTATTTAAAATCACCCAACGTTGAGTTAGCATAACTCAACTTTTGGGTTAAATAATTCAACGCAAAAGTTGGGTTGAAAAACATTAACCCAAAATGTTGAGTTAAAATAACTCAAATAAGGGGTTTGTCCTTTTCTGAACCAGCAGTTGGGTTGAAATTGGGTTATTTTTTAACCCAATTTCTTTTAGTGGGTAAATGGAGGCTAACGGAACGAAAAAATAGGAGTGCTGGACAGGAAATGACACAAAATACAAAAAACTAGTGATCACTGTCATGCTTAAGAGGCTTAAAAGCCTTACTTGGCCACATGCGTGGACAGCACCTTTTAGCTCTTATTTCCAGAATTGTGTACACTACTGAATTGGGGTCTTGTGGCCACTTATGTGGACACTTATACTGCCATCTGGTGGTGTCAGAAGAGTATAATATACAATGGAATTTGGAGAAAAAAAAGTGTAAAAATAAGAATTAGCATGTCACTAAACATGAAGTACACGTTTGTGTACTTATGGACTAAGTACATCATACCAAAAGATGATTCTTAGTTTTTATTCTAATTAGGGTCCAATAAGCCCAAATAGCAAAGAGAAATAAAAAAAAGCATGTAAACAAACAGCTTGGGCCTTAATTGAGAGGGTTTGTTTACAATAGGGTCAATAAGTTAGTGTGTTTTTTTTGCACTTAGCATGAAAAAATGTCTGTTTGTCCATTTCTAAAGCCTCTTATACTGAGGTGGCTAACTATAATGCGTTCAGTTTATCGCAGCATCAAGCAAACAATCTGAAAATTCCCGTCGTATCAATTCCTAGATATGGTCGAAACTATTTAAAGTGCACTACGCATAATAAACGCAACATTATTAATATTGCTACTTCGGATAATTTCAACAAACAATCCTCAAAACAGCCCACTACCTATAATATGGGCTTTTTTAAACATAAGATCATTATCTTCCAAAACGTTATTAGTTAATGAGGTCATTAGAGACAACAAACTTGACGTCGTTGGTCTCTCCGAGACCTGGCTCAAACTAGACGATTTTTTTGCGCTAAATGAGGCATCTCCTCCTAACTATACGAATGCACATGTTGCCCGTCCTCTTAAAAGGGGAGGGGGTGTCGCACTAATATACAATGAAAACTATAATTTTACACCTAACCTAAATAATAAATATAACTCGTTTGAGGTGCTCACTATGAGGTTTGTCACACCGCTGCCTCTCCACCTGGCTGTTATCTACCGCCGCCCTGGGCCCTATTCGGACTTCATCAGTGAATTTTCAGTTTGTTGCTGATCTAGTGACGCACGCCGACAATATAATCATAATGGGGGACTTTAATATCCATATGAATACCCCATCGGACCCTCCATGCGTGGCGCTCCAGACTATAATTGATAGCTGTGGTCTTACACAAATAATAAATGAACCCACGCATCGCAACGGTAATACGATAGATCTAGTGTTTGTCAGGGGTGTCACCACCTCTAAAGTTACGATACTCCCGTACACTAAAGTAATGTCCGATCATTACCTTATAAAATTCGAAGTTCTGACTCATTGTCAACAAACTAATAATAATAATAATAACTACTATAGCAGTTGCAACATTAATGCTGCCACAACGACGACTCTTACTGACCTACTGCCTTCGGTAATGGCACCCTTCCCAAATTATGTGGGCTCTATTGATAACCTCACTAACAACTTTAACGACGCCCTGCGCGACACCATTGATAGTGTAGCACCGCTAAAGCTAAAAAGGGCCCCTAAAAGGCGTACCCCATGGTTTACACAAGAAACTAAAGCCCAGAAATGATCATGTAGAAAGCTGGAACGCAAATGGCGTGCGACTAAACTTGAGGTTTTCCATCAAGCATGGAGTGATAGTTTAATAACTTATAAACGCATGCTTACCTCAGCTAAAGCTAAATATTACTCAAATCTCATCCACCTCAACAAAAATGATCCTAAATTTTTGTTTAGTACAGTAGCATCGCTAACCCAACAAGGGACTCCTCCCAGTAGCTCCACCCACTCAGCAGATGACTTTATGAATTGTACTGAGGTGGCTAACTATGATGCGTTCAGTTTTGTGATGATGCCTTCTTCTGTTCAAGGAAATGCCGTTGCCGTGACCACACTGGCAACGTTAGGACGCTTCACCTTCTTCTGGGCGCTAAGCATATGCAATGTTTATCTTCAGGAGTTATTCCCAACGTCTTGTCGGTAAGACCCTCCCCCATGAACACTGCATGTATTTTCCTGGAGTTGCACAAGGCAACACCCAAATACAAATACAAAACCCAAAACCAGTGAAGTTGGCGCGTTGTGTAAATCGTAAATAAAAGCAGAATTTGCCAAATCCTTTTCAACTTATATTCAATTGAATAGACTGCAAAGACAATATATTTAATGTTCACACTAATAAACTTCATTTTATTTTGCAAATTATCATTAACTTAGAATTTAATGGCAGCAACACATTGCAAAAAAAGGCCAGTCTAGTACCCGCTCTCTTTTACTATGAAGCCACGCTGTTGTAACACGTGGCTTGGCATTGTCTTGCTGAAATAAGCAGGGGCGGTCATGATAACGTTGCTTGGATGGCAACACATGTTGCTCCAAAACCTGTAGGTACCTTTCAGCATTAATGGCGCCTTCACAGATGTGTAAGTTACCCATGTCTTGGGCACTAATACACCCCCATACCATCACTGATGCTGGCTTTTCAACTTTGCGCCTAGAACAATCCGGATGGTTCTTTTCCTCTTTGGTCCACAGTTTCCAAAAGCAATTTGAAATGTAGACTCGTCAGACCACGGAACACTTTTCCACTTTGCATCAGTCCATCTGAGATGAGCTCAGGCCCAGCGAAGCCGGCGGCGTTTCTGGGTGTTGTTGATAAATGGCTTTGGCTTTGCATAGTAGAGTTTTAACTTGCACTTTACAGTTGTGGCGACCAACTGTAGTTACTGACAGTGGTTTTCTGAAGTTTTCAGTGGTGATATCCTTTACACACTGATGTCGCTTTTTGATGCAGTGCCGCCTGAGGGATCCAAGGTCTGTGATATCATCGCTTATGTGCAGTGATTTCTGCAGATTCTCTGAACCTTTTTGATAATATTATGGTGAAATGATGGTGAAATCCCTAAATTCCTTACAATTGTTGGTTGGGAAATGTTGTTGTTAAACTGTTGGACAATTTGCTCACGCATTTGTTGACAAAGTGGTGACCCTCGCCCGTCCTTGTTTGTGAATGACTGAGCATTTCATGGCACCCACCTGTTCCAAATTAGCCCGTTCACCTGTGGGATGTTCCAAATAAGTGTTTGATGAGCATTCCACAACTTTCTCAGTCTTTTTTGCCACTTGTGCCAGCTTTTTTGAAACATGTTGCAGGCATCAAATTCCAAATGAGCTAATATTTGCCAAAAATAACAATGTTTTCCAGTTCGAACGTGCCAATTTCACTGGTTTTAGGGTTTGTACAAAAATGCTGACGGAACTTCAGATTACATTCTCGGACCGAAGTTCTACTACTTGTCCTTGTTTCAGGCAAACAGCCTTCGGTTTGGGCACCATCATGTGCCGGGTTGGCAGTCTTATTGCTCCGTTGATCAACATGTTGGCGATGTACCACTGGTCAATACCCACCGTAAGTTTCAGCGTCCTCATATTGATCAGCGCTGGTCTCAGCTTCCTGCTTCCCGAGACCCGCGGGACTGAGCTACCGGAGACGACGGAGGAGGTGGAGAGAAACAGGTAAGCATTTTTGGAAAGGGATGGAACAGAAAATGGCATTATTGGCTTTATTTTAACCAAAAATCTTAGGGTAAATTAAACATATGTTTATTATTGCAATTTAGTCCTTAAATAAAATAGTGAACATACTAGACAACTTGTCTTTTAGTAGTAAGTAAACAAACAAAGGCTCCTAATTAGTCCTCCTCAGTATATTCACCTTCAAAAAATAAGGATTTGAATCCCCATGTGTCCAAAAATAGTCTGTTAGCAACTCTGCCGTGATCAGAACACAATCGTGTTTGTTTCTAGACGTAAAAACACACATTTGTTGCCAGAAGTCAAAATTTCACAATCTCTTCGTTCTCGCTTCTAGAAGCAATAGTTCCTCCTCAGTATATTCAGCTTCAAAAAATTAAGATTTGAATCCAAATGTGTGTAAAATTGTCGTTGTCTGTTACCAACTCTGCCATGATTAGAACACAATCGTGTTTGTTTCCGGACGTAGGAACACACATTTGTTGCCACAAGTCAACGTTTCACACTCTCTTCGTTCTCACTTTTAGAAGCAGTAGTTCCTCCTCAGTATGTTCAGCTTAAAAAAAATAAGGATTTGAATCCTCAGGTGTCCAAAAATAGTCGTTTTCTGTTACCAACTCTGCCATGATTAGAACACAATCATGGTTGTTTCCGGACGTAGGAACACACATTTGTTGCCAGAAGTCAACGTTTCACACTCTCTTCGTTTTCGCTTCTAGAAGCAGTAGTTCCTCCTCAGTATATTCAGCTTAAAAAATAATGATTTTAATCCTCATGTGTCTAAAAAATAGTCGTTGTCTGTTAACAACTCTGCCATGATTAGAACACAATCGTGTTTGTTTCCAGACGTAAAAACACACATTTGTTGCCAGAAGTCGAAGTTTCACACTCTCTTCGTTCTCGCTTCTAGAAGCAGTAGTTCCTCCTCAGTATATTCAGCTTAAAAAAATAAAGATTTGAATCCTCATGTGTCCAAAAATAGTCGTTGTCTCTTAACAACTCTGCCATGATCAGAACACAATCGTGTTTGTTTCCGGACGTAGGAACACACATTTGTTGCCAGAAGTCAAAATTTCAGAATCTCTTTGTTCTCGCTTCTAGAAGCAGTAGTTCTTCCTCAGTATATTCAGCTTAAAAAAAATAAGGATTTGAATCCTCATGTATCCAAAAATAGTCGTTTTCTGTTACCAACTCTGCCATGATTAGAACACAATCGTGTTTGTTTCCGGACGTAGGAACACACATTTGTTGCCTGAAGTCAACGTTTCACACACTCTTTGTTCTCGCTTCTAGAAGCAGTAGTTCCTCCTCAGTATATTCAGCTTAAAAAAATATTGATTTGAATCCTTATGAGTCCAAAAATAGTTGTTGTCTGTTACCAACTCTGCCATGATTAGAACACAATCGTGTTTGTTTCCGGACGTAGGAACACACATTTGTTGCCAGAGGTATTTTACTCTGCAGTGAGCGATATCGTCCAAAAGATGGCGCCATAGCACAAACAAAAATACACTTTTTCAGTGTCTTTGCTTATATTTCTTAAAATATTTGCAGTATGGCCGTCACCGAACAAAAATCCACAAATCAGCCGCGCCATTTTTATAAGCCGCAGGGTTCAGAGCGTAGGAAAAAAGTAGCGGCTTAAAGTCCGGAATTTACGGTATTGTACTTTTAAGCTTTAATTTATTTTTATTTATTTTTTTGCAGAAATAAGAAGAAAATGAAGAACGAATGTGAATCGAATACACACATCCCATCAAGTAGACTGTAATGTCCGCTCCACCACCAACACCTTTTTTAAGCTGGTCTATGGGTCCAAACAATATCCGGAATATTTGAGTAAAAAACAATTTGGGACTGAGCTGGAAGACTGAAATGCACAAAAATATTTTCACTCTCATTCCAAAAGCTAATGCTACTTTATTTTGTATTGGTCCATTCCTTAAAAAAAAAAAAAGAATTGTAGTTATAAAATACTTTCTCTTTACAGTTTGTATGTAATAATAACATTACACATTTTCTAAGTTAGTGTTTTTTACCTTTATAACGTGAAATGTTTGTCGTTTTTGTTTCCCAAAAATGATATTCCTTTGATATCAGTGTTTAACGTCGTGTATATTTGTTGTCAGTTTTGTAAGTGTATGTATGTATGTATGTATGTACTTTTGTCATGTGAATAAAATGTTTTATAAATGTATTGAAGACTGTATTTAGATGACTGGATGCTTGAAATAAAGACATGAAACTTGAGCAGTTTATTACCTTTATACAGTTTATTACCGTCAAACAGTCTGCAGATGACTGAAACCCTTAGACCTCAGCACATGCACATTAAGTACAGTAGATCAGGAACAGTCCGTTTACATGCACTAAAGAAAACCTCATTAGTGCACAAACCCGAAGCCCGCGACGTTTCTGGGTGTTGTTGATAAATTGCTTTGGCTTTGCATAGTAGAGTTTTTACTTCCACTTACAGATGTAGCGACCGACTGTGGTTACTGACAGTGGTTTTCTGAAGTGGTCCTGAGCCCTTGTGGTGATATCCTTTACACACCGATGCCAGTTTTTGATGCAGTACTGCCTGAGACATCGAAAATGATTGTGTTTTTTTAATGAAATTAACACACTCAGATTGGGTGTTTACGCCAACAGTCGTACAAATTAAAGATACAGAAACTGAAATAAGACAATATTTTTGAAGTATACAATAAACAAAAACTACCCGTTTAATCAAGGGTCGGAATGTTCTCTGAGATACCAGTAAGTCGTCGTTTGTATACACAATGGTGTTCCTGTGTTCTTTCATGTATGGTAATCAACAGAAGGATGTTGTTCTGTCCCAAGGACTTCAAAGCGGACAGATGGCAGGATCTGCCCGATTTCCAGACAAACTCTTTTTGAAGTATAGTACGAAGTCTTTTTGAACTATTTTATGGAACTCTTTTTGAACTATTTTACGACCTCTTCTTTTGAACTGTTTGGTAACCAAAGGCAAGGCTGTTTACGACCCACTTCCCTCTGGAAGCAGCTGTGGTCAGGTGGGGGGAGAAAGTCAAATAAAGAAGGAGTGCAATCTTTTGGGAAAGCGTGCTGGAGATTGTAGAAGGATACAATGTCCGGGCGACTCTCCTCAGTATATTGAGTCCAAGTTAAACTCTGTCTCTGTTTAATTCTTTGCCTCTTGTCTTGTTTAATAGATGTCATTAGTGTTTGAACCTGACAGAAGGCCATTCTAAAACCTTAATCCTAGCCTGATTTAGCCATTCCTTTACCACTTTTGACGTGTGTTTGGGGTCATTGTCCTGTTGGAACACCCAACTGCGCCCAAGACCCAACCTCCGGGCTGATGATTTTAGCTTGTCCTGATCTAACATTTAGACTTGACATTTGGATTTAGTATTTAGATTTAACATTTAACAGTGGCCTAGTGGTTAGAGTGTCCGCCCTGAGATCGGTAGGTCGTGAGGTCAAACCCCGGCCGAGTCATACCAAAGACTATAAGAATGGGACCCATTACCTCCCTGCTTGGCACTCAGCATCAAGGGTTGGAATTGGGGGTTAAATCACCAAAAATGATTCCCGGGCGGGGCCACCGCTGCTGCTCACTGCTCCCCTCACCTCCCAGGGGGTGATAAAGGGTGATGGGTCAAATGCAGAGAATAATTTCGCCACACCTAGTGTGTGTGTGTGACAATGGTACTTTAACTTTAACTTTTAACATTTAGATCTAACATTCGGACTCTGGATTGAGAATTAGTATTTACATTTAACATTTAGATCTAACATTCAGACTTGACATTTAGATTTAGTATTTAAATGTAATATTTAGATCTAACATTCAGACTTGACATTCAGATTTAGTATTTAGAATTAACATTTAGATCAAACATCTAACAGGTGAGTTGATGTCTCTCCCAGCTGACCTGGGTGAGGCTGGGTACCCCCTGAACTATCCATCCATCCATCCATCCATCCATTTTCTATCGCGGGGGGTGCTGGAGCCTATCTCAGCTGCATTCGGCCGGAAGGCGGGGTTACACCCTGGACAAGTCGCCACCTCATCGCAGAACTGGTCCCAGAACCCTGAACTGGTCACCAGTAAATGACAAATACTCGGGACTACGTTCGAAGAACTTGATGTGCATGTGTTTCCTTGGGATTTTAACAGTGGTCACAGTAAAGAAGTTTTACACAAACATTTCAAGCCACAA
This sequence comes from Entelurus aequoreus, assembly GCF_033978785.1. Lineage (NCBI taxonomy): Eukaryota > Metazoa > Chordata > Actinopteri > Syngnathiformes > Syngnathidae > Entelurus > Entelurus aequoreus. The sequence continues at coordinate 57,211,717 of NC_084744.1, read as the reverse complement.
GTTAATATTTTTATTTGCAAATCTGAGACAATGCAGCGATATTGATTACCGGTAATTGCACTTTTTGACTTTGCCGACAGTGACAACCAGCTAACAGTTCCAGCCAATCCATCTCAATGGTTCCCTTCCCATGTAGTCACTTAAGATCATCATGTCATCATTATGTAGTTTGTAAAACATCTGAACACAAAAATTGCTTTATTGACATAAAAAGTTGCATTTCATTTGGAATGGGCTTAAAATGTATATACACATGAATTGGTACATTGGTTTAATTTTCTCTAGCCTTCATTCTGTCCCTCATCTTTTAACCCAGCAAATCATCCATCCAGTTGCCTTGTGTGACCGTGTTTTCCGCCACTCGCTCGGGATTGTTGTTGTCCGACTCCGTCAGACCGTCCAAAGGTGAAGATGCATTTTGCAACTCCGCCTTTGGCGACAACTCTGAGCCAAAGATATCAAGAGAGAAAGGATCTCCCTGTGCTGAAGGAGCTAGAGAGGGTGTTGCCTGGGACCCAAGCGACCCATTCAGTAGATCAGCACCAAGAACATCACCCACTGCAAAGATATCATCAGGGAAGGTGGATGATTGGTTAGTGGACGTTTCAGTTTGAACAGGTTGCTGGGTGCATAAACTGCTATCTGGGCTGAATATATCCAGATCTGACTCCTGAATGTACGTTAGGCTGTTTGGTGTCTCCACCAGGCTTTGATTATCAGCCTGGTTGATAAAATCTGGGGCGATCAGTTGCTCTGTCAAGCCGAGCTCTCCATTTTCCGTCAATCCTGGTTGAGAATCAAGCAGGCTAAAGCTTTCAGTAGGAACTGAAACCGTCATATTTACAGGGTTGTCCCCAAAAAGCTCCTGAGAAACAAACTGATCAATAGGTGTCTCCTGCAGAGGTTCTTGGTTGAGATCAATAATTGTGTTGTGATCAATATGCCTTTCTTCTGGCTCAGCTTCAAAGACCTGAATGATGGGTGGATCAACACTGACCTCAACAACCTCACTGTTTTCAATGGTCATTTCATGGGTTGACTCCTGAGAGCCATGATCGTCAGGAGAAAGAAAGTCTTCAGAGTCAGCTGCTCTAGAATCAGCTGATGCTTTAATGGTAGCACCACTGTTCTGATCATCAGTATGATCTGTTTGGGCTGGTTCTGTCAGGCTATCATTTGTTTCACTAGTTAATTTGTGGTTCAGGGTCACTGACTCTGTGATCAAAGTATCCTCATTGATGCTCTGCAGTGTGTTTGAGTTGTAAGCGAGAGCCCGGTCATCAGAGAAGGTGGATGATTGGTCAGTGGACGTTTCAGTTTGAACAGGTTGCCGGGTGCATAAACTGCTATTTGGGCTGAATATATCCAGATCTGACTCCTGAATGTACGTTAGGCTATTTGTAGTCTCCACCAGGCTTTGATTATCAGACTGGTTGATAAAGTCTGGGGCGATCAGTTGCTCTGTCAAGCCGAGCTCTCCGTTTTCCGTCAGTCCTGGTTGAGAGTCAAGCAGGCTAAAGCTTTCAGTAGGAACTGAAACCGTCGTATTTACAGGGTCGGCCCCAAAAAGCTCATGAGAAACAAACTGATCAATAGGTGTCTCTTGCAGAGGTTCTTGGTTGAGATCAACAATTGTGTTGTGGTCAATATGCCTTTCTTCTGGCTGAGCTTCAAAGACCTGAATGATGGGTGGATCAACCCCGACCTCAAAAACCTCACTGTTTTCAATGGTCAATTCATGGGTTGACTCCTGATAGCCATGATCGTCAGGAGAAAGAAAGTCTTCAGAGTCAGCTGCTCTAGAATCAGCTGATGCTTTAATGGTAGCCCCACGGTTCTGATCTTCAGTATGATCTGTTTGGACAGGTTCTGTCAGAATATCATTTGTTTCACTAGTTAATATGTGGCCCAGGGTCACTGACTCTGTGATCAAAGTATCCTCATTGATGCTCTGCAGTGTGTTTGAGTTGGAAGGTAGAGCCCGGTCTTGAACTACGCCGTTATCTTCCTGTTCCAGAGGTTGGACTTCACCCTCATTGAGCTCTTTCATTTTGTCATCACCGTGTATTTTGTCTTTACTGTTCTTGTCTAAGGAGGTCTGAAAGAGTTTTACCATGAGTCTACTGCCAGGCTTCTCGTTTGCTTTCCTGACATTTTTTGCTTCAACCTTGTTTGTTTTCTCTGTCCCACTCACCGGGAAGAGCTTTGACAAAGGACTCTTTCCTTTGGACCAAGATCCCAGCCGGACTTTGGACCTGTCAGTCTGTTTCGCATAGCCCTTAAGAGCATGTGTTTTTGCAAGAACCTGTTCACTGCTGCTCCGCTCGTTTTCTTGTGCTGAGTTTATCTTGTCATCCTTACTTCGGTTGCCTTCGGATGTCCTATCAGGTTTTGTCGGAGGAGTTGCATTTTTAAATGGCTCCTGTGTCATAAGAACTTGATTTGAGTTATCTTGGACAAAACTGACATCTTCAACCGTTTCAAGTGTCTGCACACCTCCATTCAAAACAGTAGGAACAATTGTGTCATTGGTTTGTAGGATTTCTTTACTTTTCTCCATCTCAACACCAGACTCTGTAGTGCTGGTGTCTCTTCTGGGCTTATGTGTACGCTGTAATTTCTGATCTAAGTAATTTTTTCCACAGTTATCATTTGCACTATTGACTGTATCATTGCAAAGCTGCTTCGTTTGGCCTGATGAAGACACCAAACCAGTGAGATCCCCCTTTGTCGCACCTGAGGTCAGTTGAGGCTGATCGCGGTGAGGAACATCATCAGCATTTGGCGCAAAACGTACAGACTTCCTTGTTTTTTTAGAACTGGCATCCAGTTTGTTTGAAGCTTTATCCAGGTTTGTTTCCATGACTTTTTTCCCACCTTCTAGAAGCGAAGAAGAAGAATGGGGAGATGTTGGAGGTATGTTGACTTGAAAATGTGCAGGTTTTGAGAGATAACTTTTGGATTTTGGCTTCTCATATGAGTTATGGGCTATTGTCGGAGGTTTCTCCCTGACTCCTGACACAAGGGCATGTGTAGACTGTTTGACTCTATCTATTGGTTTCAAACCTGTTGTGTTTACATTCAGAAGTGGCTTCTTCTTCTCTGGAGGCCATTTCACTTTCAGTTTGCCCTTGACATCAACATTACTGCCGTAACTCATCTCGGTCGCGGACAACTTTCCACGGGCTGCAGGATTGCTTAAGCGGCTTTTTGTCGATTTGGGGCTAGCTGTCTTGTCGGTTTCATCGCTTCCTTTATCTTTCCTAAGCCAGCGGTCTTTATGCTGCATGTGCCCAAACCCCTCATCATAATTTCCCTTTCGTTTGAAAAGCTGCTGGTAGTGAGACATGCAGTAGAACTCGCCATAAAGAGAGGAGTAGTTGTGGATGCTGTAATAAAAAAATATATATCATTTTTAAATCAGAAAAATAACAAGATATATGTGATGTATTTTTTTAATCGGAACCTATGAATCAACAGAGATGTAATAGAAAGTTGATTTGGTTGATTCTGAATTGTGTGCATAAATATTCCGCAAACATCTCACCTCAGCTTCTTCTGGCAGTGTTTGCAGCAGAAACACTTCTTGTGCAGGATAAGTTTATTGGCCACCATTTTTTCCATTGGATACACTGGCGTCATACAGGCTGAACACATTTCCTTGACGGGTGGCAAAAACTACAACGATGGAGACGAATTAATGTAACATGGTGACACACTGAACATGGTTTTTGACACAACATGATAAGACCTAAACGTTGCACAGTTAGTGTATGTTTGGTTGTATGTATGTATATTCTTGTATGTTTGTATCAAATTTGATTTCTTCTTGATACGAATCAAATAATAATTTGTTTACAATTTGATTTAAAAAACCTACTATACTACTCAATACTAAATAACATACATTGACCCTTAAACTGTGGGCACTAAACTAACTTAATTTAACACCCAATATAAAATCACTAGAATGATTTTTGGAATTTTTGGGGCAGGGTCTCCTCCCCAACCCGGAAAAGGGTGGAGTGCCATCTCCGGGTTGGGGAGGAGACCCTGCCCCAAGTGGAGGAGTTCAAGTAGCTCGGAGTCTTGTTCACGAGTGGGGGAAGAGTGGATCGTGAGATCGACAGGCGGATCGGTGCGGCGTCTTCAGTAATGCGGACGCTGTATCGATCCCTTGTGGTGAAGAAGGAGCTGAGCCGGAAGGCAAAGCTCTCAATTTACCGGTCGATCTACGTTCCCATCCTCACCTATGGTCATGAGCTTTGGGTTATGACTGAAAGGACAAGATCACGGGTACATGCGGACGAAATGAGTTTCCTCCGTCGGGTGACAGGGCTCTCCCTTAGAGATAGGGTGAGAAGCTCTGCCATCCGGGGGAAGCTCAAAGTAAAGCCGCTGCTCCTCCACATGGAGAGGAGCCAGATGAGGTGGTTTGGGCATCTGGTCAGGATGCCACCCAAACGCCTCCCTAGGGAGGTGTTTATGGCACTTTCCGACCGGTAGGAGGCCACAGGGAAGACCCAGGACACGTTGGGAAGACTATGTCTCCCGGCTGGCCTGGGAACGCCTGGGGATCCCCCGGGAAGAGCTGGGCAAAGTGGCTGCCCCCGCGACCCGACCTCGGATAAGCGGAAGATGGATGGATGGATGGATCAATATGTTGATTTACATTTTCTTGAACTGCTGCGTCTCCATTGTAATCCTTTGGCGCCCCCTGTAGGAGGCAAGCCTCACCCTTTGCAAATGAAAAGTCTTTACCTTTCACTATTTTGCAGCCACAAGCGGAGCAGCTGGTAGTGCAAGTCATTTGGTCTAGTTTTCTGCCCTTAGTCTGCAGAAAAAACTAAACTTTTTTGCAGAAACTAGTAAATCCATTCCCTATGAATCAGCAATATTATAATTAAGATTTGTTTTTAAAGTTCTTTGAATACCCATTCATAAATGAAATACCATAGAACACATTAAGAACACACTTTCTTTCTAACATTGTAATTTATTAAACAATTTACACAACACCTTACAGCTATTTTGTTTCATTTAAAATAATTGTACATTCTATATAATATAAGTACAGTATAAAATCCATAAGACAAATTTTTTTTTAAATAAAAATTGAACATATCCATCACTACATGACATCAGATTTTATAATGAACAAAACTTGATAACACAAATGCAGTACGTAGTCCCCTAAAGACCGCTAAGGAGCAGGTTTGTTCAGTGTCCTTTGTTGGGTTGGCTAAACGCTACAAACACTTTCCCTTTCTTGTCCGTCTTACTCAGCTTCTCGTCCTTAGGGGGGAAACTAGATCTTTGCACTAATGGGGATGTCATGACTTCGTATCTGGTTGGGCTCCCGACCACCTCAAACAGGGCAGCTGGCATACTGTCAGACTGTTTGGTAACAAATGTAGACTTCACAGAGGATACAAAAACGTTTCCAAAGCCATCGGTCTCTTCGTAGGTTTCACTGACAGTCTTTGTCCCGATGATTCCTGCAGGTTCCTTGGGAACTGTTTGCACCTCAAGCATGCTAACCTTATGCTTTGCTGGGCTGTTACCAGACTCATGGGCCGAATGGCCTTCGCAACTTTGACCTTTTTCCTCCAGTGCTGGTTTAAATGTGGACATAGTGGGCTTCTGTTGTTCAGCAGGCCTTCTGGCAGCGGAATGAATGGAGATAAATGACGGGGACGACGGGGAAGAGGACTGTCTAATGAGCCTGTTGTTGACTTGTCCAGACCCTTCTTTCTTTGGAAGACTTGAGTTGCTGCGTGGGTTTGTCGTTTCTTTGCCTTGACCTGATTTAGCCCTGGTTGACGCAATGCTGATTTTCCTGACCTTGTTGGCAGGTTGAATATGTTGCTCCGCTATTAAAGACTCATCAAACAGTCCTGACAACCCAGCAATGTCTGACTCCGATTTCAGGTTAGAGACCGAGTAGAGAGCCTTTTTGATCGCCTCTTCGATGTCAAGGAGTTTCGCCAAAGTCTGCTCCTTCAGATTTAATATCTCTTTACTTGCTTTTTCCAAATCCTCGTACGCAGTTTCGACCGAAGAAATACTTTCTAGATCATCATCCCGTGTCTCAGTTTCAACTTTCTTTTCCAGTTGTTTGCTTTGCTTTGAATTTTTATTTGGTGATGCCACCCAAGCGGGGACACTATCACAAACTGTCTTCAAAGAGCTGTCGTCCGCATTGCTGGTTGCTCCTTCAATCTCCTGCACCTGAGATAAGATTCCCTTGAGTTCCTCTCGTTTCCTGATATTCTCAAAGATTTCCATGGCTGCCTTTACGTTGCCCTTCATGATCTCATCCTTGTGCACAGAGAGCCTCTGTCGTCGCTCAACCTCCGTCTCTTTACCTTTCTTCTCTCTCAAAACAACTTTATTTTCATTTTCACCCTGTGAGAGCATTGGTCTGCAGTTTTGAGCTGGGGCTGTCTTTGAGGTCTGTTTCCCCAATTCAACCATGTCGTTTTTAACAATCTTTGTGGGTAAGAACTCTGCTTTTTTATTCAGGGTCTCACTCCCCGTTCTTTCAAAGTTCTTTAAAGCAGCCTGCAAGCTCATGTTCATTTCATGCTTTGCATTGTCGTCATAATCCTTCATGCACTTTTGTATCTCCTCTGCTGCATTAATTCTCTGGATGACATTTCTCTCCATCTCCAATTCAGGTGTGTTTGACTTTGTCACTTGGTAGTCGGGTTTATGCGCAGTTGTGGCCCCTGCGCTCTCAATTAACCGATTAGTGGGAAGTTGTGTGCATTGCTTTGCATCAGGATGAGTCCCTGCAGTGTTTTTCTTTGCTGGCGTCACGTTCACATCGTCTACAAACACAGGTTTAGTCAAGTGTGGCTTTGGTGGCAATGCCGGCTTCAGGTCCTGTGGTGTCTTTTGCAGGAGTGGAGCCTCAACCTCAGAACTGGACCTTCTAGAGCCTTTGTTTTCTACTGGGTAGCATGTGGGTTTCCGTGCTGTGATGGATGGTTTCCCTTGACAGGTTACTGAAATTGAAGGAGACAATGTTGTGTCAGATGGAGGCACAGACACCACAACACCCCTCTCTGAACAAGCTCTTTCTGACTTCCTGTATAGCATTGCAGATTTAAAGTCTCCCTTGGAGACATTTACACTAGACCTCTCAAGCGATTGCAGCGCTAGGTGAACATTACCGCCTACAATGTCTTCTTTATCTGGGAGCCTCTGCTCGGTTGCAGCACTTTGCAGAGATCTAATTGCTGCCTTTATATCTCCTTTAATAACATCTTCTGTCTCATCGTGTCCTGTTATTAGACCATTGCATTCATAGCTTACAAAAGGTACATTATTACTGACTATAACTGCACTAAAATGAGATACATCTCCCTGTTGGCAAGCCTCTAAGGAACAATTTTCCAAATCTTTCATAGTATCACTAACCTTTGAATAAGTCTTGACTTGTTGACTCCTGGAGGAAGACGATTGCGTAACCACTGACGACCTTTCTTTTTGTGCAGAGACTTCCAGATTGTATATTTTTCCAGGAACAATGACTTCCCGCTCCAGATGCATGCTTTGCTGCTTGGCCAGTTCCAGGGACTTTTTAGCCGCTTTCACATCCCCACATATGATCATCTCTTTTTGGACTTGGGCTTCATCTGCTTCAGGGCATTTACTTGACAAGTCCATATCATAAATAGTTCCGGGTGTAAATACCTCCCGCTCTACGCACATGCTTTGTTGCTTTGCACGTTCTAAAGACTGCATTGTTGCCTTGACATCTCCCGCCACAATGTTCTCTTTCTCGACTACGATTTCTTGCTTTGCGGCAAGTTGTTGTTTGGCTGTTGAAACGTCGCCAGGAATGATTTCATCCTTAGGAACAGAGTTTTCAGCATTGAAGGCACACTCTGATATGAATACCTTTTTGGTGTTCTTCACATCGCCTGGTAGGACATCAGAAATAGTTCGCTCCACCAGCTCCTTTTGCTGACATAGACTCCTCTTAGCTTCCCTCACATCGCCCTGTACGATTTCAGTTTGCTCCTTGCTAAGAGTATTACAATCCGTTTCATCTTCTGATACCGCAGAATGAAGACTTTTCAGGTAGTGCAGATCTCCTTTCTCAATGCAACTTTTGTACAGGTTGACATTCCCCTTTTCGTTTTCGTCAATTCTGCATGACGCTGCTGTTTTTTGACTGTTGGCAGTGGCTAACAAATTTCCAATAGTCGACTTCACATCTCCTCTTTCAATAGCAGGACTTTGAGCTTTAGCTTCACTGTGGCTGCTGAGTAAATAGACAGACATCTCCGCTTGTCCCCCAGCAGTCTCTTGCATGAGGATCCCTTTCTTGAAGTTTTTATCGTGAACAAGCATTTCGTCGATCATCTGAACTATGTCCTGTATTATTTGATCTCGCTCAAGGGTAATAGTTGTAGATGAATGATAGACTGGAAGTTCAACTTTGGTGGAAGTCACTTGTCCTTTCTCCGCTTCTTTGAGAAGAGTAACCTGTGGGTTGGTTGGTTTGAGTAGGAGCTGTAGCATGATGTTTCTAAGGTTGCCCTCAACAACCTCCTCCTTCTGAATTTGGACTTCATTTGTGTTTCCGAGTTGGAATTTCGCCATGGTAACGTTTCGACCTTCATTTGCTTCAACTATGATACCACCTGAGTGAATTAAATGCAGTTCACTTAAGTATACCACTGTGTCAGTGACACTACTGGAGGTGATCTTGTCCAGTGGGGTTGTCTCAAAGAGCCAGGTCGTGCACTTCACATCAGCTTTTGGTATCGTCTCCTCAGTACCTTGGAATGAAGTTTCTTCTTGCTGCTTGATTTTGTCCAGTGGCTGTGATTCAAACATCCAAGTACAGCGTTTCACATCTCCTTTCTGGCTGTCTTCTCTGTAGACCGTTTTGACTGGACCTTGCTCTTGATGTTCACCCCTTAGCGTGTCGACGTTTTGATTCTCGAAGAGCCAGGTGGAGGTCCTGACATCTCCACGCTGAATGTCGGTGACACTAACCATCCTTACAAACTTGTTGGATTCCTCAGATTCAAATATCTTTTTATTGAGCTGCACATTACAGCTCCCAAAGTCGTCAATGACCTTGACAGAAGGTTCCTCTCGACAGGTAAGGGAGTCCAGTGGTTGTGTTTCAAATTTCCATCTGGCTGATTTGACATCTCCCTTCTCGACATCCTCTTGAGTGACAGCTCTGATCACATAAACTTCATTCTCTGCTTTGATAGACTCAAGGGGCTTAGTCTCAAACATCCATCTGGCTCCTCTTACATCACCGCTCAATATCTCCTCTTTTTGCACAGTCGTCACCTCATGAAACTCTCCCTCTTTGTCCCTAATGGCATACAGTGGCAGGGACTCGAACATCATGGTGCTAGACTTCACGTCAATATCCCCCATAGGCTCTTCCACACCGATTGATTTTTGTTCAAGAGGTTGGTCGTGGATTTTATCCAGTGAGGAGGTTTCAAATATAAACTTCTTGTTCTTCACGTCCCCACTCACATCTTCAATTACTCTCTGGATGTTTGCATCATCATTGTCCTTATTGAACGTGTTCATGGGACAGTTCTCAAACAACCATGTAAATTTATGTACTGATCCCTTTTGGATGTTATCATCATTTTGTTCATCGCATGCCATCTCTGATCCGATTTCATCAAGGGACCGGGATTCAAAAAGTTCTTTGACTCTCGAGACATCTCCTGATTGAACGTTAACTTGACTGACACATCTTACATCTTGGTCTGAGTATGTGCCATTTCCAATTTTGTCCAGGGTCTCTGTCTCAATCAGATGTTTGACTGTTTGACCACCCGCCTCAGATTTGACTGAATTCTGTATGGTGTCACAGAGCTTCAGATTGTACTCGCCATCCTCTTTGATGGTGTCTAATGGCTGGGATTCAAAAAGCCATGTAATGGACTTGACACTGGGGTTGTCGATGGCCTCTGTGTCCTTAACTTTTTCTGATTTGTCGTACAGGATGTCCATTGGTCGTGTCTCAAAAAGCCATTTGCATGTCTTGACATTGCCTTTCCGGGGCTCCGTTTCAAGAGAGCGACTTGGCTCCGTCTGGTTGAACTTGGAATGAATCCCATCTATTGTCTGGGTTTCAAAAAGCCACTTTGCCAACTTGACATCCCCCATTGTGTCCTCCTCTCTTGTGATGCCTTTGATTACCTCAACATTTTCCTTTCCTTCTGTGAGCTCATTCAAAAGCTTGGTCTCAAACATCCACTTGTAGTTCTGAACCTTGCCCTTGATGAATTCCTCACGGTTGACAGTTGTTATCTTGTAGAAGTTTCCAGAGCTGTCTTTTATGGCATACAAAGGAGCATCTTCCTGCATGGCATTTTCTGGTGTGACATTTTCTTTGTCACAGTTCTCATCAGAAGGAGCGATTCTACTCAATGGGATTGTTTCAAAAAGTTGCTTGAAACCTCGAACATCACCCTTTTCAATCTCTTGTTCTTTGACTGAGATGCTCTTTCCGGCGCTGCCGCTCTCAAATATGATCTTTTTGTCTTTTACCGCTCCCTTTTCATCGGCTGAAAGGGTAACTTTTTCCAAACAGCCAACTTCGTAGCTATCATTCAGAGTCTCCATTGGTTGGGTTTCAAACAGCCACAGGGAGGTCTTTACATCTCCCCCAATGATATTTTCCCTTTCCAAACTCTTTTCCTCTGCATTTCCTCTTAGTGTTGCCAACGGTTGCATCTCAAAGAGCTTCGTCTTGTTGGTGACATCCACTTCTCCCGTGCACTCAGCTATTGATCCCTCAAACTTGTCCACGACAACTTCTTCTATGGCGTCGAAGGACTGAGTTTCAAACATCCACCTTTTTCTGTCCGTTCCACCTCTGTGCCCCTCCTCCAGGGAAATACCCCGAATTATTTTCACTCCATCGGTTCCCTTACTAATCAGGTCCAAAGGCTGAGTTTCAAATAACCAACGGGTCGAGCTCGTGTTGCCGTTTCTGATCTCCTCCCTGCAGATGGATTTGATTGAATGGATATTGCCACTTTTGTCCCTGATGGCACAGCGAGGTTCTGCCTGGAAGAGTTTCACAGTCTTCTGGACATCTCCTTTTTGTTCCTGGAGCTCAGACTTCAGTTTCAAGAAATTCTGGTCCTCTATTGAGTTGCAGCGTCCCAAGTCACTGAGTGGTTTAGTCTCAAAGAGCAGCCGAGTCCCGCAAACATCTCCCGGCTGGATGGCCTCTTTCAGCACGGCTTCAACAAGCTCTCCGTCTTCTGTTCTACGAAGGGAATCTAAGGGCTGGGTTTCAAACAACCAGGTGGATGTTCTTACATCCCCCCGGACAGAGTTCTGCCTTTCTGCACGTTTCTGCTGTCCTCTATCGCTGTGCTCAAACATGGAGGAGGTCCCTCGGACATTTCCGCCTGTTATGTCCTCCTCATCCAGCAACTTCTTGGTCGCGTGAGGATCCCCAATACTATCCAGGTTCCAGTTTTCAAAGATCCACCTCATTGATTGCACTTCACACTGATTAGCTGCATCCGCTGCGTCAGTGTCTTCTAGCTGCACCGCCTTCATGATCTCATCGTCCACACCATCACCCAGATCTCCCAGGATGTCCGGGTGGATGTGTTTGAAGATCCTCTTCAGTTCCGTCTTCTGCCTTTGCTGGTAGTATGTGGAGAAGGTTTCCCTAGGTGGCGGTAAGGGGAGGCTATTTAATGCCGAGGGCCCTTCATAGTCAAGGGGCCTGGCTGGCACAGGAGGGGGAGGTGGTGGGAGAGGCAGGTCATCGTCATCATGAGATGATTGCGAAACTGTGACTTTCCTGGCTGCCTCAGCCATCTTTGAATGAGAAACACAACAGAACATGCAACAATGTCAGTAATCAGTCAGTAGGACCAAACTTAAACGACATGCATATGTTTGGATGGCATGCATTTATATGTGAATCTATACATTACCTTTTTCTAAGCTCACTTGATGTTTTTCACTGCAAACCATCCTCTGCCACACCAAGGTTAAGAAAAAAAAACTACACACAGCTGTTAGTTGATCATGGGTGTATTCAAAAGTGCTCTGTCTTTTTGCTCTATTCACAAAAGTTATTTTGTCAACCAGGGTTGTACGGTATACCGGTATTAGTATAGCACCGCGATACTAATGAATTAGTATCATTGCTGTCATTGCTGGTTTTACGAGCAGAGGAGCATGTTCGGCAGCGCACACGCACAGAGTACTTACAAGCAGACACAGTGTGTAGACATAAAAGGCAGAACGGATGCATTTTGGCGTAAAAACTGACGATAAAGGTGAAGTTATAACACTGAAACGCCCTCGGGAAGCGGTGCTTTAAGACATGGCTAGCTAGCTAGCGGCTAAAGTCCGGCCCCAGTCGGTTTGCAGCTACTTCTAAATCACTAATCCTCGCCTCCATGGCGACAAATAAAGTATGTTTCTTACAAGTGTCATCCCTGAAGGACGAGGAATAGCTCAACAGGCTCACCGACATCAAAATGTAAACAAACGCCATTGGTGGATCTACACCTGACATCCACTGTAATGATACCAAGTACAGGATCGTATCTAGTCGATACTTCTATGATTACGTCGATATTTTTTGCCATCACAACATCTTCTTTCGTTTTTTTTAAATGTATATCATGTTTATTAGGTCAGTAAAAACGTCCCTGTACACATGAGGACTTTGAATATGACCAATGTATGATCCTGTAACGACTTGGTATCGGATTGATGCCTAAATGTGTGGTATCATCCAAAACTAATGTAAAGTATCAAAGAAGAGAAGAATAAGTGATTATTAAATTTTAACAAAAGTGTAGATAGAACATGTTAAAAGAGAAAGTAAGCAGATATTAACAGTAAATGAACAAGTAGATGAATAATTCATTTTCTACCACTTGTCCTTTATGATTTTGACAAAATAATAGGTAGATAAATGACACAATATGTTACTGCATATGTCAGCAGACTAATTAGGAGTCTTTGTTTGTTTACTTACTACTAAAAGACAAGTTGTCTAGTATGTTCACTATTTTATTTAAATACAAAATTGCAATAATAAACACATGTTTCATGTACCCTAATATTTTTTGCTAAAATAAAGCCAATAATGCAATTTTTTGTGGTCCCCTTTATTTAGAAAAGTATCTAAATAATTTTGGTATCGGGACAACACTATTGTCAGCATGTCGTATTGTTGCGAAACTATCGATGTAGAATTACTGCCATTATTTTTCATTTTTATAAGGGTTGAGCTTTTTTTTGTGTCTCTCTTTTGGTTTGTTTTAGTAGTGCTGTTTTGTCCGGAATATTTTTAAATCAAATGAAAGCACTCAATCACAATCAATCAATCCATTTTTCATTTTCAAGAGACAGGACTATTGAAATGAGGCTTGGATATACTTTAGAGCAGTGTTTTTCAAAGTGTACCGTGAGATACTGTCTGGTGTGCCGTGGGAGATTATCTAATTTCACCTATTTGAGGTAAAAATATTTTTTTGCAAACCAGTAATTATAGTCTGCAAATGATGTGTTGTTGTTGTGCTATCTAGAGCTCGGCAGAGTAGCCGTGTAATACTCTTCCGTATCAGTAGGTGGCAGCCGGTAGCTAATTTCTTTGTAGATGTCGGAAACAGCGGGAGGCAGGGTGCAGGTAAAAAGACGTCTAATGCTTAAATAAAAAATAAACAAAAGGTGAGTGCCCTTAAGAAAAGGCATTGAAGCTTAGGGAAGGCTATGCAGAACTGGCTACAAAGTAAACAAAAACAGAATGCTGGACGACAGCAAAGACTTACTGTGGAGCAAAGACGGCGTCCACAATGTACATCCGAACATGACGTGACAATCAACAATGTCCCCTCGAAGAAGGATAAAAACAACTGAAATATTCTTGATTGCTAAAACAAAGTAGATGCGGGAAATATCGCTCAAAGGAAGACATGAAACTGCTACAGGAAAATACCAAAAAAAGAGAAAAAGTCACCAAAATAGGAGCGCAAGACAAGAACTAAAACACTACACACAGGAAAACAGCAAAAAACTCCAAATAAGTCACGGCGTGATGTGACAGGTGGTGACTCTACACCTACTTTGAGACAAGAGCTATAGTGATGCATGCTTAGTTATGGTTTAAAGTCATGTCCAAAAATTGCGACAACGACTTTTTACTGTCAACAGAGTTTCGTTTTTTTTAATGATTTCTGCTGGTGGTGTGCCTCCGGAATTTTTCAACGCAAAAAATGTTGAAAAACACTGCTTTAGAGTAGTCCGTGTACAGCTTGTATAGCGCTATGGATCTACAGGTGGGACCTGAAAAATTCGAATACCCCGCAAAAGTTCATTTAATGTCAGCGATTCGACTTCAAATGTGAAATTAATGAATTGAATTGAGGAATGAGTTTTCTCTAGTCGCATGTTACGTCAAAGCGGGACATTATTTGTAAAAATGTAAGCATAATAATATTTATAATTGTCATATTTCATATCAGTCTGCGCATGATGCTATATGTGAAGTTGCATGTCAGGCAAGCAAAGAGTGAGTTACACTGCACACAAACACAGATTGTAAATAAAGAGTCAATTACCTTGTTGCTTTTAGTCCTTGGTCCTTGAATCCTCGCACCTGAAGTACCAGTCGGTCCCTGTTCAGGACCAGAAAAGTGACAACTGGGTTAGCTTCGATCCTGGGCCGGTCCCTGGCATAATCCCCCTATACCCAATCCAATCCACTTTATTTATTATATAGCACATTTTTAAAAAAAAAGTTTGCCAAAGTCCTGCACAGAAGTTGTGAAGTGAAGAAGTGAATTGGTAGAGTGGCTGTGCCAGCAATCGGAGTGTTGCTGGTTACTGGGGTTCAATTCCCACCTTCTACCTTCCTAGTCACGTCCGTTGTGTCCTTGGGCAAGACACTTCACCCTTTGCCTCTGATGGCTGCTGGTTAGCGCCTTGCATGGCAGCTCCCGCCATCAGTGTGTGAATGTGTGTGTGAATGGGTAAATGTGGAAATACTGTCAAAGCGCTTTGAGTACCTTGAAGGTAGAAAAGCGCTATACAAGTATAACCCATTTATCATTTATTTATTATTTATATAGCGCTTTTCTCTAGTGACTCAAAGCGTTAACGTAGTGAAACCCGATATCTAAGTTACATTTTTAAACCAGTGTGGGTGGCACTGGGAGAAAGTGGGTAAAGTGTCTTGCCCAAGGACACAACAGCTGTGACTAGGATGGCAGAAGCGGGGATCGAACCTGGAACCCTCGGGTTGCTGGCACGGCATGCTTTGTAATGGATTTAAATGGGTATAATTTATAATATCCAAAGTTCAGTGAGCAGGTTGTGTTACGTGCAACCATGACTCTTTTTTTTTTTTTTTGCACCATGACTAGGGAAGGTTGTTTGCATTGGGTCATATAAGTAAATGCTGCAATTTTTTTAGATGAATAATTTGAAATTTTTTTTGACGCATGGACGTGGTTTATAATATCCACAAAGTTCAGTGAGCAGGTTGTGTTACGTGCGACCATGACTCTTTTTTGTTGTTGTTGTACCATGAATAGGGAAGGTTGTTTGCATTGGGTCATATAAGTAAATGCTGCAAATTTTTTAGATGAATAATTAGATTTTAATTTTGGCGCATGGACGTTTTTTTTATAATATCCACAAAGTTCAGTGAGCAGGTTGTGTTACGTGCGACCATGACTCTTTTTTTCTTCTTTTTTTTGCACCATGACTAGGGAAGGTTGTTTGCATTGGGTCATATAAGTGAATGCTGCAAATTTTTTAGATGAATAATTAGAATTTTTTTTTGGCGCATGGACGTTTTTTTATAATATCCACAAAGTTCAGTGAGCAGGTTGTGTTACGTGCGATCATGACTCTTTTTTTGTTGTTGTTGTTGCACCATGACTAGGGAAGGTTGTTTGCATTGGGTCATATAAGTAATTTGCTGCAAATTTTTTAGATGAATAATTAGAAAAAAATTTTGGCGCATGGACGTTTTTTTTTATAATATCCACAAAGTTCAGTGAGCAGGTTGTGTTACGTGCGATCATGACTCTTTTTTTGTTGTTGTTGTTGCTCCATGACTAGAGAAGGTTGTTTGCATTGGGTCATATAAGTAAATGCTGCAAATTTTTTAGATGAATAATTACTTTTTTTTTTTGGCGCATGGACGTTTTTTTTCATAATATCCACAAAGTTCAGTGAGCAGGTTGTGTTACATGCGACCATGACTTTTTTTTTTTTTTGCACCATGACTAGGGAAGGTTGTTTGCATTGGGTCATATAAGTGAATGCTGCAAATTTTTTTAGATGAATAATTACTTTTTTTTTTTTGGCGCATAGACGTTTTTATATAATATCCACAAAGTTCAGTGAGCACGTTGTGTTACGTACGACCGCGACTCTTTTTTTTTGTTGTTGTTGTTGCACCATGACTAGGGAAGGTTGTTTGCATTGGGTCATATAAGTAAATGCTTCAAATTTTTTAGATGAATAATTAGAATTTTTTTTTTGGTGCATGGACATTTTTTTTATAATATCCACAAAGTTCAGTGAGCAGGTTGTGTTACGTGCGACCATTACTCTTTTTTTGTTGTTGTTGTTGCACCATGACTAGGGAAGGTTGTTTGCATTGGGTCATATAAGTAAATGCTGCACATTTTTTAGATGAATAATTAGAATTTTTTTTGGCGCATAGACGTTTTTTATAATATCCACAAAGTTTAGTGAGCAGGATCTGTTTTTATTTACCATTTGCCAACTTCACTGGTTTTGGGGTTTGTACATTATTTTTTAATATCTAATTATAAACGTGATTGAACTGCATTTTTGTTTAGGGCCACAAATATCCTCAACTTTCATAATTTAAAGAAAAATACGCACTTCCACTTCCATCTTTTTGTAATGAATCTGTTTTAGAAAAATGTTAACTTCTCAAAAGTTAACCTCTAATTTGCCGTCCAGCTCCCTTTGACAGATAACGGTGGCCCTGTCCTATTGAAGCCCTATAGGGCCCAGAGCGTGTTGAGGAATGCGAGGCATTTCAGGAACTTACCGGTTGTGTTGAACCTCCAATGGAGTCAATGGATGCCGCTCTTGACAGATAGAGAGCTGACCTTTCTCTAACAGAGGAGTGAGTCAATTGTGTGGATAGGATGCCCGCCTTGGTCAGTGATGTCTGATGTCTGTCATCTGCAAAGACAAAAATAATAAATACATCAAAACCCATGTTAGATGAATTTTGGTGTAGAAAACCAAAGCATTCACACAATAAGTTGAATAAATACATGAATTTTGGTGTAGAAAACCAAAGCATTCACACAATAATAAGTTGAATAAAACGATACATTTTGGTGTAGAAAACAAAAGCATTCACAGAATAATAAGTTGAATAAATAGATGAATTTGTGTAGAAAACCAAAGGAATAGATGAATTTTGGTGTAGAAAACCAAAGGAATTCACACAATAATAAGTTGAATTAATAGATGAATTTTGGTGTAGAAAACAAAAGCATTCACAGAATAATAAGTTGAATAAGTAGATGAATTTTGGTGTAGAAAACCAAAGGAATTCACACAATAATAAGTTGAATTAATAGATGAATTTTGGTGTAGAAAACAAAAGCATTCACAGAATAATAAGTTGAATAAGTAGATGAATTTTGGTGTAGAAAACCAAAGCATTCACACAATAAGTTGAATTAATAGAGGAATTTTGGTGTAGAAAACCAAAGCATTCACACAATAATAAGTTGAATAAAAAGATAAATTTTGGTGTAGAAAACAAAAGCATTCACAGAATAATAAGTTCAATAAATAGATGAATTTGTGTAGAAAACCAAAGCATTCACACAATAAGTTGAATAAATAGATGAATTTTGGTGTAGAAAACCAAAGGAATTCCTACAATAATAAGTTAAATAAATAGATGAATTTTGGTGTAGAAAACCAAAGCATTCACACAATAAGTTCAATAAATAGATGAATATTGGTGTAGAAAACCAAAGGAATTCACACAATAATAAGTTAAATAAATAGATGAATTTTGGTGTAGAAAACCAAAACCTTCACATAATAAGTTGAATAAATAGATGAATTTTTGGGTAGACAACCAAAGGAATTCATACAATAATAAGTTAAAAAATAGATGAATTTTGGTGTAGAAAACCAAAACCTTCACACAATAATAAGTTGAATAAATAGACGCATTTTTGTGTAGAAAACCAAAGGAATTCATACAATAATAAGTTAAAAAATAGATGAATTTTGGTGTAGAAAACCAAAGCATTCACAGAATAATAAGTTGAATAAATAGATGAATTTTGGTGTAGAAAACCAAAGCATTCACACAATAATAAGTTGAATAAATAGATGAATTTTGGTGTAGAAAACCAAAGCATTCACAGAACAATGAAATGAATAAACAGATGAATTTTGGTGTAGAAAACCAAAGCATTCACAGAATAATAAGTTGAATAAATAGATGAATTTTGGTGTAGAAAACCAAAGCATTCACACAATAATAAGTTGAATAAATAGATGAATTTTGGTGTAGAAAACCAAAGCATTCACAGAATAATAAATTGAATAAATAGATGAATTTTGGTGTAGAAAACCAAAGCATTCACAGAACAATGAAATGAATAAACAGATTAATTTTGGTGTAGAAAACCAAAGCATTCACAGAATAATAAGTTGAATAAATAGATGAATTTTGGTGTAGAAAACCAAAGCATTCACACAATAATAAGTTGAATAAATAGATGAATTTTGGTGTAGAAAAACAAAGCATTCACAGAAAAATAAGTTGAATAAAAAGATGAATTTTGGTGTAGAAAACCAAAGCATTCACAGAATAATAAGTTGAATAAATAGATGAATTTTGGTGTAAAAAAAACAAAACATTCACACAATAACTTGAATAATTAGATACATTTTTGTGTAGAAAACCATATATGTGAATGCTACAAGGCATTCACACAATAAGTTGAATAAAAATTTGAATTTTGGTGTAGAAAAGCAAAAGAAAATGAATATACAATAAATAAATAGAACTTTAGTGCAAGAATATTGTTCTTCCACTCACTTTCCGTCCAGGGGAGCTCATCAGGATTGGCCGAGTCCAAACAGCCCACACACACACACACACACACACACACACACACACACACACACACACACACACACGCTGGCCACCAACAATCCCCTGACCCCCGAGAAGAAGTTAAAAAAAACAAAAAAAACCCAGACAAAAAGCAACTGCCAGCTCAGCGGGGGGGCGACCGCAGATTGTTTGCACATTGTTCACGTGAGCTCCCCGCCATTAGACCATCAACACCTGACCCCCAAAGAATGCCACCACCCGACCCGACCCGGTGAAACACCCCGTCCTCGCCCCTACGCAACACTTGGGGTGTTAAAATTCATATTCAGACACGTACAGCTGGAGAGTGCGTGCTCATGTGCATGATTTACAGCTGTAAGTACACGCCTGGCTTTGTCACAGACTGGACAATAGTCTGAGCAGCAAGCTGGCGCCGCTCCCTAGTCCGGACTTAAAACATTTCCACGGATGGCCGAGCAGACAAAATGAAGCCCTGCGTGCAGCTGAGAGGTCAACTTCATCCTTTTCTACACCAAAATGCATCTATTTATTCGCTATTTATCCTTCAACTTATTATTCTTCTTCTCCAGATTTTGCCGCACTCTACCTTCCGCATTTTTCACCCGGTGGCTGAGTTGCTGTTGTTCCCTAAACTCTTCCATTGTCTTATAATAAAGCCGACAGTTGACTTTGGAATGTTTAGGAGCGAGGACATTTCACGACTGGATTTGTTGCACAGGTGGCATCCTATGACAGTTCCATTCCAACTTCAAACTGTTCAGCCCTAAAAGCCCTTGACAATTTTCCCCAAATTCCCAGAATTCCCAGAATTCCAGGTTTTCCGGGACATTTTTCCCATTCAAAATGAATTGGCCATTTTTTTCAAACTTCTACCATTTCCACATTTTTCAAACCATTCCACCTTCAACACATTCCACCATTCTGTAAATTCAAACTTCTTCTTTTTTCAAGTTCAAAAAAATTCCAGGATTTTCCAGAATTCCTGGTTTTCCGGAGCCCTATTTCCATCCACCCTTTTTTCTGGCAACTACTCCTTTCACATTTTTCAATGCATTTCAACTGTTCCTCTTAATCAGGAAAAAAAACAACTAAGTTGTTTTTTTAACTGGAAAAATTCCCTGTTTTCTCGAAATTCCAGGAATTCCATAATACCATTTCTCATTTCAACATGTTACTACTTCAACTATTCTCCACCGATTTCAACACCAACTAATTCAGACCATCCAAGTTTTTTACTATTTTCTAAAAAATTCCCACTTTTCCCAAAACTCCCAATTTTTCTGAAATTCCCATTGAAATCAATGGGACATTCTTAAAAATCCCACATTCCCCACATTTTTCATCTGATTCAAACTTTTCCAACCTCAAAATATACACCCTGTTCAGGAATTGTATGCTATACTCCAACAATTCTTA
Source organism: Entelurus aequoreus (assembly GCF_033978785.1). Lineage (NCBI taxonomy): Eukaryota > Metazoa > Chordata > Actinopteri > Syngnathiformes > Syngnathidae > Entelurus > Entelurus aequoreus. The sequence goes on along the minus strand of NC_084744.1, from coordinate 57,191,154 downwards.
AAAAAAAAATCCCGGATTTCCCACAATTCCTTTTTTTTCCGCATTTTCCCTATTCAGAATGAATTGGCCATTTTTTCAAACTTCCACCATTTCCACATTTTTCAAACCATTCCACCTCCAACACATTATTCTGGAAATTCAAACTTCCCCTTTTTTCAAGTTAAAAAAAATTCCAGGATTTTCCAGAATTCCTGGTTTTCCAAAGCCCTATTTTCACCCTTTTTTGTGACTCCTTTCACATTTTTCACTGCATTTCAACCGTTTCCACCGTCAAAACATTCCTTTTAATCAGGAAAAAAAAAAAAAATTTTAAACTGAAAAAATTCCCCCGTGTCCCAGAAATTCCAGGAATTCCGTAATACCATTTCTCATTTCAACATGTTACTACTTCAACCATTCTCCACCGATTGGAAAAATTTCAACACCAACTATTTCAACTCATTCAGACCATTCAATTTTTTTTTACCAATTTCAAAAAAATTCCCGCTTTTTCCGAAATTCCCGATTTTTTCTAAAATTCTCATTGAAATCAATGGGACATCCTTCAAAGTTCCACAATTCCCACATTTTTCATCTGATTCAAACTTTTCCAACTTCAAAATATTCAGCCTGTTCAGGAATTGTGTGCTCTACTTCAACAATTCTAAAAAAAAAAAATCCCGGATTTCCCATAATTCCTTTTTTTTTTCCCATTTTCCCTATTCAAAATGAATTGGCCATTTTTTCAAACTTCCACCGTTTCCACATTTTTCAAACCATTCCACCTTCAACACATTCCACCATTCTGGAAATTCAAACTTCCCCTTTTTTTAAGTTCCAAAAAATTCCAGGATTTTCCAGGATTCCTGGTTTTCCAAAGCCCTATTTCCAACCTTTTTTCCTTCCACATTTTTCCAACGCACTTCAACTGTTCCACCGTCAAAACATTCCTCTTAATCAGAAAAAAAAAACAAAGTTGTTTTTTGAACTGGAAAAATTCCCTGTTTTCCTGAAATTCCAGGAATTCCGTAATACCATTTCTCATTTCAACATGTTACTACTTCAACTATTCCCCACCGATTTGAAAAATTGAAACACCAACTATTTCAACTCATTCAGACCATTCAAGTTTTTTACCATTTTCTAAAAAATTCCCACTTTTCCCAAAACTCCCGATTTTTTCTGAAATTCCCATTGAAGTCAATGGGACATTGTTAAAAATCCCACATTTTTCATCTGATTCAAACTGTTCCAACTTCAAAATATTCAGCCTGTTCAGGAATTGTGTGCTCTACTTCAACAATTCTAAAAAAAAAAAAAATCCCGGATTTCCCATAATTCCTTCTTTTTTTTTTGCATTTTCCCTATTCAAAATGAATTGACCATTTTTTCAAACTTACACCATTTCCACATTTTTGAAACCATTCTACCTTCAACACATTCCACCATTCTGGAAATTCAAACTTCCCCTTTTTTCAAGTTAAAAAAAATTCCAGGATTTTCCAGAATTCCTGGTTTTACAAAGCCCTATATCCACCCTTTTTTCTGGCGACTACTCCTTTCACATTTTTCACTGCATTTCAACCATTCCAACCGTCAAAACATTCCTCTTAATCAGGACAAAAAAAAAAAATTTTAAACTGAAAAAATTCCCCCGTTTTCCGGAAATTCCAGGAATTCCGTAATACCATTCCTCATTTCAACATGTTACTACTTCAACTATTCTCCACCGATTTGAAAAATTTAAACACCAACTATTTCAACTCATTCAGACCATTCAAGTTTTTTTTTACCATTTTCAAAAAAATTCCGCTTTTCCCAAAACTCCCGATTTTTTCTGAAATTCCCATTGAAATCAATGGGACATTCTTAATAATCCCACATTTTTCATCTGATTCAAACTGTTCCAATTTCAAAATATTCAGCCTGTTCAGGAATTGTGTGCTCTACTTCAACAATTCTAAAAAAAAAATTCCCGGATTTCCCGGATTTCCTATAATTCCTTCTTTTTTTTTTGCATTTTCCCTATTCAAAATGAATTGGCCATTTATTCCAAACTTCCACAATTTCCACAGTTTTAAAACCATTGCACCTTCAACACATTCCACTATTATGGAAATTCAAACTTCCCCTTTTTTCAAGATAAAAAAAATTCCAGGATTTTCCAGATTTGCTGGTTTTCCGAAGGCCTATTTCATATTTTTCAATGCATTTCAACCGTTCCACAGTCCAAACATTCCTCTTAATCAGGACAAAAACTTTTTTTTTTTAAACTGAAAAAATTCAATTTTCCCGAAATTCCAGGAATACCATTTCTCATTTCAACATGTCACTACTTCGACATTTCTCCACCGATTTGAAACATTTCAACACCAACTATTTCAACTCATTCAGACCATTCAAGTTTTTTACCATTTTCGAAAAAATTTCCCGCTTTTCCCGAAATTCCCGATTTTTTCTGAAATTCCCATTGAAATCAATGGGACATTCTTCAAAATCCCAAATTTTTCATCTGATTCAAACTGATCCAACTTCAAATCCAAAATATTCACCCTGTTCAGGAATTGTGTGCTGTACTTTAACCATTCTAAAAAAAAAATCCCGGATTTCCCATAATTCCTTTTTTTTTTTGGCATTTTCCCTATTCAAAATGAATTAGCCATTTTTCAAAGATCAACAACTCCCACATTCTTCAACCCATTCAAACCCTTCCACCTTCAACACATTCCACCATTCTGGAAAATTCCAGATTTTCCCAAAATTCCCTAATACCATTTACTACTTCAACATTTCTTGCCCGATTAAAGCAATTCTAACACCAACCAATTCAGCTCATTCAGGACATTCATGCTCTTAATCATTTTCCCAAAATTCCGCATTTCCCCAAAATCCCAAATTTCCAGGAAGTTCCCATTGAAATGAATTGGCCGTTTTTCCAAGTTGCACAATCCCCACATTTTTCAACCTATTTAAACCATTCCAACATTCAAACTATTCTTACATTCAGTTCAACTTTAGCATTGTATTATAAATAGTATTGACTAACTGATCGAAACACGTATTTGGGAAGTATGCTCATAAATCAATAATTTTTGGGGGGAATGATCGACACACTCTGATCAGCGGTAATCCCCCAGGAATGCGGAAGAGCTATTACTGGTGCAGTAATGTGAGGGCGTTGTGGCCCACAAACAGCTGTACAAATGACGGGGGAATGCGCTTGGTATTCGCTCCGTGCCACCGCCTTCTCCGCCATCAGCTGTCGGTGATTGTTTCCACATTCGCAGACGGTAATGAAAACCGCTTTGCCAAAAGGGCCGGTAGAGTGTTGGCCCAACCCAAAACCCAACCCTTAAACGTGGCGCGTCAAACCAGACACCTGAAGTAACCTTTGACTTGACTTTTACAGTTTAGGTTGTTTTTTTTACCGATTCATAATCACAAAAGTTGCATTTGTGATATCGCGTTACCCTCGAGGTTAAAATTCACATTTACTAAAAAACATTCTGACAGAACAATTATTTCATTATAATTAGGGATGGGCACTGTTCTCCTCAGCCTTCCCGGTAAGGTCTATTCAGGTGTACTGATAGTCGAACCTCGGATTCAGGAGGAACAGTGTGGTTTTCGGCCTGGTCGTGGAACTGTGGACCAGCTTTATACTCTCGGCAGGGTCCTTGAGGGTGCATGGGCGTTTGCCCAACCGGTCTACATGTGCTTTGTGGACTTGGAGAAGGCATTCGACCGTGTCCCTCGGGAGGTCCTGTGGGGAGTGCTCAGAGAGTAAGGGGTATCGGACTGACTGATTGTGGCGGTCCACTCCCTGTACGATCAGTGTCAGAGCTTGGTCCGCATTGCCGGCAGTAAGTCGGACACGTTTCCAGTGAGGGTTGGACTGCGCCGACCGATTCTGTTCATAACTTTCATGGACAGAATTTCTAGGGATCCGGTTTGGTGGCTGCAGGATTAGGTCTCTGCTTTTTGCAGATGATGTGGTCCTGATGGCTTCATCTGGCCAGGATCTTCAGCTCTCACTGGATCGGTTCGCAGCCCAGTGTGAAGCGACTGGGATGAGAATCAGCACCTCCAAGTCAGAGTCCATGGTTCTCGCCCGGAAAAGGGTGGAGCACCATCTCTGGGATGCGGAGGAGATCTTTCCCCAAGTAGAGGAGTTCAAGTACCTCGGAGTCTTGTTCACGAGTGAGGGAAGAGTGGATCGTGAGATCGACAGGCGGATCGGTGCGACGTCTTCAGTGGTGCGGATGCTGTATCGATCCGTTGAAGGAGCTGAGCCGGAAGGCAAAGCTCTCAATTTACCGGTCGATCTACTTTCCCCATCCTCACCTATGGTCATGAGCTTTGGGTTATGACCGAAAGGACAAGATCACGGGTACAAGCGGCCGGGTGGCGGGGCTCTCCCTTAGAGATAGGGTGAGAAGCTCTGCCATCCGGGGGGAGCTCAAAGTAAAGCCGCTGCTCCTCCACATCGACAGGAGCCAGATGAGGTGGTTCGGGCATCTGGTCAGGATGCCACCTGAACGCCTCCCTAGGGAGGTGTTTCAGGCATGTCCGACCGGTAGGAGGCCACGGGGAAGACCCAGGTCACGTTGGGAAGACTTTGTCTCCCGGCTGGCCTGGCAGCGCCTTGGGATCCCCCGGGAGGAGCTCGACAAGGTGGCTGGGGAGAGGGAAGTCTGGGCTTCCCGGCTTAGGCTGCTGCACCCGCAACCCGACATTGTCACATTTCTGAGTATGACATTAAGTTGCGATGACAGTAGCAAGTCCAAGACGTTAGATGGCAGTAGTGCATAGTTTATGGTGTTTTTTGTTTGTTTTTGTTGAGTCCTACAAAGTGTTTACACTGTAAGCATTGTACAAACCCCAAAACCGGTGAAGTTGGCACGTTGTGTAAATGGTGAATAAAAACAGAATACAACGATTTGGCAAATCCTTTTCAACCTATATTCTGTTGAATAGACTGCAAAGACAAGATACTTAACATTCGAACTGGAAAACGTTTTTATCTTTTGCAAATATTAGCTCATTTGGAGTTTGATGCCTGCAACATGTTTAAAAAAAGCTGGCACAAGTGGCAAAAAAAGGCTGAGAAAGTTGAGGAATGCTGTTGGGTGTTTGTTCATAAGGTGCAATGTCTTATTCATGCTGGTGTGTCCTAATCGAATGCGTGATATGATTCCTTCCTCTATTGCGCTCCCCCTTACAGTTCTTCCCGCTCCTAGTTTTTGCTGTTGGTAGAGTCATATTGGGCTTATACATTTTTTTTTAACAATCATAGAAAAAAATAATACTACAACTATCAGACAGCAAATTAAAATACAAAGGGTAGATAACACATACCCAGGGCTACTACTACTACTACTACTAGTGGAGGATGATAATGTACTTTAAGTTACTATTTACTAAAAGGTGTGATTGTAGTTAGCGTTTTTTGTCTCGCGGGATTCAAGCTCGCCACATTCAATCGTCAAATCACCCAGGTTTCAGGTGTCGAACTTACACATCTTACATCTCGTCCTTCCTCTTTTGTGCTCCCCCTTACAGTTCTTCCCGCTCCTAGTGTTTGCTGTGGTTAAAGTCATGTTTGGAACAATCACGGTGTCATAGAAAAAGAATGTTATCGTCAAAATCACCCAGGTTTCAGGCATCAAACTTACACATCTAACATCTCTCGAGACTTTTAGATCTTATTTGCACGGGGCGTTTTGCACAAGCTATGCTGAACACATTTTTGGAAATTTTTTTGTTTATATTGATATATGCTTTAATTATTTTTGTAGATTTTCCTTATTTCATTTAATTTATAATGGTTGGTTTATTTAGCTGTGTTTTATGCTGTATATAGAATATTCTTTACTTATTTTTATTTTTGTACAGTACTTTGAGTCAGTGGCTGTTTTTAAATTGGGCTATATAAGTGTAAATTAAGCAAACCTTACACAAAGTTGCAAGGCTGCAAGTTCGAAACCCCTGGTCAGTAATACTTTCCTTTACCGATAACGCATTCACATCAAGCTCTTTGAATGTTGACACTAGTGTTGTCCCGATACCAATATTTTGGTACCGGTACAAAAAAATGTTCGATACTTTTCGGTACTTTTCGATACTTTTCTAAATAAAGGGGACCACGAAAAATTGTACCGGTATTTTCAGAGGCGGTATAGTACCGAATATGATTAATTAGTATCCCGGTACTATACTAATACAGCCCTAGTTGACACCTAAATATTTTATTTGTTTACATGTTGTTATTTAAAGATTGTTCACTTCCTGTGTTTTAGTGTCATCACTCTCTAGAGAAAAAAATAATTGTGTCTCAATGAATGGATGAAGAAAAAATAAAAATAAAATTGAGAAAAATAAAATTCTAATATGTAAGCAAATAGTTTTGGTACCGGTACAAAAATTATTTCGATACTTTTCGGTACTTTTCGATACTTTTCTAAATAAAGGGGACCACGAAAAATTGTACCGGTATTTTCAGAGGCGGTATAGTACCGAATATGATTAATTTGTATCGCGGTACTATACTAATACAGCCCTAGTTGACACCGAAATCTTTTATTTGTTTACATGTTGTTATTTAAAGATTGTTCACTTCCTGTGTTTTAGTGTCATCACTCTCTAGAGAAAAAAATAATTGTGTCTCAATGAATGGATGAAGAAAAAATAAAAATAAAATTGAGGAAAATAAAATACTAATATGTAAGCAAATAGTTTTGGTACCGGTACAAAAATTATTTCGATACTTTTCGGTACTTTTCGATACTTTTCTAAATAAAGGGGACCACGAAAAATTGTACCGGTATTTTTCGGAGGCGGTATAGTACCGAATATGATTAATTAGTATCGCGGTAATATACTGATACAGTCCTAGTTGACACCTAAAAAATTTTTTGTTTACATGTTGTCATTTAAAGATTGTTCACTTCCTGTGTTTTAGTGTCATCACTCTCTAGAGAAAAAAAATTATTGTGTCTCAATGAATGGATGAAGAAAAAATAAAAATAAAATTGAGAAAAATAAAATACTAATATGTGCGCAAAGTTTTGGTACCGGTACAAAAATTATTTCGATACTTTTCGGTACTTTTCGATACTTTTCTAAATAAAGGGGACCACGAAAAATTGTACCGGTATTTTTCAGAGGCGGTATAGTACCGAATATGATTAATTAGTATCGCGGTAATATACTGATACAGCCCTAGTTGACACCTACATTTTTTTTTGTTTACATGTTGTTATTTAAAGATTGTTCACTTCCTGTGTTTTAGTGTCATCACTCTCTAGAGAAAAAAATAATTGTGTCTCAATGAATGGATGAAGAAAAAATAAAAATAAAATTGATTAAAATAAAATTCTAATATGTAAGCAAATAGTTTTGGTACCGGTACAAAAATTATTTCGATACTTTTCGGTACTTTTCGATACTTTTCTAAATAAAGGGGACCACGAAAAATTGTACCGGTATTTTCAGAGGCGGTATAGTACCGAATATGATTCATTAGTATCGCGGTAATATACTGATACAGCCCTAGTTGACACCTAAATTTTTTTTTGTTTTAATTTTGTTATTTAAAGATTGTTCACTTCCTGTGTTTTAGTGTCATCACTCTCTAGAGAAAAAAATAATTGTGTCTCAATGAATGGATGAAGAAAAAATAAAAATAAAATTGATTAAAATAAAATTCTAATATGTAAGCAAATAGTTTTGGTACCGGTACAAAAATTATTTCGATACTTTTCGGTACTTTTCGATACTTTTCTAAATAAAGGGGACCACGAAAAATTGCACCGGTATTTTTCAGAGGCGGTATAGTACCGAATATGATTAATTAGTATCGCGGTAATATACTGATACAGCCCTAGTTGACACCTACATTTTTTTTTGTTTACATGTTGTTATTTAAAGATTGTTCACTTCCTGTGTTTTGGTGTCATCACTCTCTAGAGAAAAAAATAATTGTGTCTCAATGAATGGATGAAGAAAAAATGAAAATAAAATTGAGAAAAATAAAATTCTAATATGTAAGCAAATAGTTTTGGTACCGGTACAAAAATTATTTCGATACTTTTCGGTACTTTTCGATACTTTTCTAAATAAAGGGGACCACGAAAAATTGTACCGGTATTTTCAGAGGCGGTATAGTACCGAATATGATTCATTAGTATCGCGGTAATATACTGATACAGCCCTAGTTGACACCTAAATTTTTTTTTGTTTACATGTTGTTATTTAAAGATTGTTCACTTCCTGTGTTTTAGTGTCATCACTCTCTAGAGAAAAAAAATAATTGTGTCTCAATGAATGGATGAAGAAAAAAGAAAAAATAAAATTGAGAAAAATAAAATACTAATATGTAAGCAAATAGTTTTGGTACCGGTACAAAAATTATTTCGATACTTTTCGGTACTTTTCGATACCTTTCTAAATAAAGGGGACCACGAAAAATTGTACCGGTATTTTTCAGAGGCGGTATAGTACCGAATATGATTAATTAGTATCGCGGTAATATATTGATACAGCCCTAGTTGACACCTACATTTTTTTTTGTTTACATGTTGTTATTTAAAGATTGTTCACTTCCTGTGTTTTAGTGTCATCACTCACTAGAGAAAAAAATAATTGTGTCTCAATGAATGGATGAAGAAAAAATAAAAATAAAATTGAGAAAAATAAAATTCTAATATGTAAGCAAATAGTTTTGGTACCGGTACAAAAATTATTTCGATACTTTTCGGTACTTTTCGATACTTTTCTAAATAAAGGGGACCACGAAAAATTGTACCGGTATTTTCCGAGGCGGTATAGTACCGAATATGATTAATTTGTATCGCGGTACTATACTAATACAGCCCTAGTTGACACCGAAATCTTTTATTTGTTTACATGTTGTTATTTAAAGATTGTTCACTTCCTGTGTTTTGGTGTCATCACTCTCTAGAGAAAAAAATAATTGTGTCTCAATGAATGGATGAAGAAAAAATAAAAATAAAATTGAGAAAAATAAAATACTAATATGTAAGCAAATAGTTTTGGTACCGGTACAAAAATTATTTCGATACTTTTCGGTACTTTTCGATACTTTTCTAAATAAAGGGGACCACGAAAAATTGTACCGGTATTTTTCGGAGGCGGTATAGTACCGAATATGATTAATTAGTATCGCGGTAATATACTGATACAGTTCTAGTTGACACCTAAATTTTTTTTTGTTTACATGTTGTTATTTAAAGATTGTTCACTTCCTGTGTTTTAGTGTCATCACTCTCTAGAGAAAAAAAATAATTGTGTCTCAATGAATGGATGAAGAAAAAATAAAAATAAAATTGAGAAAAATAAAATACTAATATGTAAGCAAATAGTTTTGGTACCGGTACAAAAATTATTTCGATACTTTTCGGTACTTTTCGATACTTTTCTAAATAAAGGGGACCACGAAAAATTGTACCGGTATTTTTCAGAGGCGGTATAGTACCGAATATGATTAATTAGTATCGCGGTAATATACTGATACAGCCCTAGTTGACACCAACATTTTTTTTTGTTTACATGTTGTTATTTAAAGATTGTTCACTTCCTGTGTTTTAGTGTCATCACTCTCTAGAGAAAAAAATAATTGTGTCTCAATGAATGGATGAAGAAAAAAGAAAAATAAAATTGAGAAAAATAAAATTCTAATATGTAAGCAAATAGTTTTGGTACCGGTACAAAAATTATTTCGATACTTTTCGGTACTTTTCGATACTTTTCTAAATAAAGGGGACCACGAAAAATTGTACCGGTGTTTTCAGAGGCGGTATAGTACCGAATATGAGTAATTTGTATCACGGTACTATACTAATACAGCCCTAGTTGACACCGAAATCTTTTATTTGTTTACATGTTGTTATTTAGAGATTGTTCACTTCCTGTGTTTTGGTGTCATCACGCTTTAGAGAAAAATATATATATAGATTGTGTACCAATGAATGGATGAAGAAAAAATTTAAATAAAATTGAGAAAAATAAAATACTAATATGTAAGGAAATAGGAATGAAAAAAGAGGAAAAATAGATAACTATGCTAAAATATAGATGACAAATAAAATTTAATAAGACTTGATGTGTTTTTTGTTTTTTTTTGTTTTTTTTAATAAATTTTGATTTCTATTTACTGTTTTAATTGGTTTTTCCCTTTAAAATCGTTTTAAATAATATTTATTTTTATATTGTTTTTATATTGGTTCTATATTTATTTATTTATTGTTTTTATTCAGTCATTGGTGGAGCTAAGGATAATATTTGATTATTGTTTTTAATATTGTTTTTAATATTGTTGTGCAGTACTTTGGAAACATTTTTGTTGTTTAAATGTGCTATATAAACAAAGTGGATTGGATTGGATTGATAAAATAAGAAAAAAATACAATAAGTATTAACTGTGATGGCTCGAAGTCAGCTGGATGGATTGGTAATAAGTAAATAATATAAAATAAGTTAGAATACGTAAAGTTATTAAGGAAAAATAAACAAATACTGTAGATGATGCAGTAAAAAATAATATGCGGCATGAAGATCAAGCAGTGATGAATGACAAAAAAAGAACAAAATATAATAATTGTAACTATAGTATACTTTAGGAAAACAACAATTATGTTTGGTTTAGTAAAAAAAATACATTATAATGGTTAATACTCAAAATATATAAAAAATACTCACTGAAGCTCAATCGGGTGATGGCTCTGTGTTGGTATTTGCCTGCCTTCTCTCTGCCTTTTCACTCCACTCTGACACTCGCCACTCCGATGGCCTCGGCCCGTGACAGCTGATTTTTATCAGAGCTGCCGCCCCCCCACGTTGGGGCGGCTATTTTAGGAGGGTGGCTGGCGGCTGCTATCCCACTGAGTCAATCACCTATGTTGGTCCCCTAAACGACGGGGGCACCCCCCTTCATCTCCGGTTCCCACTGGTAGTTTGTCATCCTCTATTACGGTCCGTTTGTGTGTCAGAATATTTCAATATTGTGCATTTGTGGTCTGACGAGTACACGTTTCAAGTTGTTTGGGGACGTCGTGTCCTCCGGACCAAAGAGGAAAAGAACCATCCGGATTGTTCAAGGCGCAAAGTTGAAAAGCCAGCATCTGTGATGGTATGGGGGTGTATTAGTGCCCAACTTACACATCTGTGAAGGCACCATTAATGCGGAGGTTTTGGAGCAACATATGTTGCCATCCAAGCGACGTTATCATGGACGCCCCTGCTTATTTCAGCAAAACGATGCCTTCGTAGTAAAAGAGTGCGGTAGTACCCGGTAGTCCAGACCTGCCCCCCCCCTTTGAAAATGTGTGGCGCATTATGAAGCCTAAAATAGCACAACGGAGACCCCCGGACTGTTGAACAACTTAAGCTGTACATCAAGCAAGAATGGGAAAGAATTCCAGCTGAAAAGCTTCAAAATTTGGTCTCCTCAGTTCCCAAACGTTTACTGAGTGTTGTTAAAAGGAAAGGCCATGTAACACAGTGGTAAAAATGCCCCTGTGACAACTTTTTTGCAATGTGTTGCTGCCATTAAATTCTAAGTTAATAATTATCTAATTATTTCAAACATTAAATATCTTGTCTTTGCAGTCTATTCAATTATATTCTGTTTTTATTTACGAATTACACAACGTGCCAACTTCACTGGTTTTGGGTTTTGTAATTTCCGGACTATTATTATTATTGTAGCAAAGTTATTTGCAAATGTGTATCTCAATCTGTGCGTGTGTAATCTAATTCACGTGTGTGTGTGTGTGTGTGTGTGTGTGCTAAAGTGTGTGTCTGTGTGTGTGTAATCAGAGTCGTGTGGGTGTGTTTTATGTTGTGTGTTGTTATTATGATTTGTCTGTGTGTAAAAAAAATATCTGTCCCTATTATGATTTTTCTGTGTGTAGAAAAATATCTGTCCGTCTGTATTATGATTTGTTTGTGTGTAAAAAAAATATCAGTTTTTCCGTATTATAATTTAGTCTTTGTAGTAAAAAAATATCTGTCTGTCCGTATTATGATTTGTTGGTGTGAAAAAAAAAAATCTGTTTTTACCTATTATGATTTAGTCTGTGTGTAAAAAAAAAAAATCTCTCTGTCCATATTATGATTTGTCTGTGTGTAAAAAAATATGTCTGTCCATAGTATGATTTCTTTGTGTGTACAAAAAATATCTGTGTGTCCGTATTATAATTTGTCTGTGTGTAAAACATTTTTTGTCTGTCCTTATTATATGTTTGTGTGTAAAATAAATGTCTGTCCGTACTATGATTTGTTTGTGTGTAAAAAAAATATCTGTCTGTCCATATTAGAATTTTTGTGTGTGTAAAAAAATATCTGTATGTCCGTATTATGATTTGTCTGTGTGTAAAAAAAATTAGTCTGTCCGTATTATGATTTGTTTTTTTGTGTAAAAAAAATATCTGTCTGTCCGTATTATGATTTGTCTGTGTGTAAAAAAATATCTGTCTGTCCGTAGTATGATTTGTCTGTATGTAAAAAAATATCTGTCTGTCCGTATTATGATTTGTTTGTGTGTAAAAAAAAAAAATGTCTGTCCGTACTATGATTTGTTTGTGTGTAAAAACATATCTGTATGTCCGTATTATGATTTGTCTGTGTGTAAAAAAAATATGTCTGTCCGAATTATGATTTGTTTTTGTGTAAAAAAATATCTGTCTGTCCGTATTATGATTTGTTTGTGTGTAAAAAAAAATATGTCTGTCCGTACTATGATTTGTTTGTGTGGTATAACATCTGTCTGTCCGTAGTATGATTTGTCTGTGTGTAAAAAATATGTCTGTCCATATTATGATTTGTTTGTGTGTAAAAAAAAAAAAAAAATGTCCGTCCGTTTTATAATTTGTTTTTTGTGTAAAAAAAATATCTGTCTGTCCGTATTATGGTTTGTCTGTGTGTAAAAAAATATCTGTCTGTCCGTAGTATGATTTGTCTATATGTAAAAAAATATCTGTCTGTCCGTATTATGATTTTTCTGTGTGTAGAAAAATATCTGTCTGTCTGTATTATGATTTGTTTGTGTGTAAAAAAATATCAGTTTTTCCGTATTATAATTTAGTCTTTGTAGTAAAAAAATATCTGTCTGTCCGTATTATGATTTGTTTGTGTGAAAAAAAAAAATCTGTTTTTACCTATTATGATTTAGTCTGTGTGTAAAAAAAAATATCTCTCTGTCCATATTATGATTTGTCTGTGTGTACAAAAAATATGTCTGTCCGTATTATGATTTTTTTTTGTGTAAAAAAAATATCCGTCTGTCCGTATTATGATTTGTCTGTGTGTAAAAAAATATGTCTGTCCATAGTATGATTTCTTTGTGTGTACAAAAAATATCTGTGTGTCCGTATTATAATTTGTCTGTGTGTAAAACATTTTTTGTCTGTCCTTATTATATGTTTGTGTGTAAAATAAATGTCTGTCCGTAATATGATTTGTTTGTGTGTAAAAAAAATATATGTCTGTCCATATTAGAATTTTTGTGTGTGTAAAAAAATATCTGTATGTCCGTATTATGATTTGTCTGTGTGTAAAAAAAAATAAGTCTGTCCGTATTGTGATTTGTTTTTTTGTGTAAAAAAAAATATCTGTCTGTCCGTATTATGATTTGTCTGTGTGTAAAAAAATATCTGTCTGTCCGTAGTATGATTTGTCTGTATGTAAAAAAATATCTGTCTGTCCGTATTATGATTTGTTTGTGTGTAAAAAAAAATGTCTGTCCGTACTATGAATTGTTTGTGTGTAAAAACATATCTGTATGTCCGTATTATGATTTGTCTGTGTGTAAAAAATATATGTCTGTCCGAATTATGATTTGTTTTTGTGTAAAAAAATATCTGTCTGTCCGTATTATGATTGGTTTGTGTGTAAAAAAAAATATGTCTGTCCGTACTATGATTTGTTTGTGTGTTATAACATCTGTCTGTCCGTAGTATGATTTGTCTGTGTGTAAAAAAATATGTCTGTCCATAGTATGATTTATTTGTGTGTAAAAAAAAAAAATATGTCCGTTCGTATTATAATTTGTTTTTTGTGTAAAAAAAAATATCTGTCTGTCCGTATTATGGTTTGTCTGTGTGTAAAAAAATATCTGTCTGTCCGTAGTATGATTTGTCTATATGTAAAAAAATATCTGTCTGTCCGTATTATGATTTGTTTGTGTGTAAAAAAATATCTGTCTGTCCGTATTATGATTTGTTTGTGTGTAAAAAGAAATGTCTGTCCGTATTATGATTTGTTTGTGTGTAAAAAAAAAAAATGTCCGTCCGTGTTACGATTTGTCGGTGTGTAAAAAAATATCTGCCTGTCCGTATTATGATTTGTCTGTGTGTACCAAAAATATCTCTGTCCGTATTATGATTTAGTTTGTGTAAAAAAAAATATCTGCCTGTCCGTATTGATTTATTTGTGTGTAAAAAAATATCTGTGTGTCCATATTATGATTTGTGTGTGTGTAAAAAAAATATGTTTGTCCGTATTTCAAACGACGTGAGTGTAAAAAAAAAAAAGAAGTGTTTTTGTATTTAAATGTGTGTGAAGCCGGAACCCTCTACTGGCGGTTGCGTCACACGTGACTTTTGCGACACTCCTACTGTGTACGACTTGTCTGTCTGTACAGCGATTTGAACGTGTAAAAGGATTTGTCTGTAGCTGCGTTTCCATTGCCGTTTTTCGCAAAATAAAAGCGGTAAATATAAAATTTTGATAAAGTATATTTGCCAGTAGAGGGTCCCGGCTTCATACACATCTAAATACGCACATGAAAAAAATTTTTACACACACACGCCGATCAAAATAGGGACAGATATTTTTTTTTATAAAATACATTGACATTGCTGATTGTCAATAAAATATGTTTACATTGCAGATTGTCAATAAAATACATTGACATTGCAGATTGTCAATAAAATACATTGACATTACAGATTGTCAATAAAATACATTGACATTAGATTGTCAATAAAATACATTGACATTAGATTGTCAATAAAATACATTGACATTACAAAATGTCAATAAATACATTGACATTACAAATTGTCAATAAGATACATTGACTTTGCAGATTGTCAATAAAATACATTTACATTAGATTGTCAATAAAATACATTGACATTACAATTTGTCAATAAAATACATTGACATATTACAGATTGTCAATAAATGACATTGACATTATATTGTCAATAAAATACCTGGACATTGTCAATAAAATACATTGACATTACAGATTGTCAATAAAATACATCAACACTACAGATTGTCAATAAAATACTTTGACTTTGCAGATTTTCAATAAAATACATTGACAATACAGATTGTCAATAAAATACATTGACATTACAGATTGTCAATAAAATACATCAACACTACAGATTGTCAATAAAATACTTTGACTTTGCAGATTTTCAATAAAATACATTGACGATACAGATTGTCAATAAAATACATTGACATTAGATTGTCAATAAAATAAATTGACATCGCAGATTGTCAATAAAATACATTGACATTAGATTGTCAATAAAATACATTGACATTCCAGATTGTCAATAAAATACATTTACCTTACAGAATGTCAATAAAATACATTGACATTAGATTGTCAATAAAATACATTGACATTAGATTGTCAATAAAATAAATTGACATCGCAGATTGTCAATAAAATACATTGACATTAGATTGTCAATAAAATACATTGACATTCCAGATTGTCAATAAAATACATTGACATTAGATTGTCAATAAAATACATTGACATTAGATTGTCAATAAAATACATTGACATTCCAGATTGTCAATAAAATACATTTACCTTACAGAATGTCAATAAAATACATTGGCATGACAGTGTCAATAAAAATACATTGACATTAGATTGTCAATAAAATACATTGACATTCCAGATTGTCAATAAAATACATTGACATTCCAGATTGTCAATAAAATACATTGACATTAGATTGTCAATAAAATACATTGACATTAGATTGTCAATAAAATACATTGACATTAGATTGTCAATAAAATACATTGACATTCCAGATTGTCAATAAAATACATTGACATTCCAGATTGTCAATAAAATACATTGACATTAGATTGTCAATAAAATACATTGACATTAGATTGTCAATAAAATACATTGACATTAGATTGTCAATAAAATACATTGACATTAGATTGTCAATAAAATACATTGACATTAGATTGTCAATAAAATACATTGACATTAGATTGTCAATAAAATACATTGACATTATATTGTCAATAAAATACATTGACATTAGATTGTCAATAAAATACATTGACATTCCAGATTGTCAATAAAATACATTTACCTTACAGAATGTCAATAAAATACATTTACCTTACAGAATGTCAATAAAATACATTGGCATGACAGTGTCAATAAAATACATTGACATTAGATTGTCAATAAAATACATTGACATTCCAGATTGTCAATAAAATACATTGACATTAGATTGTCAATAAAATACATTGACAATAGATTTTCGCTAAAATTCATTGATGGTTGATAAATTCTGGTTTTCAAGAAACTGTTGACAAGCGGTCAAACAGTTAAATAAAAAAAGACATAATAAATTGTGACTAAAGTCTCAGTACGGCCGTTGAGCAACAGCGGTGCTATGATACGAGCTCCAGAACCTCCCAGGGCCGAGGTCTGCGTCACGCAGCGAGAACCGTCGGTACCAGCGTCACTCCTATCTTAAGCAGGTGTGCCAACACACATAGTTATGCCCCTTCCTCATCTTTTTTTAGCCCGCCCAAGGGCGACGCAACATTGCCGAGCCCGACGGTGATGTGCACTTTCAACTTTTTGGAGGGCTCGGAGATGGATTAGTTTAATATAGAAAAACACGTGATAGGACAGATCTGGGGGTGACGTGGGATGACACATTTATGTGGCTACGGACGACAACTCACCCGATGAGTATCTGGAAGATCTGCTGGAAGACACTCGGAGCCCATTGGAGGTCCTGGCTCCCTCCTCCGGGGTCACTCTCTGTCAGTGGAGGCAATCGTAACATACTTATAAAAACAAAGCATTCATTTATTATTATTTTCTTTTCAAATAAGTAGTTCACCTCGTTACTTTATGAATTAGTGATACATTTTTTCAGTGGTCCTTGTAACCTTAACCTCAAAAAGCACAGGATTGCAACCAAATTTAGAACAGCAAATAGTGGTGTTTTACTCGTTTTATAGCACAGACCTAAAAGCATATAAACTCGATGTCAGTAAAAGTTGTAAACAACACATTTACTCCCACACATTAAGAGCATTTGTGAACTACAGTAGGAAGGGGATTAATATGGCCCCATTTATTACGATTTACCTGACACGTGAAACGTGACGGATTGTCAATAAAATACATTGACAATGCAGATTGTCAATAAAATATATTGACATTACAGATTGTCAATAAAATATATTGACATTACAGATTGTCAATAAAATATATTGACATTACAGATTGTCAATAAAATACATTGACATTACAGATTGTCAATAAAATACATTGACAATGCAGATTGTCAATAAAATATATTGACATTACAGATTGTCAATAAAATATATTGACATTACAGATTGTCAATAAAATACATTGACATTACAGATTGTCAATAAAATACATTGACAATGCAGATTGTCAATAAAATATATTGACATTACAGATTGTCAATAAAATATATTGACATTACAGATTGTCAATAAAATACATTAACCTTACAGATTGTCAATAAAATACATTAACCTTACAGTGTGTCAATAAAATATATTGACATTACAGATTGTCAATAAAATACATTAACCTTACAGATTGTCAATAAAATACATTAACCTTACAGTTTGTCAATAAAATATATTGACATTACAGATTTTTAATAAAATATATTGACATTACAGATTGTCAATAAAATATATTAACCTTACAGATTGTCAATAAAATACATTAACCTTACAGATTGTCAATAAAATATATTGACATTACAGATTGTCAATAAAATACATTAACCTTACAGATTGTCAATAAAATATATTGACATTACAGATTGTCAATAAAATACATTAACCTTACAGATTGTCAATAAAATACATTAACCTTACAGTTTGTCAATAAAATATATTGACATTACAGATTTTTAATAAAATATATTGACATTACAGATTGTCAATAAAATACATTAACCTTACAGATTGTCAATAAAATACATTAACCTTACAGATTGTCAATAAAATATATTGACATTACAGATTGTCAATAAAATACATTAACCTTACAGATTGTCAATAAAATACATTAACCTTACAGATTGTCAATAAAATATATTGACATTACAGATTGTCAATAAAATACATTAACCTTACAGATTGTCAATAAAATATATTGACATTACAGATTGTCAATAAAATACATTAACCTTACAGATTGTCAATAAAATATATTGACATTACAGATTGTCAATAAAATATATTGACATTACAGATTGTCAATAAAATACATTAACCTTACAGATTGTCAATAAAATACATTGGCATTACAAATTGTCAATAAAATACTTTGACATTAGATTGTCAATAAAAATTAATTGACATTAGATGCTCAATTTGTGTTTCATCTGACCACAGAACGTTCCTCCAGAAGGTTTTATCTTTGTCCATGTGACGTCGGATGAAACAAAAATGTAGCTGTTTGTACCAATTTTGTCAAGAGTGGTCAACAATTCAACCAGAAGCTTGTGGACGGCTACCAAAAGTGCCTTATTGCAGTGAAACCTGCAAATATTAACATTGCTGTATGTATACTTTTGACCTAGCAGATTTGGTCACATAATAAATTCATAAAAGAAGCAAACTTCATGAATGTTTTTCATGACCAACAAGTATGTGCTCCAATCACTCTATCACAAAAAAAACAAGAGTTGTAGAAATGATTGGGAACTTCTTTACAAGTGTATGTAAACTTTTGATCGCGACTGTGTTAATGAAAACTACAACTCAGATGTATTCTAGAATCAAACAGCTGCTGTGCAATAACTACAATATTTATAGTATTAACACTTTTTAGGGCGCAACAGACGACAAAACGCACCATAAACCCCAGCTGTGTACGGAGAGAGTTTGGCCAACTCAGTTTCAAAGTCGGAAGCAAACATTACAACCGGCAACATCAACGAGGAACTACAATTACCTCGGTTGTACACGAACTCTGCAAGATTCCAGCTGCCGAGTTGAAATAATGAGAATGAGGTTTTAAGTGCACACATCACGCCCTATGGTAAGAATGATGGAGATATTAGAGGAAGGCCGCGTGCTTTGAAACAATGTCACGGCATCGCCCCCACATCATCACTGCATCATCACTCTACTTAGTGACTACTGCTTGTCTTAGTTCTCCAAACAGATCGTTGTCCAAGGTCTTGCTAGGTGGGGCATGTGTACCGCACTACCACCTGGTTCTGGGTTCCAAATCTCAGTCCGGATCAGAATCTTAGGTTGGTTTGGAGACTGCAATTTTCCCAAAGAGTGGGGCGTATCCCAGACATTGATACAACGTTGATTATGTGTTATTTAAAACTGACTTTGAAACAATGTTGCAAAATAGTTGTGTTTCTAAATTGAGACCAGGTAGTTGGTTGGGAAATGACCGAATTTCGATGGTCCAAGCAACGTCAGAACCTGACGTTGAATAAACGTCGTTAAAAAGCATGTTGTTTCAACGTTGTATTTGTGTTGTAGAATAGTGTTTGGAAAATGACCAAATTTCAATGGTCAACCTGACGTTGAATAAACGTTAAAAAGCATGTTTCAACGTTGTATTTGTGTTGGAAAATGACCAAAATTCAATGGTCAAAGCCACGTCAGAACCCAACATTGATTAAATGTTGTCAAAAAGCATGTTGTTTCAACGTTGTATTTGTGTTGTAGAATATTGGTTGGGAAATTACCAGAACTCAATGGTCAAATCAACGTCACAACTTGACGTTGAATAAACAATTAAAAGCATGTTGTTTCAACGTTGTATTTGTGTTGTAGAATATTGGTTGGGAAATGACCAAAATTCAATGGTCAAATCCATGTCACAACACATTGATTCAACGTCGTCAAAAAGCATGTTGTTTCAACGTTGTATTTGTGTTGTATTGGTTGGAAAATGACCAAAATTAAATGGTCAAATCAACGTCACAACCTGACGTTGAATAAACGGTAAAAAGCATGTTGTTTCAACGTTGTATTTGTGTTGTAGAATATTGGTTGAAAAATGACCAAAATTCAATGGTCAAATCAACATCAAAACCTGACGTTGAACAAATGTTATTAAGCATGTTATTTCAACGTTGTATTTATGTTGTGGAACATCGGTTGGAAAATTACCAGAATTTGATGGTGAATCAATGTCACAACCTGACGTTGACTAAACGTTAAAAAGAATGTTGTTTCAACGTTGTATTTGTGTAGTAGAATATTGGTTGGAAAATGACCAAAATTCAATGGTCAGATCCATGTCACAACCCAACATTGATTCAACGTCGTCAAAAAGCATGTTGTTTCAACGTTGTATTTGTGTTGTAAAACAGTGTTTGGAAAATGACCAAATTTCAATGGTCAACCTGACGTTGAATAAACGTTAAAAAGCATGTTGTTTCAACGTTGTATTTGTGTTGTAGAATATTGGTTGGAAAATGACCAAATTTCAATGGTCAAATAAACGTCACAACCTGACGTTGAATAAACGTCGTCAAAAAGCATGTTGTTTCAACGTTGTATTTGTGTTGTATTGGTTGGAAAATTACCAAATTTCAATGGTCAAATCAACGTCGCAACCTGACATTGAATAAACGTCGTCAAAAAGCATGTTGTTTCAACGTTGTATTTGTGTTGTAGAATATTGGTTGGGGAATGACCAAAATTCAATGGTCAAATCAACGTCAGAATCCAACATTGATTAAACGTCGTTAGAAAGCATGTTGTTTCAACGTTGTATTTGTGTTGTAGAATATTGGTTGGAAAATGACCAGAATTCAACGGTCAACTCAACGTCACAACCTGACATTGAGTAAACGTCGCCAAAAAGCATGTTGTTTCAACGTTGTATTTGTGTTGTAAAACAGTGTTTGGAAAATGACCAAATTTCAATGGTCAACCTGATGTTGAATAAATGTTAAAAAGCGTGTTTCAACGTTGTATTTGTGTTGTAGAATATTGGTTGGGAAATGACCAGAACTCAATGGTCAAATCAACGTCACAACCTGACATTGAATAAACGTTAAAAAGCATGTTGTTTCAACGTTGTATTTGTGTTGTAGAATATTGGTTAGAAAATGACCAGAACTCAATGGTCAAATCAACGTCACAACCTGACGTTGAATAAATGTCGTTAAAAAGCATGTTGTTTCAACGTTGTATTTGTGTTGTAGAATATTGGTTGGAAAATGACCACATTTCAATGGTCACATCCACGTCACAACACAACATTGATTCAACGTCGTCAAAAAGCATGTTGTTTCAACGTTGTATTTGAGTTGTAGAATACTGGTTGGAAAATGACCAGAATTCAACGGTCAACTCAACGTTACAACCTGAAATTGAGTAAACGTCGCCAAAAAGCACGTTGTTTCAACGTTGTATTTGTGTTGTAAAACAGTGTTTGGAAAATGACCAAATTTCAATGGTCAACCTGACGTTGAATAAACGTTAAAAAGCATGTTTCAACGTTGTATTTGTGTTGTAGAATATTGGTTGGGAAATTACCAGAATTCAATGGTCAGATCAACGTCACAACCTGACGTTGAATAAACGTTAAAAAGCATGTTGTTTCAACGTTGTATTTGTGTTGTAGAATAACGGTTAGAAAATGACCAAAAGTCAATGGTCAGATCAACGTCAGAACCTAACGTTCAATAAACGTCGTTAAAAAGCATGTTTCAACGTTGTATTTGTGTTGTAGAATATTGGTTGGGAAATGACCAAATTTCAATGGTCAAATCCATGTCAGAACCCAACATTGATTAAACGTTGTCAAAAAGCATGTTGTTTCAACGTTGTATTTGTGTTGTAGAATATTGGTTGGGAAATGACCAAAATTCAATGGTCAAATCAACGTCACAACCTGACGTTGAATAAACGTCAAAAAGCATGTTGTTTCGACGTTGTATTTGTGTTGTAAAATAGTGTTTGGAAAATGACCAAATTTCAATGGTCAAATCCACGTCAGAACCCAACATTGATTAAACGTTGTCAAAAAGCATGTTGTTTCAATGTTGTATTTGTGTTGTGGAATATTGGTTGGAAAATGTCCAAAGTTCAATGGTCAGATCAACGGTACAATCTGACATTGAATAAACGTTGTCAAAAGCATGTTGTTTCAACGTTGTATTTGTGTTGTAGAATATTGGTTGGAAAATGACCACATTTCAATGGTCACATCCACGTCACAACACAACATTGATTCAACGTCGTCAAAAAGCATGTTGTTTCAACGTTGTATTTGAGTTGTAGAATACTGGTTGGAAAATGACCAGAATTCAACGGTCAACTCAACGTTACAACCTGAAATTGAGTAAACGTCGCCAAAAAGCACGTTGTTTCAACGTTGTATTTGTGTTGTAAAACAGTGTTTGGAAAATGACCAAATTTCAATGGTCAACCTGACGTTGAATAAACGTTAAAAAGCATGTTTCAACGTTGTATTTGTGTTGTAGAATATTGGTTGGGAAATTACCAGAATTCAATGGTCAGATCAACGTCACAACCTGACGTTGAATAAACGTTAAAAAGCATGTTGTTTCAACGTTGTATTTGTGTTGTAGAATAACGGTTAGAAAATGACCAAAAGTCAATGGTCAGATCAACGTCAGAACCTAACGTTCAATAAACGTCGTTAAAAAGCATGTTTCAACGTTGTATTTGTGTTGTAGAATATTGGTTGGGAAATGACCAAATTTCAATGGTCAAATCCATGTCAGAACCCAACATTGATTAAACGTTGTCAAAAAGCATGTTGTTTCAACGTTGTATTTGTGTTGTAGAATATTGGTTGGGAAATGACCAAAATTCAATGGTCAAATCAACGT
>NC_084744.1:57128025-57163025 GCF_033978785.1 Entelurus aequoreus | reverse complement strand
TGATCAAGCACCTACCTGAGGAGAAGACTCGAGTCACATGTGAATCGGTGTCCTGGAGGCGGACGTGTGCTCGCCGAGCATCTTTTTCACGAGACACGGACACTTTTCTTGTGTCCAAAGTCCTCCAAAACCTTGTGATTGTAATTGTCCCGATATCACCTGATAGGTCTCCATAGTCCCATAAAAACAGAAGGCTATGAAGGTATGTTTTAATTTGCAAAACACGTCTTATTTATGATTTTAAAAAAAGCAGTTGAACCAGAGAGGAAGGTGCATTCAGTAATGACAATATCAAACAAACAAGGCTAAATTCCTCCTGAATTGTCTCAAGTGAAAAAATTATGACTACAGTGGTAAAGCTGTATTTAAATTTTGTTGACATTTGGTTAAGAAACAGTCATTTTTTTAATTTTATATAAATGTATTTTTGTGTGATGATATTTGAGTGGGCTCCGGGGCCCAACTTTTCCACTACAGGGCGCCCCGGGGCCCACTCAAACATCATCAAACAAAAATATATTTATATAAAATTCTGTTGTGCTCAAATAAATAAACTAGATGAAAAATGACTGGTTTTTTTTAACCAAATTGTCAATTAAATTAAAATATCAAACAAACAAAGCTAAATTCCTCCTGAAATGTCTCAAGTGAAAACATTATGACTACAGTGGTAAAGCTGTATTTAAATTTTGTTGACATTTAGTTAAGAAACAGTCATTTTTTTAATTTTATATAAAGGTATTTTTGTGTGATGATATTTGAGTGGGCTCCGGGGCCCTACTTTTCCACTACAGAGGGCCCCGGGGCCCACTCAAGTATCTTCAAACAAAAATACATTTATATAAAATTATGTTATACTCAAATAAATAAACTAGATGAAAAATTACTGTTTCGTAACCAAACTGTCAATAAAATTTAAATATCAAACAAACAAAGCTAAATTCCTCCTGAAATGTCTCAAGTGAAAAAATTATGACTACAGTGGTAAAGCTGTATTTACATTTTGTTGACATTTGGTTAAGAAACAGTCTTTTTTTAAATTTTATATCAATATATTTTTGTGTGATAATATTCGAGTGGGCCCCGGGGCCCAACTTTTCCACTATAGAGGGCCCCGGGGCCCACTCAAACATCATCAAACAAAAATATATTTATATAATATTTTGTTGTGCTCAAATAAATAAACTAGATGAAAAATGACAGTTTTTTTAACCAAACTGTCAATAAAATTAAAATATCAAACAAACAAAGCTAAATTCCTCCTTAAATGTCTCAAGTGAAAAAATTATGACTACAGTGGTAAGGCTGTATTTAAATTTTGTTGACATTTGGTTAAGAAACAGTCATTTTTAAATTTGATATCAATGTATTTTTGTGTGATGATATTTGAGTGGGCCCCAGGGCCCAACTTTTCCACTACAGAGGGCCCCGGGGCCCACTCAAACATCATCAAACAAAAATATATTTATATAAAATTCTGTTGTGCTCAAATAAATAAACTAGATGAAAAATGACTGTTTTTTTTAACCAAACTGTCAATAAAATTAAAATATCAAACAAACAAAGCTAAATTCCTCCTGAAATGTCTCAAGTGAAAAAATTATGACTACAGTGGTAAAGCTGTACTTACATTTTGTTGACATTTAGTTAAGAAACAGTCATTTTTTAAATTTTATATAAATGTATTTTTGTGTGATGATATTTGAGTGGGCTCCGGGGCCCAACTTTTCCACTACAGAGGGCCCCGGGGCCCACTCAAACATCATCAAACAAAAATATATTTATATAAAATTCTGTTGTGCTCAAATAAATAAACTAGATGAAAAATGACTGTTTTTTTTAAACCAAATTGTCAATTAAATTAAAATATCAAACAAACAAAGCTAAATTCCTCCTGAAATGTCTCAAGTGAAAAAATTATGACTACAGTGGTAAAGCTGTATTTAAATTTTGTTGACATTTAGTTAAGAAACAGTCATTTTTTTAATTTTATATAAAGGTATTTTTGTGTGATGATATTTGAGTGGGCTCCGGGGCCCTACTTTTCCACTACAGAGGGCCCCGGGGCCCACTCAAACATCATCAAACAAAAATATATTTATATAAAATTCTGTTGTGCTCAAATAAATAAACTAGATGAAAAATGACTGTTTTTTTTAACCAAACTGTCAATAAAATTAAAATATCAAACAAACAAAGCTAAATTCCTCATGAAATGTCTCAAGTGAAAAAATTATGACTACAGTGGTAAAGCTGTATTTACATTTTGTTGACATTTGGTTAAGAAACAGTCTTTTTTTTAATTTTATATCAATATATTTTTGTGTGATAATATTTGAGTGGGCCCCGGGGCCCAACTTTTCCACTGCAGAGGGCCCCGGGGCCCACTCAAATACCATCAAACAAAAATAAATGTATATAAAATTATGTTGTGCTCAAATAAATAAACTAGATGAAAAATGACTGTTTCGTAACCAAACTGTCAATAAAATCAAAATATCAAACAAACAAAGCTAAATTCCTCCTGAAATGTCTCAAGTGAAATAATTATGACTACAGTGGTAAAGCTGTATTTTTTAATTTTAATCATATTCAGTTAAGAAACAGTCATTTTTCATCTAGTTTATTTATTTGAGCACAACATAATTTTATATAAATGTATTTTTGTGTGATGATATTTGATTGGGCCCCGGGGCCCAACTTTTCCACTACAGAGGGTCCACTCAAGTATCATCAAACAAAAATACATTTATATAAAATTATGTTGTGCTCAAATAAATAAACTAGATGAAAAATGACTGTTTCTTAACCAAACTGTCAATAAAATTAAAATATCAAACAAACAAAGCTAAATTCCTCCTGAAATGCCTCAAGTGAAAAAATTATGACTACAGTGGTAAAGCTGTATTTTTTTATTTTAATGACGTTTGGTTAAGAAACAGTCATTTTTCATCTTGTTTATTTATTTGAGCACAACATCATTTTATATAAATACATTTTTGTGTGATGATATTTTCCTCTACAGATGGCCCCGGGGCCCACTCAAGTATCATCAAACAAAAATTAATTTATATGAAATTATGTTGAGCTCAAATAAATAAACTAGATGAAAAATATGCATTGCAGAATGTATTTAATAAATTACTTTGAACAGAGACAAATGATTACTACAATTTAAAATACATTAATATCTAAGGCCAGTTCTGCCTTTTCAAGATTTTAAACAACACAATATATATTTGATTCTTTATAACAAAGTTTAATAGAAATTCAGTACAAATATTAATATTTATTTTATGTAGGGTTTTTTTCCAGCCTGACCGCTTTTTCCGAGCAGGAACATCACCTTACCCGGAACTATGTCGACCTCTAGTGGAGAAAAGGCTGAAGTGACGACAGAACCCGGTCAGTCCTACTGAGATAACAGCACGATGTGTAAAACGTTTGCGTCTCTTAGCCAGCAGAGGGCGCCAGAGGACGGTGTCTCCTTTCACTTCTTATAAAAGCCGTTTTGTCAATATTTAAACTGGTAGAATTGTTTATGTGTTCATTTTTTGAAAGCTCCACCATGAATCTTTTTTAGTATCTTGAAAACCATTTTAACTAATGATAATATTTAACTGATTATTATTATTATTAGTGTTTATATTGATTTATTTATTATTATTATTCCTATTAAGTTATTTAAATATTATTATTGGTTCAAACTGTTTTCAAGAATACAATGTCAACTAATATCATTATTTAAATAATTATTATTATCATTATTATTATTAGTACTAGTAATAATAATAATCATACAAATTATATTATTATTATTAATAATAATTGTTCAATATTAAAAGTAATTAAAAAAATTTCAAGAGCACAATTTTAATTAATAATATTTAAATAACTAAAAATAATTATCATAAAAAACGATCATGAATTACAAAAAATATTGTAATTATGATTATAAATAATAACAATATAACAATAGTAGTAGTAATGATAATAATATTAATAATCATGATAATAACAATAATAATAATATAGATAGTTATATATGTAATAATATTAGCACAAACTGTTTTAAAGAAACTGTGGGTATAATTGTATACATGTATATATAAGTGTGTGGGTATAAGTGTATATATACGTGTGTGTGTGGGTATAAGTATATATACATGTGTGTGTGGGTATAAGTGTATATATACGTGTGTGTGTGTGGGGGTATAAGTGTATATATAAGTGTGTGTGTGGGTATAAGCGTATATATACGTGTTTGTGTGGGTATAAGTGTATATATAAGTGTGTGTGTGGGTATAAGTGTATATATAAGTGTGTGTGTGGGTATAAGCGTATATATAAGTGTGTGTGTGGGTATAAGTGTATATATACGTGTTTGTGTGGGGGTATAAGTGTATATATAAGTGTGTGTGTGGGTATAAGTGTATAATAATAATAATAATAATACCTGGGATTTATATAGCGCTTTTCTAAGTACCCAAAGTCGCTTTACATGTTAAAAACCCATCAGTCATTCACACCTGGTGGTGGTAAGCTACTTTCATAGCCACAGCTGCCCTGGGGTAGACTGACGGAAGCGTGGCTGCCAATTTGCGCCTACGGCCCCTCCGGCCACCACCTATCATTCATTCAACATTCATTCACCGGTGTGAGCGGCACCGGGGGCAAGGGTGAAGTGTCCTGCCCAAGGACACAACGGCATGGTAAGAGGCGGGGAGCGAACCTGCAACCCTCAGGTTTCTGACACGGGCGCTCAACCCACTACGCCATGCCGCCCCTGTATATATAAGTATGTGTGTGTGTGGGTATATGTTGCAGTCTACACATATCTCTTATGTGTGACTGCCATCATATTGCAGTCCACACTTGTCTCTTATGTGTGACTGCCATCTCCTGCTCACACTTATCATTACACCATGTACCAAATAAAATGGCTTCGAGGTCGGTAAGCACCACCAAAATGATGCCGTACATCAGGCGCACCGGGTTATAAGGCGCACTGTCGAGTTTTGAGTAAATGAAAGGATTTTAAGTGCGCCTTAGAGTCCAGAAAACACGGTACACTTAAACTTAAAATACCTTTTACAGAATATTCAAAAGTATTAAGTATACTAAAGGGAGAGAGTTTCCAAGTAATTTGGTATTTTCTTTGGTCCACAGCAGGTTTTTGAAGTGCCAACCTTCCAAAAACTAAGACAAATCCTGCCCGGCTGAGCTGCTTCTGCCCCCGCATGGCCGGACCCTAATCCCTTAACCTTAGCAGAATGAAGTCAACGTACTGTAGCAAGTAAAAAGGGAGACGCTCGCACCCACGTGGCTCCACATGTGAACAGCTGAGCGGGTCAAGTCGCTCCTTCCCGCCGCCTGCTCCGACTCACTCGGTGACAGCCGAGCGAAAAACGACGGCAGGAACAACACCCGGGCAGAAATTCTAGGAACACACAAGCTCCCACCGCTGAGAAGACACACGTGTATCCATTCTTAATATTTAATTATTTTTTTTTATAACAAACAAGGATACAATAGCTCAAATGCCATGGGTGGATCTACACTGTAATGATACCAAGTACAGGAGCGTATCTACTATGATTACATCAATATTTGTTAGCATCACAACATCTTTTTTCCTTTTTAAAAAACATCATATTATATTTTAAAACTCAGCAAATACGTCTTTGAATATGACCAATGTATGATCCTGTGACAACTTGGTATCGGATCGATACCTACATTTGTGGTATCATCCAAAACTAATGTAAAGCATCCAAACAACAGAAGAGTAAGTGATTATTACATTTTGACAGAAGTGTAAAATGGAAAATAAGCAGATATTAACAGTAAATAAACAAGTGGATTAATAATACATTTTTACAGCTTGTCCCTCATAATGCTGACAAA
Organism: Entelurus aequoreus; assembly: GCF_033978785.1. Taxonomy (NCBI): domain Eukaryota; kingdom Metazoa; phylum Chordata; class Actinopteri; order Syngnathiformes; family Syngnathidae; genus Entelurus; species Entelurus aequoreus. The sequence continues at coordinate 57,157,118 of NC_084744.1, read as the reverse complement.
ATAATAGGTAGATAAATGACACAATATGTTACTGCATATGTCAGCAGACTAATTAGGAGCCTTTGTTTGTTTACTTACTACTAAAAGACAAGTTGTCTAGTATGTTCACTCTCATATTAAAAATATGTTTAATGTACCCTAACATTTTTTTGTTAAAATAAAGCCAATAATGGCATTTTTGTGGGCCCCTTTATTTAGAAAAGTATCGAAAAGTATCGAAATACATGATTAATATTGGTATTGTTTAGGGCTGCAACTAACGATTCATTTAATAATCGATTAATCTGTCGATTATTACGTCGATTAATCGATTAATAATCGGGTAAAAGAGACAAACTACATTTCTATCCTTTCCAGTATTTTATTGAAAAAAAACAGCATACTGGCACCATACTTATTTTGATTATTGTTTCTCAGCTGTTTGTACATGTTGCAGTTTATAAATAAAGGTTTATTTAAAAAAAAAAAAAAAAAAAAATTAAAAAAGCCTCTGCGCATGCGCATAGCATAGATCCAACGAATCGATGACTAAATTAATCGGCAACTATTTTTATAATCGATTTAATCGATTAGTTGTTGCAGCCCTAGTATTGTTACGTGTGTACAGGGGGAAGAAGACGGCACAGACAGCTTTATATTTATTTATATCAGGGGTGTCCAAACTTTTTCCACTGAGGGCCGCACACGGAAAAATTTAAGCAAGCGGGGTCCATTTTGATTTTTTTCATTTTCAAACCTTAACAAAATATATGGATTTTTTTTTTTTTAACCTTTAGGGGTCCCGGGGACCATAAAGGGTCTCAGTCATTAAAATGTTCAAAATAAGTCAAATTATTATTATTTTTTATTTAACGCTTACAGTAAATCTCTATATCAACTTCAGGTTGATATAAAGTAATAAAAAAAAAAAGGTTTTATGCCTTTTCCGTCAAAGACAACTTTGTTTTTTATAGTAAAACTGAAATATGCAGTATTTAGTCATTAGAGCCTTAAAAGATCAATAATGCAGGACACCATTGATTTTAATTATTTAATATTTTTGAGTAATCACAGTGAAAAGTTAAATAAAATCCTACTAAATATATTTGGGATCCAAAAGGTCCCCCACTCATAAAGTGATACATTTTTATTAGTTTTTTTTTACTTTTAACACTTAAATAACGAGATCGACTTCAGATATATCTGTCCATTTTACGTTTGAACTATTATTTTGTTTGTTTTATGCTCTTTTGTCAAATAAAACGTTGATGTTTTTTTACGGCACCACACAATACATGCAATATTTTTTCCACATAAAACATTTTAAAGTGATATTTTTTAAGTAATAATTCATTATAACATAGATTTTTTTAGTCTTTTTTTTAAATTTTTTAGCAATGGCAAAAAAAAAGAAAAATAAACAAAGACAATGTCATATCTGTGGGATCATGTTTTGTCTAAGTTATGTTCTACTTGGTTTTGGACTCTTTTTAGTTCCTGCTTTTCATTCCCTTGTCTTGTTTCCATGGTTACCCATTAGTTTCATCTGTTCCACGTTTGGACTCATTGTGCACTCTTGTTTGTCACCATAGCAACCCATTAGTTTTCACCTGTCCTCACGACTCACGCACCTGTCTTTAATCATGTCTTCACTATTTAACCCTGTAGTTGCCAGGCAGTCATCCTGGCGACATCACACTCCTGACACTCTGTTTCATGTCCATCGTTCATGCTGCGCCTTTCGTCCGCAAGTAAGTTAGTGTTTATTAAGGCCATAGTTAGCAAGTTTTGTTTTCTGTCCATAGTTTACGCCAAAGTGGTAGTTTTGTTTTTCATAGCCAAGTTTTCTACCTCCGTTGTGAGCGCCTTTTGTTTATTGTTCCTTTTGAGTGTTAAAATTAAATATGTCTTCAACTTCACGCCATGTCCGCTCCAACTTTTATTGCATCTCGGAAAAACAAACCCGCCATAGTCCACATCCTGACAGACAAAAGAAAAAAAACAGCCTGCATGGCAGCTTTGTGTCAACATTGCAACTTTTTCTCATTAGATTTCACCTCATTCCACTTTTTTTTAATGTTTTTTTAAACTTTTGCAATATTATCAATTTTGCAATTTTTGCAGAATGTGTGGCGGGCCGGTAAACAATTAGCTGCGGGCTGCAAATGGCCCCCGGGCCGCACTTTGGACACCCCTGATTTATTTATATATATATATATATATATATATATATATATATATATATATATATATATATATATATATATATATATATATATATATATATATATATATATATATATATATATATATATATATATATATATATATATATGTATATGTATATATTAGGGCTGCAACTAACGATTAATTTGATAATCGATTAATCTGTCGATTATTACTTCGATTAATCGATTAATAATCGGATAAAAGAAACAAACTACATTTCTGTCCTTTCCAGTATTTTATTGAAAAAAACCCAGCATACTGGCACCATACTTATTTTGATTATTGTTTCTCAGCTGTTTGTACATGTTGCAGTTTATAAATAAAGGTTTATTTTTAAAAAAAAATATATATATATTTATTTATGTTTAATTTATTTAAAAAAAGGTTTATTTTAAAATAAATAAATAAATAACATTTAATTAAAAAATGTTTTTAAAAAAACTCTGCGCATAGCATAGATCCAACGAATCGATGACTAAATTAATCGGCAACTATTTTTATAATCGATTTTAATCGATTAGTTGTTGCAGCCCTAATATATATATATATATATATATATATATATATATATATATATATATATATATATATATATATATATATATATATATATATATATATATATATATATATATATATATATATATAATTAGGGCTGCAACAACTAATCGATTAAATCGATTAAAATCGATTATAAAAAAATATATATATATATATATATATATATATATATATATATATATATATATATATATATATATATATATATATATATATATATATATATATATATATAATTAGGGCTGCAACTAACGATTAATTTTATAATCGATTAATCTGTCGATTATTACTCTGATTAATCGATTAATAATCGGATAAAAGAGACAAACTACATTTCTATCCTATCCAGTATTTTATTGGAAAAAAAACAGCATACTGGCACCATACTTATTTTGATTATTGTTTCTCAGCCGTTTGTAAATGTTGCAGTTTATAAATAAAGGTTTATTTTAAAATAAATAAATAAATAAATAAATAAATAACATTTAATTTAAAACATTTTTTTACAAAACTCTGCGCATAGCATAGATCCAACGAATCGATGATTAAATTAATCGGCAACTATTTTAATAATCGATTTTAATCGATTTAATCGATTAGTTGTTGCAGCCCTAATATATATATATATATATATATATATATATATATATATATATACACAATATATATAAATACGAAATGAAGTGTGTGAATAATCCTAACTATGTATGTGTGCGACTATGTGTGGAAATCGAGTGAAATAGTGTTGAGCGAGAGGTGGAAGACCAAGAGGGGCAAGGCAGGCTCGAAGGTCCAGAGAACAGGCAGGAAGTCGGGGGCAATAGCGAGCCGTCAAAAGTCCGTGTGCAGGCGGGGGGTCGAGATCCAATAGGGGCGGCCAGAGAACCAGAGGGGAACACGGGGGGGACGAGACACACATCTCGTGACCAGGGGACGGAGGAACGCTGCCGGAGGACACGACACAGGAGGAGAAAACACAGAAGTTAAAGTTAAAGTACCACTAGGTGTGGCGAAATTATTATTCGACCCATCACCCTTGATCACCCCCTGGGAGGTGAGGGGAGCAGTGGGCAGCAGCGGTGGCCACGCCCGGGAATAATTCTTCCCGGGCGAGGAAATTTCACGACCGGATTTGTTGCACAGGTGGCATCCTATGACAGGTCCACGCTGGAAATCACTGAAAGCGGCCCGTTCTTTCACAAATGTTTGTAGAAACAGTCTCCATGCCTAAGTGCTTGATTGTATACACCGGGTCAAGTGATTAGGACACCTGATTCTCATCATTTGGATGGGTGGTAAAAATATTTGAGCAATATAGTGTATTTTGCTGGAAAAACTGTTGCTGAAGTGCCAAATGGGTGTCATGTTTTGCACGAGTCCATGCAGAAAACAAAGAAAAGGCAAAATGTGGGTTAACTCTCTCAGCCGGAGAGTCCTCCCCTCCCCACCAAAGTGGGTCAAGCGCTCATAACGCGAACCCTTCCCTCGGCTGCAGTGCACTTGACCCAGCAGGTATTAGAGCCGTGTCGGAGTGAGAATCACCAAATCAACACGGAGTCAAAGCTCGGGCCGGAGGGTGTTTCGTCTTTCCGCCTTTTCCATCCGTTAATCTGCCACGCTCGCTGAGCAATGAGCTTCATTTTCCTCTCAGTCAGGGGACAGCCTGGAAGAGCAGGACACTGGAATGTCATTTCATCAAGTCTAGATTTGACCGTAAACAATGTAATTTACTGGGAAAGTAAAATAGCAATTTGTGGATACTTGACGTGCTCATGAAATGACACTAAAATTTGACTGATAAGAAATATAATGGAGATTTACAAGAACACATACACTAGGCATGGGGCTTGAAACACACAAAAAATATCTAAATATATATTTTTTAAATGTTTAGAGTAAAATGATTTATTTGTCAAAATATCACATTCTTAAATATTATTTATTTATTATTTTTTTATTTAAAAAAAAAAATTGTAAAAATATTTTTAAAGCTCATTAAACAATGGAAGTACAAACCCCGTTTCCATATGAGTTGGGAAATGGTGTTAGATGTAAATATAAACGGAATACAATGATTTGCAAATCCTTTTCAACCCATATTCAGTTGAATGCGCTACAAAAACAACATATTTGATGTTCAAACTCATAAACTTTATTTTATTTTTTTGCAAATAATAATTAACTTAGAATTTCATGGCTGCAACACGTGCCAATGTAGTTGGGAAAGGGCATGTTCACCACTGTGTTACATGGCCTTTCCTTTTAACAACACCCAGTAAACGTTTGGAAACTGAGAAGACCAATTTTTGAAGCTTCTCAGGTGGAATTCTTTCCCATTCTTGCTTGATGTACAGCTTAAGTTGTTCAACAGTCCGGGGGTCTCCCTTCTGCTATTTTAGGCTTCATAATGTGCCACACATTTTCAACGGGAGACAGGTCTGGACTACAGGCAGGCCAGTCTAGTACCCGCACTCTTTAACTATGAAGCCACGTTGATGTAACACGTGGCTTGGCATTGTCTTGCTGAAATAAGCAGGGGCGTCCATGATGACGTTGCGTGGATGGCAACATATGTTGCTCCAAAACCTGTATGTACCTTTCAGCATTAATGGTGCCTTCACAGATGTGTAAGTTGGACACTAATACACCCCCATACCATCACAGATGCTGGCTTTTGAACTTTGAGCCTAGAACAATCCGGATGGATCCACAGTTTCCAAAAACAATTGGAAATGTGGACTCGTCAGACCACAGAACACTTTTCCACTTTGCATCAGTCCATCTTAGATGAGCTCGAGCCCAGCGGAGCCGGCGTTTTTTCTGGGTGTTGTTGATAAATATCTGTGGCTCTGCATAGTAGAGTTTTAACTTGCACTTACAGACGTAACGACAAACTGTAGTTACTGACAGTGGTTTTTCTGAAGTGTTCCTGAGCACATGTGGTGATATCCTTTACACACTGATGTCGCTTTTTGATGCAGTACCGCCTGAGGGATCGAAGGTCCGTAATATCATCGCTTACGTGCAGTGATTTCTCCAGATTCTCTGAACCTTTTGATGATATTACGGACCGTAGATGGTGAAATCCCTAAATTCCTTGCAATAGCTCGTTGTCCGTGAAACTGTTCGGACAATTTGCTCACGCATTTGTTGACCAAGTGGTGACCCTCGCCCCATCCTTGTTTGTGAATGACTGAGCATTTCATGGAAGCTGCTTTTATACCCAATCATGGCACCCACCTGTTCCCAATGAGCCTGTTCACCTGTGGGACGTTCCAAATAAGTGTTTGATGAGCACTCCTCACCTTTCTCAGTCTTTTTTCCCACTTGTGCCAGCTTTTTGGAAACATGTTGCAGGCATCAAATTCCAAATGAGCTAATGCCAATGGGCACACATCTGTGCGCTCTGATGAGCGTGTCAGTCCTGCTGCAGCAAGCGGCTGCAATCAATCACCAGCAATCAGCGCACCTGTGGCTGATCAGAGGACCGCCTTCATAAGCCTGCACAACCTGCTATCCCGCGCCAGAACGTAGCTACCTATCCTGTACAGTAAGCCAAACCTGTCTATCTCTACAATATACTCTCTTTCTGTGTTTCTCCCTCTTCATGTTTGATTGGTCCCGTGTCCCCCCCGTGTCGTATCTTGCAGCAATCCTTCGTTCCCGCGTGACGAGCTGTGTGTCTCGTCTTCCCCTGTGTTCCCCTCTGGTTCTCTGGCTGCCCTTTGGATCTCGACTTCTCTATCGCCCCTGACTTCCTACCTGTCTCTCGGATCTACAAGTCTGTCCTGCCCCTTTTGGACTTGCCTCTCGCTCAACACTCCGATAACAATCAACAGCTAATCCCCACACATAGTCACACACCATACACATAGTTTGGATTTATTACACACTTCATGTTATTATTTATATATATATATATAATATACATATATATATATGTAATATATACATATATATATACAAACATATATATATATATAATATATATATATATATATATATATATGTAATATATACATATATATATACAAACATATATATAGACACACACATATATATATATATATATATATATATATATATATATATATATATATATATATATATATATATATATATATATATACACACACATATATATATACACATAAATATATGTGTATATATATATGTGTGTATATATATATGTGTGTGTGTATGTATGTATGTGTATATATATATTTATATATATGTATATATGTATATGTATATATGTATATGTATATATATGTATATGTATGTATATATATGTATGTAAATATGTATATATATGTTTATATGTATATGTATGTATGTGTATATATATATGTATAAATGTGTATATATATGTAAATATATATATTTCTATATATATGTATATATATATTTCTATATATGTATATATATGTATATATATATATTTCTATATATATATATTTATATATATTTATATATATGTATATATGTGTATATATATGTATATATATATATATATATATATATATATATATATATATATATATATATATATATATATATATATATATACATACACACATAAATATAGTACTAAATACTATCCCCCTGTTGTCTGTGCCGTCTCCTCCTCCTGTACACAACAAATATTTGCAAAAAATAACAAAAGTTTTCCACTTCGAACGTTAAGTATCTTGTGTTTGCAGTCTATTCTATTGAATATAGGTTGAAAAGGATTTGCAAACCATTGTATTCAGTTTCTATTTACCATTTGCCCAGCCCCTTTTGGACTTGCCTATCGCTCAACACTCCGGTAACACTCGACTGCTAATCCCCACACATAGTCACACATAATACACATAGTTTGGATTTATTACGCACTTCATGTTGTTATTTATATATATATTGTGTGTTTTTATATGTGTGTGTGTATATATATATATATATATATATATATATATATATATATATATATATATATATATTATATATATTTATATATATATATATATATTTAGTACTAAATACTACCCCCCTGTTGTCTGTGCCGTCTCCTCCTCCTGTACACAACAAATATTTGCAAAAAATAACAAAGTTTTCCACTTCGAACGTTAAGTATCTTGTCTTTGCAGTCTATTCAATTGAGTATAGGTTGAAAAGGATTTGCAAATCATTGGATTTTGTTTTTATTTACCATTTACACAACGTGCCGACTTCACTGGTCATTGGTTTTGTGCATCGAATTGATATCATGTTGTATTAGCAATATACAATAAACGTAGCAACTGTCCCTAATCTGAACTCTTGTCGCCGTTTGAGTGAGTCTATTTAATCAGGTCACTTATTACAGTTGAAGTTATCAAAGAGCGCATGCGGAGCTGGAGGTTTAAAGTTTATTTGCCTGCCTGTTACGTCACCGCTGTTGGCTGAACACGACAGACAGGAATCGAAGAGCAGCGGCGCTGATAACGAGCAAGATGTGTCCCCGCCCGCGACGCCGGGTTTCGTTTCTCGCTTAGCGTGTTCGTGGCTCGCACGGCTTTGTTATTTGCAATTCATCCGTCAATTACACACAGTTAGCTTTTCAAGACAACAATAAAGCTGTTAACATTCATTTTTATCGAATTAACTTCCACGAAGGTGTAGCTTAGGTCGCTATCGGGTTGTGAGCCGGAAATGCACAAGGGGGGTTACTATCTTGCTGCGTGGTGTGTACTCTTTGGGAATCCTGAGGCGTTCACTACAGTGTAACATTAGCTCGCCACACACAAACACCGACTACCGACTCTAAACTTCATCTTCATCATTATGCCGCTACCGGAGCCCTGGTGAGTAATTGAACACAAACGGTGCCGTCCCGCAGCTTTAAATGCCCTTTCGTTGCCTCACTTTCTGACCTTTACACCGTTATCTTTTTTTCTTTCTTTTTTTTTTTTAATGATGACGTCACTATGTAGTCTATGGCAGTTTGGGGTGTTTTTCCAACCTTTTTTTGAGCCAAGACACATGTTTTCATAGAAAAAAATCCAGCAGAAAATTGTTAAAAATGCAACTCAATAGGCTATATTGACAATATAAAGTCGTACTCATTAAACGCCTGACCCAATTGTTAGATATGACTTCAAACCATGGCATCAATAATTATCTTGTCTCAAAGTAGGCTCACAAAGCAATGATCCACCTGCTGCCACCTGCTGGTGTGGAGGAGTATTACATGGTTACTCTGCCGATCTCCAGACAGCACCGACACTCAACAACGGCACATTATTTGCGGATTATAATTATTTTATATACAAAAAATAGTTTTCCGAACAATTAGGTGAAATTGCATCATTTCGCATGGCACACCAGACAATATCTCACGGTACACCAATGTGGCGGCACACCACCGGCAGAAAACGTTAAAAAAATGAAACTCCGCCAGGTTTTCGTAACTCATTTTGAGTTTGTTGTTGTTTTCCTGTGTGTAATAATAATAATAATAATAATAAATGTTATTTGTAAAAATCACTTTACATTGAGTAAACAACCTCAAAGTGCTACAGTGTATTAAAAATAAACATATGAATACCCCATCGGACCCTCAGTGCGTGGCGCTCCAAACCATAATTGATAGCTGTGGTCTTACACAAATAATACATGAACCCACGCATCGCAACGGTAATACAATAGATCTAGTGCTTGTCAGGGGTGTCACCACCTCCAAAGTTATGATACTTCCATATACTAAAGTAATGTCCGATCATTACCTTATAAAATTTGAAGTTTTGACTCTTTGTCAACAAGCTAATAATAATAATAACTGCTATAGCGGCCGCAACATTAATGCTGCCACAACGATGACTCTTGCTGACCTACTGCCTTCGGTAATAGCACCATTCCCAAATTATGTCGGCTCTATTGATAAACTCACTAACAACTTTGACGATGCCTTGCGCGAAATTATTGATAGTATAGCACCGCTAAAGCAAAAAAGGGCCCCTAAAAGGCGCACCCCATGGTTTACAGAAGAAATTAGAGCTCATAAATTATCATGTAGAAAACTGGAACGCAAATGGCGCGCGACTAAACTTGAGGTTTTCCATCAAGCATGGAGTGATAGTTTAATAACTTATAAACGCATGCTTACCTTAGCTAAAGCTAAATACTACTCAAATCTCATCCGCCTCAACAAAAACGATCCTAAATTTCTGTTTAGTACAGTAGCATCGCTAACCCAACAAGGGACTCCTCCCAGTAGCTCCACCCACTCGGCAGATGATTTTATGAATTTCTTTAATAAGAAAATTGAACTCATTAGAAAGGAGATTAAAGACAACGCATCCCAGCTACAACTGGGTTCTATTAACACAAATACGACTGTATATACGACGGACACTGCCCTCCAAAATAGTCTCTCTATTTTTGATGAAATAACATTAGAGGAATTATTACAGCGTGTAAGTGGGATAAAACAAACAACATGTTTACTTGACCCACTTCCTGGGAAACTTATCAAGGAACTGTTTGTATTATTAGGTCCATCAGTGTTAAATATTATAAACTTATCACTTTCCTCCGGCACTGTTCCCCTAGCATTCAAAAAAGCGGTTATTCATCCTCTGCTCAAAAGACCTAACCTCGATCCTGACCTCATGGTAAACTACCGACCGGTCTCCCACCTTCCGTTTATTTCCAAAATTCTCGAAAAAACTGTTGCACAGCAGCTAAATGAACACTTAGTGACTAACAATCTCTGTGAACCTTTTCAATCCGGTTTCAGGGCAAATCACTCTACGGAGACAGCCCTCGCAAAAATGACTAATGATCTATTGCTAACGATGGATTCTGATGCGTCATCTATGTTGCTGCTTCTTGATCTTAGCGCCGCTTTCGATACCGTCGATCATAATATTTTATTAGAGCGTATCAAAACACGTATTGGTATGTCAGACTTAGCCTTGTCTTGGTTTAACTCTTATCTTACTGACAGGATGCAGTGCGTCTCCCATAACAATGTGACCTCGGACTATGTCAAGGTAACGTGCGGAGTTCCCCAGGGTTCGGTTCTTGGCCCTGCACTCTTTAGTATTTACATGCTGCCGCTGGGTGACATCATACGCAAGTACGGTGTTAGCTTTCACTGTTATGCTGATGACACTCAACTCTACATGCCCCTAAAGCTGACCAACACGCCGGACTGTAGTCAGCTGGAGGCGTGTCTTAATGAAATTAAACAATGGATGTCCGCTAACTTTTTGCAACTCAACGCTAAGAAAACGGAAATGCTGATTATCGGTCCTGCTAGACACCAACATCTATTTAATAATACCACCTTAACATTTGACAACCAAACAATTAAACAAGGAGACTCGGTAAAGAATCTGGGTATTATCTTCCACCCAACTCTCTCGTTTGAGTCACACATTAAGAGTGTTACTAAAACGGCCTTCTTTCATCTCCGTAATATCGCTAAAATTCGTTCCATCTTGTCCACTAGCGACGCTGAGATCATTATTCATGCGTTCGTTACGTCTCGTCTCGATTACTGTAACGTATTATTTTCGGGCCTCCCTATGTCTAGCATTAAAAGATTACAGTTGGTACAAAATGCGGCTGCAAGGCTTTTGACAAAAACAAGAAAGTTTGATCATATTACGCCTATACTGGCTCACTTGCACTGGCTTCCTGTGCACTTAAGATGCGACTTTAAGGTTTTACTACTTACGTATAAAATATTACACGGTTTAGCTCCAGCCTATCTCGCCGATTGTATTGTACCATATGTCCCGACAAGAAATCTGCGTTCAAAGAACTCCGGCTTATTAGTGATTCCCAGAGCCAAAAAAAAGTCTGCGGGCTATAGAGCGTTTTCTATTCGGGCTCCAGTACTCTGGAATGCCCTCCCGGTAACAGTTAGAGATGCTACCTCAGTAGAAGCATTTAAGTCCCATCTTAAAACTCATTTGTATAATCTAGCCTTTAAATAGACCCCCCCTTTTTTAGACCAGTTGATCTGCCGTTTCTTTTCTTCTCTCCTCTTCTCCCCTGTCCCTTGCGAGGGGGAGTCGCATAGGTCCGGTGGCCATGGATGAAGTGCTGGCTGTCCAGAGCCGGGACCCCGGGTGGACCACTAGCCTGTGCATCGGTTGGGGACATCTCTGCGCTGCTGACCCGTCTCCGCTCGGGATGGTTTCCTGTTGGCCCCGCTGTGGACTGGACTCCCGCTGATGTGTTGGATCCACTGTGGACTGGACTTTCACAATGTTATGTCAGACCCACTCGACATCCGTTGCTTTCGGTCTCCCCTAGAGGGGGGGGGTTACCCACATATGCGGTCCTCTCCAAGGTTTCTCATAGTCATTCACCGACGTCCCACTGGGGTGAGTTTTTCCTTGCCCGTATGTGGGCTCTGTACCGAGGATGTCGTTGTGGCTTGTACAGCCCTTTGAGACACTTGTGATTTAGGGCTATATAAATAAACATTGATTGATTGAAACATTGAAAAAAAATAAAAAGCTAATAAAAATAAAAACTAGAACAGCCAAATAGCTAAAACTAGTATGCATATATCTAAAAGAAGGCGTTTTTTTTTAATTTTTTTAAAGAAAGGTTTTTAAGCCTTTTTTAAAAGCATCCACAGTCTGTGGTGCCCTCAGGTGGTCAGGTAGAGCGTTCCACAGAGCTGTCCGATAATGGCTTTTTTGCCGATATTCCGATATTGTCCAACTCTTAATTACCGATTCCGATATCAACCGATACCGATATATACAGTCGTGGAATTAACACATTATTATGCCTAATTTTGTTGTGATGCCCCGCCGGATGCATTAAACAATGTAACAAGGTTTTCCAAAATAAGTCAACTCAAGTTATGGAAAAAACAATGCCAACATGGCACTGCCATATTTATTATTGAAGTCACAAAGTGCTTTTTTTTTTTTTTTAACATGCCTCAAAACAGCAGCTTGGAATGTGGGACATGCTCTCCCTGAGAGAGCATGTCCCACAGGAGGTTGAGGTGGGCGGGGTTTTGGTAGGGGGTGTATATTGTAGCGTCCAGGAAGAGTTAGTGCTGCAAGGGGTTCCTGGTATTTGTTCTGTTGTGTTTATGTTGTGTTACGGTGCGGATGTTCTCCCGAAATGTGTTTGTCATTCTTGTTTGGTGTGGGTTCACAGTGTGGCGCATATTCGTAACAGTGTTAAAGTTGTTTATACGGCTACCCTCAGTGTGACCTGTATGGCTGTTGACCAAGTATGCCTTGCATTCACTTGTGTGTGTGAAAAGCCGTAGATATTATGTGATTTGGCCGGCACGCAAATGCAGTGCCTTTAAGGCACGCCCCCATTATTGTTGTCTGGGTGGAAATCGGGAGAAATTCGGGAGAATGGTTGCCCCGGGAGATTGTCGGGAGGGGCACTGAAATTCGGGAGTCTCCCGGGAAAATGGGATGGGTTGGCAAGTATGACTGGGAGACGCAACTGCTCTGTACTTCTCCCTACGTCCGTGTACCACTCCGTACAGCAGCGTTTTAAAAAGTCATAAATGTTACTTTTTGAAACCGATACTGATAATTTCCGATATTACATTTTAAAGCATTTATCGGCCGATATCGGCAGTCCGATATTACCGGACATCTCTATTTGCGACAATATTTTTTTTGGACCAGATAGGTGGATTTGCATCATTTCCCAACGGCACACCAATCAACATCTCACGGTACACTCAGTGTGCCGCGGCACAGTGGTTGAAAAACACTGGATTATTGAACGGCTGTTTTAATAACCCGAATTTTGTCACGTGATTTCCTTCCGAACGGTGTTCATGTCGCACGCAGAGCTAAGGACAATGTTGTTGGGAGACCGGGCTTTCTGCTCCGCCGCTCCCAGTCTGTGGAACGCTCTCCCTGACCACCTGAGGGCACCACAGACTGTGGATGCTTTTAAAAAAGGCTTAAAAACCCTTCTTTTTAAAAAGCCTTTTTTTTTTTTTAGATTTATGCATACTAGTTGTAGTTTTTTTATTTTTTATTTTTTACTATCTTTTTATTTTTTATTTAATTTTTTTTAATACACTGTAGCACTTTGAGGTTGTTTACTCAATATAAAGTGCTTTTTACAAATAAAATCTATTGTTATTTTTATTATAATTGTCATTGTAGCTGACATGTCTCTACATAGGGTGAAGAGGTCAGCGGCATAACGACGGTTATTATGCACCACGGCAGGAAATGACTCCATTACAGTGTTAAATGTATGCATGCTGCTACTTTTAATGATAAACAATTGCCATTTGGCGAGTGAGCTGCTCCCTCCTGCAGCTCCACGTGAGCGCGGACCTTTTAAATAAATGATGTGCTCCCAGAGGGAACATCCGTCTGAAGTGCGTTACATCACATGAGATGTGAAAGGGTTAGAAACAGGCTGCAGTTTTGTGTACTTTGTGTTACCGAACTAAAACCGCAAAGACATGACAAAACACGTAATGCAACGGGGGGGGGGGGGGGGGGGAAACCTCCCTCCTTTATCGCTGTTAACTGGTTCCGGACATTTAGTAGGTAAGAATTGTTTTAGTTATATTGTAAAACTTACAAACGTCGCTTGGAGTGAATGTGTTAGCATATTAGCTAATGCTGACGACGCTAGCTTCATTACACTACGATAGTACGTACAAATATGCATGAAAACACTCCAACAGACATTAATAATATATACATACTATGCAAATATAAAAAAGCTTGTTGTGAAAAATGAGTTGAAGTTTCACAAGAAAAAGGTCACAATTTCACAAGAAACACTTATAATTTTGGCATACTCAACGCAAGTCCACATTTTACAAGAAAAACTGAACATTTGTGCAATATCATGATAAAAGTTGGAATTTTACCTAATAGTCGCAATTTTACAAGAAAAGCTTTGTAGATATACTGTATAAAGATTTGTATTCACAACATTAAAACAATATATACATACTATGCAAATATGAAAAAGCTTGTTGTGAAAAATGAGTTGGAGTTTCACAAGAAAAGGTCACAATTTCACAAGAAAAACTTAGAATTCTGTCCGTGTTGTAATAAAAGTCGTAATTTTACTCAACGCAAGTCAACATTTTACAAGAAACACTGAACATTTGTGCAATATTAAGATAAAAGTTGGAATTTAACTCAATAACAGTCGCAGTTTTACAAGAAAAGCTTAAAATGTTGGCAATTTTATGAAAAGAGTCTAAATTTTACGCGACAAAATTTACAATTTTCTAATAAAACTTTACAATTCTGGCAATATTATAATAATAATCTGATTTTTACTTGGAAAAATTATGATAAAAGTCATAATTTTACTCAAAAAAATGTCACTATTTTACAAGAACAAAAAAAAGAGGCAATATTGTGATAAAAGTCAGAATTTTACATGACAAATGTCACCATTTTGCATTAAAAAGTAATAATTTTACATGAAAAAGTAATCATTTTACGAGAAAATATTGCAATATTACAGAAACAGAAAGAATATGAGAAATAGTTCACAATTTTATAAGAAATTTTTCGGGGATGTATAGGGAAGTCCTTCTTTAGCTTATCCTATCATATATTGCTACCTTTGCACCAGTCAATGTTTACTTTGGTATGCACATTAAATCAACAAAAAATCCTGACTTTGGAGCAATGTTCACAAACTCTAGTATTTGGCTTTCCATTTGATGCAATGGTTTTCCGTATTGGGACCATGATTTATGTCCTAACTTGTTCACCGGTCCTCATATGGATGGCACTTTTCCTTGTTGATGTCTCAAGAAGGTTAGGAAAACAAGAACACCCACACACACACACACACATTCTTGTATTTTCTACCTTCTTGAGACCTCTGAAAAATCTCTACCTCTTTAGGACCACCCTTTCTAGATATATGAAGATTTGTATTTACAACATTAATAATATATACAAACTATGCAAATATAAAAAAGCTTGTTGTGAAAAATGAGTTGGAATTTCACAAGAAAAGGTCACAATTTCACAAGAAACACTTAGAATTTTGGCATACTCCATGCAAGTCAACATTTTACAAGAAAAGCTGAACATTTGTGCAATATTATGATACAAGTTGGAATGTTACTCAATAACAGTCGCAATTTTACAAGAAAAGCTTAAAATGTTGGCAATTTTATGAAAAGAGTCGAAATTTTACTCGACAAA
Organism: Entelurus aequoreus; assembly: GCF_033978785.1. Classification (NCBI taxonomy): domain Eukaryota; kingdom Metazoa; phylum Chordata; class Actinopteri; order Syngnathiformes; family Syngnathidae; genus Entelurus; species Entelurus aequoreus. The sequence goes on along the minus strand of NC_084744.1, from coordinate 57,141,180 downwards.
ATTCACAATTTTGGCAATATTATAATAAAAATGATCATTTTACTCGGCAAAATTATGACAAAAGTCATATTTTTACAAAAAAATACAAATTTGCATTAAAAAGAAATAATTTTACATAAAGTAATAATTTTACGAGAAAATATTGCAATATTACAGAAACAGAAAGAATATGAGAAATAGTTCCCAATTTTATAAGACATTTTTCGGGGATGAATAGGGAAGTCCTTCTTTAGCTTTTACTTTTGTATGCACATTAAATCAACAAAAAATCCTGACTTTGGAGCAATGTTCACGGACTCTAGTATTTGGCTCTCCATTAGATGCAATGGTTTTCCGTAGTGGTACCATGATTTATGTCCTAACTTGTTCACCGGTCCTCATATGGACGGCACTTTTCCTTGTTGATGTCTCAAGAAGGGTAGGAATACAAGAACACACGCACACACACACACTGAGCTGTTGTGTTAACTGGAGGAAAGCAGATCAACCAGAAGTGGTGTCACTGTTTACCTGCAGTGTTTTTTTTTGAGACCTACAGTCATGCAATCATTTCAGCGTTAGGTTGCTTTATTAAAAAAAACTATATATATATATATATATATATATATATATATATATATATATATATATATATATATATAAAATGATGATTAACTGGCATGCAAATGCCTTCGCACATGTTTTGACATTAAAAGTATATATATATATATATATATTTTTAAACATTCTTTAACTAGCAGAAATGATCCTTGCCTTCCTCACACATGCCTTTCATGCCTTCCCAAAGCACCGTTTGTGCAATAAACTGTGACAGATATCTCAAGATTAAGAGCAGCGGCTTTCCAACACGCTCAAGTAGCCTTGAAAAGCCTTGATATGGTTTTAACCCTCAACGTTTGGATTTATCTCACCCCCCCCCCCCCCCCCCAAAAAAAAAAATTGCCGCTTCTTAAAGCCTCCTTTTAGTCCCTCCAATACTCTCTTTCCTCACAGCGGTCACCAAAAACATGAGGAATCACTGGAATGTTAATTACCCTGCTGCCAGAAGAAAACGCTGAGAACGAGCTGTTAATTTCTATTTTCCCTCCCCCCCTTCTCGAGTCGAGTGCTTGACTGCGAGTAACATTTCAGTTCATATGTAAAAAAAAAAAAACGTGTTATCATTATGCAATTAGCTTAAACAAACCAGTTGCCTAAAAACCGGCTTGGCCAGCGCAGATGCAGCTACGTGATCGTCAAAGCACTCGATGAAGGTTATGTACAGTCGCGGTCAAAAGTTTGCATACCAGTGTTTCCCACACATTCATTTATTTGTGGCGGCCCGCCACGAAAGAATTACGTCCGCCAAAAATAAAAAACAATTTTTTTATTTTTTTATTTTTTTTTGTCCTCTCCAGCTTCTCAGGCAAATCATATAGTTGGTGTAGATGCCCATATCGGCTGTTCAGATTTACTTTACAAAAGAGAAGTGTAGGATACTTCTCTTGTTGCCTTATTTGTATTTGACTTTATTAAATGTATTTATATTAGAAACACAACATGTGTATATAACAAAGGGTGCAAAGTCTGCAGGCAGTAGGAAACACATGGTTAAGTGTAGGGAGTAAAACTGATGGCAGTCTAAAGTTCAAGATTTTTGGAGCTCTTTGTTCAGTGGATCAGATGTTTGATGAAGCTCTGTGTCTATCTACCACCACTACTGTTTTCTGTTTATTTGTTACTGACTGTGGCAGGACACCTCTGCCTCTGTTTCACTTTATGTTGCTGGTAAATAATATGGTTGTAGTAGTAGGCTAAAGTTAAATTATTTAGTATGCACTAATTAAAGGGGCAGAGCTATAATCATACTTGCCAACCCTCCCGTTTTTAGCGGGAGAATCCCGGTATTCAGCGCCTCTCCCGACAACCTCCCGGCAGAGATTTTCTCCCGACAAACTCCCGGTATTCAGCCGGAGCTGGAGGCCACGCCCCCTCCAGCTCAATGCGGACCTGAGACTGAGTGGGGACAGCCTGTTCTCACGTCCGCTTTCCCACAATATAAACAGCTTGCCTGCCCAATGAACGGAGAAGTTAAACAGGACAATACTGCCATCTAATGGATAGCCAAATTCAAGTATTTTTTTTTTTTTCTATATAAATAAAATAAATATATATATATATATATATATATATATATATATATATATACGGTAGCTAGAATTCACTGAAAGTCAAGTATTTCATACATATATATATATATATATATATATATATATATATATATATATATATATGAAATATATATGAAATACTCGAGTTGGTGAATTCTAGCTGTAAATAACCACGCCCCCCCCCCCCCCCCCCACCCCCGACCAAGCCACCCCCCACCCCCTACCCCCCACCTCCCGATATTGGAGGTCTCAAGGTTGGCAAGTATGGCTATAAGAGACATTTTAGCTTTTATATTTTATAAGATATATTTTTTGTAAGAACCACAATTAATAAATATATTTCAGTGAATAACTTATTGTTCAAATCTGTATATAAATATGTACATAAAGTGTTGTAATTATATTGTAAAATGGATGGATGGACGTTTAAAACAAAACTGTTATTATTAATTAGTAAGTATACATTTTTTGAGCCTTTTTAGAGAAAATCATATCATTGTAGTAAATTATGCAAATTACTCGACGGTGTCATGGTGGCCACGCCCATAGCCACGCCCCCACCGCCACAGGTATCTTGGCAATTTATGGGAAACACTGCATACACTTGTAAAGAACATAATGTCATGGCGGTCTTGAGTTTCCAATCATTTCTACAACTCTTATTTTTTTGTGATAGAGTGATTGGAGCACATACTTGTTGGTCACAAAAAGCATTCATGAAGTTTGGTTCTTTTATGAATTTATTATGGGTCTAGAATGGCCTTTCCAAAGTCTTGACTTAAATGTGTGGACAATGCTGAAGAAACAAGTCAGAAAACCAACAAATTTAGCTGAACTGCACCAATTTTGTCAAGAGGAGTGGTCAAAAATTCAACACAGAAGCTTGTGGATGGCTACCAAAAGCGCCTTATTGCAGTGAAACTTGCCAAGGGACATGTAAGCAAATATTAACATTGCTGTATGTATACTTTTGACCAAGTCACATTTTCAGTAGACCCATAATAAATTCATAAAAGAAGCAAACTTCATGAATGTTTTTTTTTTTTGCGACCAACAAGTATGTGCTCCAATCACTCTATCACAAAAAAATCAGAGTTGTAGAAATTATTGGATACTCAAGACAGCCATGACATTATGTTCTTTACAAGTGTATGTACACTTTTGACCACGACTGTATGTGTGTGTATATATATATAAATATATATATATATATGTGTTAATATAGTATATTATTGTGGAGGGTGGCGTGGCCTGCGGGCCTGCCGCGGAACGGGGTGTGCCGGGACAGGCCTCGAAGACAGCGACAATCAGAATCAGAATCAGAATAGTTTTATTGCCATTGTTTGAGAACGGGTTCACAAACTAGGAATTTTTCTTGGTGCAAATGTGCGACATAAAACACATATAACACATATTTGGTAATAAAAAGAGGTGTAACTGAGCTATCAGATAGACTTAGAAGGAATTCAAGGAGCTGCTGTTAGGAGTTATTGTTCATTTGCCTGATGGCCGAGGGGAAAAAACTGTTCAGGTGGCGGGAGGTGTGGGTCTGGATGGAGCGTAGTCTCCTGCCTGAGGGGAGAGGGGAGAATAGCGTGTGTCCAGGGTGAGAAGAGTCAGCTGTGATCCGACCCACACGCCTCCTGGTCCTGGAGGAGAACAAGTCCTGGAGGGATGGGAGCTTGCAGCCAATCACCTTCTCAGCAGCACGTACGATGCGCTGCAGTCTATTCTTATCCTGGACTGAGGCGCCGGGGAACCACACTGTGATGGAGGAGGTCAGGATGGACTCTATGATGGAGTGAATAGATGGCCCAGGTGGGCCTTGTTATCTAATCACCGGTCGCCTTTATTAGCAGCAGCCGGGGCGAGACACGTTGTTGGAGTTGGAGTAGGTGCTGGAGAGAGAGAGAGAGAGACCCACAGACTCAGAAAAAGACATTTAGCTGAAAAGCAAAAGCATAAAACAGTAATGTACCCCTGATCCGAGCTCTCGTGGCAGTGTGTGGTGGTCCGAGGAACCCACTAGAGGGCAACCTCTACAATGATATATGTATTTTTTAATGATTTATTTATTTTTTTCCTTTTTATTTACACAATGGGGAAAACTATGTGGTTACAGTCGCCCAGGGTGCCATTAATTAAAGCCCAAACTGCCACTGCTTATTCTTGATCTACGTATGTGCGCTGCTCTGCGTGCATGAATGCATGTTCATGTATTCACATTAGTTGTCACGTGTATTTACTCGGTTTTCAATCGCACATTTGTTTTTTATCGTGCAGACCGACGACAATGGCAGGTGTCCTCAAAAGGAAGTTTGCAGAAGTAGAAGACGACGACGACGACGACCTCGCCTACCCTTCCCCGCCGTCCTCTTCGCCCGCGTCCTCCGAGTGGGAGTCGGACAGGGAGGATTTTACGCCCCGCAGCCCCCCTGCACCCGGCGTTCTACCCGGTGAGTCCCCCAGCCAACAGCCGGGGCCACCTTTCCTTATCTGGCCACTTCCTATTAATGTTTTATGGGAGTGTCTCCTATCGCGCTGCAGCAGCCCTATTATGACTTACTGATATGAAAATGCTAACCTCGGGCCTGTTGTGATAGCGTCAGGGGAAAAAAAAAAAAAAAAAAAAGCTCTGTCCGGTTGTGCAGAAGATCATTTGCATGCTGCGGGATCTATTTGCATGTGGAAGAGTCTATTTTTATCGCCTTGCGCAGGTGCAAAATGGTTTCACTTGAAGTGCAAACATTATTCATTTACTGTTTCAGGCATGTTGTTTTTCAAGCTGTCGCGATGCAAACAGAGGCCCCGTTTTTTTTTTTTTTTTTTCACGCACACTCACACACAGGCCGAGATAAGCTTAGTCAGCTGGCTTCACTTGTTTGCTGTCTGCCGGGACAAGAATTCATCCTCGGTTATGTGCGAAGGTCAGACAACCTTTTTTTTTTTTTTTTTTTTAAGCCAAACTGTTAAACTAAAGAGTAACCTGGCAGTCATTCTGACAATAACATTGCATTTGTGTCCAAATATTGAGGACTTTTTAAAACTATGCAAGCGAGTGATTAACGGGAATTCAAAAATGGGAATAATCTGATTAAAATAGATAATCATTGCAGAGCACTAATTAAAACATTTTAAAAAATGTTCCTGTATGACATTCTGACAAAAATGCATTTGTTTTTTTTTATTAATCAACACTGCAAGTGAGTCATAACCTGTGATTAATCATAATTAATAAAATAAAAAAAATAAAAAATGGGATTAATCTGATAAAAATATAATCATTTACCAGCACTAATTAAATAATTTATAAAAACAACCACATATGTCATTCTGACAATAAAACTGCATTTGTGTCCAAATATTGAGGTCTTTTTTTTTTACTCTTCAAGCGAGTCATAACCTGTGATTAATCATGATTAATGTGAATTCAAAAGTGTAATTAATCTGATTAAAACAGTTAATCATTTAATAGCACTAATTAAAACATTTTTCTATATGACATTGTGAGAACAAACATGCATTTGTGCACAAATAATGGGGTCTTTTTTTAAAATTAATCTAAACTGTACAAGTAATGAATCATAATGAATAAAAAATAAAATAAAAAATGGGATTAATGTGATAAAAATATTATCATTTAACAGCTCTAATTAAACAATTTATATAAAAACAACCACATATGGCATTAGATGTATTTATTTATCATTTATTCTGACAATAAAATTGCATTTGTGTCCAAATATTGAGGACTTTCTAAAACTATGCAAGCGAGTGATTAATCATGATTAAATGCAAATTCAAAAATGGGAATAATCTGATTAAAATAGATAATCATTGCAGAGCACTAATTAAAACATTTTAAAAAATGTTCCTGTATGACATTCTGACAAAAATGCATTTTTTGTTATTAATCAAAACTGTGCAAGTGAGTCATAACCTGTGATTAATCATAATTAATTTAAAAAAAAGAGGGATTAATCTGATAAAAATAGAACCATTTAATGGCACTAATTAAACAATTCATACAAACAACCTCATTCTGACAAAAAAAACCTGCATTTGTGCACAAATATTGGGGACATTTTTTTTTATTAATCAAAACTGTGCAAGTGAGTCATAACCTGTGATTAATCATAATTAATAAAATAAAAAAAATAAAAAAATGGGATTAATCTGATAAAAATATAATCATTTACCAGCACTAATTAAATAATTTATAAAAACAACCACATATGTCATTCTGACAATAAAACTGCATTTGTGTCCAAATATTGAGGTCTTTTTTTTTACTATTCAAGCGAGTCATAACCTGTGATTAATCATGATTAATGTGAGTTCAAAAGTGTAATTAATCTGATTAAAACAGATAATCATTTAATAGCACTAATTAAAACATTTTTCTATATGACATTCTGACAACAAACATGCATTTGTGCACAAATAATGGGGTCTTTTTTTTAAATTAATCTAAACTTTACAAGTAATGAATCATAATGAATAAAAAATAAAATAAAAAATGGGATTAATGTGATAAAAATATTATCATTTAACAGCTCTAATTAAACAATTTATATAAAAACAACCACATATGGCATTAGATTTATTTATTTATCATTTATTCTGACAATAAAATTGCATTTGTGTCCAAATATTGAGGACTTTCTAAAACTATGCAAGCGAGTGATTAATCATGATTAAATGCAAATTCAAAAATGGGAATAATCTGATTAAAATAGATAATCATTGCAGAGCACTAATTAAAAAATTTTTTTAAATGTTCCTGTATGACATTCTGACAAAAATGCATTTTTTGTTATTAATCAAAACTGTGCAAGTGAGTCATAACCTGTGATTAATCATAATTAATAAAAAAAAAAAAAGGGATTAATCTGATACAAATATAATCATTTAACGGCACTAATTAAACAATTTATACAAACAACCTCATTCTGACAAAAAAAAACTGCATTTGTGCACAAATATTGGGGACATTTTTTTTTTATCAATCAAAACTGTGCAAGTGAGTCATAACCTGTGATTAATCATAATTAATCAAATAAAAAAAAATAAAAAATGGGATTAATCTGATAAAAATATAATCATTTACCAGCACTAATTAAATAACTTATAAAAACAACCACATATGTCATTCTGACAATAAAACTGCATTTGTGTCCAAATATTGAGGTCTTTTTTTTTTACTATTCAATTGAGTCATAACCTGTGATTAATCATGATTCATGTGAATTCAAAAGTGTAATTAATCTGATTAAAACAGATAATCATTTAATAGCACTAATTAAAACATTTTTCTATATGACATTGTGAGAACAAACATGCATTTGTGCACAAATAATGGGGTCTTTTTTAAAAATTAATCTAAACTGTACAAGTAATGAATCATAATGAATAAAAAATAAAATAAAAAATGGGATTAATGTGATAAAAATATTATCATTTAACAGCTCTAATTAAACAATTTATATAAAAACAACCACATATGTCATTATATTTATTTATGTATCATTTATTCTGACAATAAAATTGCATTTGTGTCCAAATATTGAGGACTTTTTTAAAACTATGCAAGCGAGTGATTAATCATGATTAAATGCAAATTCAAAAATGGGAATAATCTGATTAAAATAGATAATCATTGCAGAGCACTAATTAAAACATTTTTAAAAATGTTCCTGTATGACATTCTGACAAAAATGCATTTTTTGTTATTAATCAAAACTGTGCAAGTGAGTCATAACCTGTGATTAATCATAATTAATAATAAAAAAAGGGATTAATCTGATACAAATATAATCATTTAACGGCACTAATTAAACAATTTATACAAACAACCTCATTCTGACAAAAAAAAATGCATTTGTGCACAATTATTGGGGAAATTTTTTTTTATTAATCAAAACTGTGATTAATCATAATTAATTTAAAAAAAAAATCAAAAATTGGATTAATCTGATAAAAATATAGTCATTTAACGGTACTAATTAAACAATTTATACAAACAACCTCATTCTGACAACAAAAACTGCATTTTTGCACAAATATTGGGATTTAAAAAAAAATTAATCTATACTGTGTAATTGAGTCATAACCTGTGATTAATCATAATTAATAAAATAAAATAAAATAAAATATGGGATTAATCTGATAAAAATATAATCATTTAACGGCACTAATTAAACAATTTACACAAACAACCCCATTCTGACAAATAAAAATTGCATTTGTGCACAAATATTGGGGACATTTTTTTTTTATTAATCAAAACTGTGCAAGTGCATAACCTGTGATTAATTATAATTAATAAATAAAAATACATAAAAAATGGGATTCATCTGATAAAAATATAATAATTTAACGGTACTAATTAAAATTTTTTTACAAACAACCTCATTCTGACAAAAAAAACTGCATTTGTGCACAAATATTGGGATATTTTTTTAAATTAATCTATACTGTGCAATTGAGTCAAAACCTGTGATTAATCATAATTAATTATAAATACAAATCTAAAATGGGATTAATCTGATAAAAATATAATCATTTAACGGCACTAATTAAACAATTTATACAAACAACCTCATTCAGACAAAAAAAACTGCATTTGTGCACAAATATTGGGGACTTTTTTTTATTAATCAAAACTGTGCAACTGAGTCATAACCTGTGATTAATCATAATTAATTTAAAAAAAAAATCAAAAATGGGATTAATCTGATAAAAATAGAATCATTTAATTTTAATTAAACAATTTATACAAACAACCTCATTCCGACAAAAAAAAACTGCATTTGTGCACAAATATTGGGGTATTTTTTAATTAATCTATACTGTGCAATTGGGTCATAACCTGTGATTAATCATAATTAATTAAATAAAAAATGGGATTAATCTGATAAAAATATAATCATTTAACGGCACTAATTAAACAATTTACACAAACAACCTCATTCTGACAAAAAAAAATGCATTTGTGCACAAATATTGGGGACATTTTTTTTTTATTAATCAAAACTGTGCAAGTGAGTCATAACCTGTGATTAATCATAATTAATTTAAAAAAAAATCAAAAATTGGATTAATCTGATAAAAATATAATCATTTAACGGTACTAATTAAACAATTTATACAAACAACCTCATTCTGACAAAAAAAACTGCATTTGTGCACAAATATTGGGGACTTTTTTTTTTTCATTAATCAAAACTGTGCAAGTGAGTTATAACCTGTGATTAATCATAATTAATTTTTTTTTAAATTATCAAAAATGGGATTAATCTGATAAAAATATATTCATTTAACGGTATTAATTAAACCATTTATACAAACAACCTCATTCTGACAAAAAAACTGCATTTTTGCACAAATATTGGGATATTTTTTTAAATTAATCTATACTGTGTAATTGAGTCATAACCTGTGATTAATCATAATTAATAAAATAAAATAAAATAAAATATGGGATTAATCTGATAAAAATATAATCATTTAACGGCACTAATTAAACAATTTACACAAACAACCCCATTCTGACAAATAAAAATTGCATTTGTGCACAAATATTGGGGACATTTTTTTTTTTATTAATCAAAACTGTGCAAGTGCATAACCTGTGATTAATTATAATTAATAAATAAAAATAAATAAAAAATGGGATTCAACTGATAAAAATATAATCATTTAACGGTACTAATTAAACAATTTTTACAAACAACCTCATTCTGCCAGAAAAACTGCGTTTGTGCACAAATATTGGGGACATTTTTTTGTATTAATCAAAACTGTGCAAGTGAGTCATAACCTGTGATTAATAATAATGAATAAAAAAAAATAATCAAAAATGGGATTAATCTGATGAAAATGATAATCATTTAATGGCACTAATTAAACAATGTATACAAACAACCTCATTCTGCCAAAAAGAACTGCATTTATTATTTATAAACTGCAAATATTGGGTTATTTTTTAAATTAATCTATACTGTGCAATTGAGTCATAACCTGTGATTAATCATAATTAATACATAAAAAATAATAAAAAAATGGGATTAATCTGATAAAAATAACTAAGTAAACAATTTATACAAACAACCTCATTCTGACAAAACAAACTGCATTTGTGCACCAATATTGGGGTATTTTTTAAAATTAATCTGTACTGTGCAATTGAGTCATAACCTGTGATTAATCATAGTTAATTATAAAAAAAAAAAAATCAAAAATGGGATTAATCTGATAAAAATATAATAATTTAACGGCACTAATTAAACAATTTATACAAACAACCTCATTCTGACCAAAAAAAAACTGCATTTGTGCACAAATATTGGGGTATTTTTTAATTAATCTATACTGTGCAATTGGGTAATAACCTGTGATTAATCATAATTAATAATAAATTTAAAAAAAGGGATTAATTCGATTAAAAAAAATAAATACATTTGTTATTAACCCCCTGCTGTTTTATTTGCCAGCAACAGAACATTTTGCAGGAATGTCTTCTCCTTTTTCTGCTATAAAATCAAACCATATGGTGTTTTGTTTTTTGTCACCCAGACAGCAACAGAACAAAGCCCCAGGTCCAAGTTCTGTTACAATGCGCTTCTATTTGCAACCGCAGTTATTTATGACTTTGTCTAGCCTCAGGAAATATTGTGGTGCTGTTGATATCAAAATGATTCAGACATTTATAGTTTTTATGTATATCCTGTGGCTGGGACTGACACAAAAAGTAAAAAAAATAATACTGTTAAATTATGGGGTTTTTTCAGATTAATTACATTTTTTAAAAATCCCTTTTTTTTTGGTATTAATTATGATTAATCACAGGTTATGACTCACGTGGACAGTTGAGATTAATTTAAAAAAAGACCCCAATATTTGTGCACAAATGCATTTTTGTTGTCAGAATGTCATACATTAATTAATTAGTGCTGTGCAATGATGATCTATTTTAATCAGATGAATCACACTTTTGATTTCACATTAATCATGATTAATCTACAGGTTATGACTCTCTTGCATAGTTTAAAAAAAGTCTTCAATATTTGTGCACAAATGCATTTTTGTTTTCAGAATGTCATACAGGAACATTATTTAAATGTTTAAATTAGTGCTGTTAAATGATTATGTATTTTAATCAGATTAATCACACTTTTGAATTTGCATTAATCATGATTAATCAATCACAGGTTATGTCTTGCTTGCATTATGTAAATCATCTTAAATAAAGACACCAATATTTGTACACAACTGCAATTTTGTTGTCAGAATGCCATACAGGAATGTTTTTAATTGGTGCTGTTAAATTATTTTTATTTTTTTTATCGGACTAATCCCATTTTTTTTTTAATTAATTATGATTAATCACAGGTTATGACTCACTTGCACAATTTAGATTAATTTAAAAAAAGCCCCCAATTGTTTTTAAATGTTTAAAAATTAGTGCTGTTAAATGATTATCTATTTAAATCAGGTTAATCACATTTTTGAATTCGCATTAATCATGATTAATCACAGGTTATGACTCGCTTGCGTAGTTTAAAAAAAGTCTTCAATATTTTTACGCAATGCAATTTTATTTTCAGAATGACATATGTGGTTGTGTTTATAAATTGTTTAACTAGAGCTGTTAAATTATTCGATTTTTATCAGAATAATCCCTTCTTTTTTTTAAAATTAATTATGATTAATCACAGGTTATGACTCACGTGCACAGTTTAGATTCATTTAAAAAAAGACCCCAATATTAGTGCACAAATGCAGTTTTATTGTCAGAATGAGGTTGTTTGTATAAATTGTTTAATTACTGCTGTTAAATGATTATATTTTTATCAGATTAATCCCATTTTTGATTTTTTTTTTTTTTATTAATTATGATTATTATTAACTTTGGTACCTAATGCACGCTAAGATTTCTTAGCAAATATTTCAGATGTGTAATATATTTTGCTACTTTACATTTTTTTTAGCCAATTTAGCACCTCCCTGTCATGTATTTTTTGTATTCCACTATTGCTAACTGTACGCATGCTATTGTTAGCACGACACTGTTAGCATGCTAGCTTTTTTAGCTCATTTTGCTGGTATATACTTATTAGTTATCATTTTTTGTCAGTTGGCGTTCTGTTTAGGCAACAATAACATTGGCTCTCCCTCCTCCTCCTCACAGTTGGCTCCATCGTGAAAAAGCCCCGGCGGGTAAAAAGGCAGCATCATGTGCGCTTCGACCAGGTGACGGTGTTCAGTTTCCCTCGCTGCCAAGGCTTCACCAGCGTGCCCAGCCGCGGCGGCGCCACGCTGGGTATGAGGCGGCAGCACAGCGCCCTCCACAGGTACACGGTGGCGGAGCACGAAACGGCGCGGCCGTGCAGGCAAGCGCGCCTGCTCCGACTGAGACCGGAAGGCTGGAAAGACGACGTTAGTGCACTTATTTATTTATTTTTTTAGTCCTTTAGCTTCTTCTTTGCTACATACAGTCGTGGTCAAAAGTTTACATACACTTGTAAAGAACATAACGTCACAGAAATCATAAGAAATGATTGTAAATTCAAGACAGCCATGACTTGATGTTCTTTACAAGTGTATGTAAACTTTTGACCACGACTGTACGTTCCTGTTCCAGCCGGTTGCGAACGAGGACGCCCACGTCGGTGACGCCGAGCCGGAAGGCGGAGGTTCCCTACAGCCGTACTCGTCCAAGCAGCGGCAGGCTCTCCTGCTGGCAGCCGGCGTGAAGCGCATCGACCGCGAGGAGAAGAAGCAGCTTCACGCGCTGCGTTTGTCCCGAGAAGCTTGCGGCTGCGACTGCCAGGGCTTTTGTGAGCCCGAGACCTGCGCCTGCAGCCTGGCGGGCATCAAGTGCCAGGTAAGATCTGTAGGAGCACAACAGGAAGTCGATAAGTTGACACTGATTCCCAACTCCTACAGTCGTGCCTCGCCACATCACGCTTCAAATATGGCGGTTTCACAATATCGCACATTT
>NC_084744.1:57078025-57123025 GCF_033978785.1 Entelurus aequoreus | reverse complement strand
ATTTAAATGGCTAGCAAATCTTTGGAGATGCCTTCAAATATATTTATGTACTGTAATAATGAATAAAACGTTTTTATTTAGTCAGTGACTGGTCTCTAAGTGTGTTCAGTGAATTTAAAATTGTATTTTCATAATTGCTTTATTACATTTATAGGTGTGGACCCCAATTGGTTTGCTACATTCAATTCAAAATATATGCCATCTTCATATCAGCAATTATTTATGATGTTTTTGAATGATCTTGTTGTGTCGTAATCATGTTTTTTTTTTTGTTGTTGTTGTTTTTTGGCGTTTGCTGACCTAACATAACCAGAAATCATCATCTTAATTAAAGATAAAAGTATTTTTTTAGTTACTTTCTCTAAATATCTAAAATTATTCATATTCTCTTCATGTCATATTATGCTCCTTCCAGTGCTGTTGTTTTTTAGTTCTTATCCAATCAGAATTCAGCTAGCTTATGTTGCCATGCTGTACCAAATCTGCCCGGAGCCTTCAGAATCAACAATGCGGGCATCCGTGCACATACAGTTGATAGATAATTGCGATAGCCAATCAGATCACGAGTTGTTGTCAGTAAGGCCTTCTAGCTGGCCTCACGGTAACGAGACTGTGATTGGACACTCACTTGTCACTCCAAGGTGAGTATCCAATCAGAAGTTGCAATTTACCAGGAAGCGGGAAATGTTGCGCCGTAGCCATTCCCGGAGAAATAAACAATAATCACTTTTTTTAAACCCACAAAAAAGGAGAACAACTCATTCACACCATTCAAGTTTTTTACCATTTAAAAAAAATTCCCGCTTTTCCCAAAATTCACAAATTTTGGGGGAAATTCCCATTGAAATGAATTGGCCATTCTTCAAACTTCCACAATTCCCACATTCTTCAACCCATTCCACCTTCAACACATTCCACCATTCTGGACATTCAAACTACCCTTTTTTCAAGTTCAAAAAAATTCCCAAATTTTCCCGAAATTCCCTAATACCATTTACTACTTCAATATTTCTTGCCCGATTTAAAAAATTCTAACATCAACCAATTCAGCTCATTCAGGACTATCGTGCTCCTAATCATTTTTAAAAATTCCCGCTTTTCCCAAAATTCACAAATTTTGGGGGAAATTCCCATTGAAATGAATTGGCCATTCTTCCCACATTCTTCAACCCATTCCACCTTCAACACATTCCACCATTCTGGACATTCAAACTACCCTTTTTTCAAGTTCAAAAAAATTCCCAAATTTTCCCGAAATTCCCTAATACCATTTACTACTTCAATATTTCTTGCCCGATTTAAAAAATTCTAACATCAACCAATTCAGCTCATTCAGGACTATCGTGCTCCTAATCATTTTTAAAAATTCCCGCTTTTCCCAAAATTCACAAATTTTGGGGGAAATTCCCATTGAAATGAATTGGCCATTCTTCAAACTTCCACAATTCCCACATTCTTCAACCCATTCCACCTTCAACACATTCCACCATTCTGGACATTCAAACTACCCTTTTTCCATGTTCAAAAAAATTCCCGATTTTCCCGTAATTCCCTAATACCATTTACTACTTCGACATTTTTTGCCCGATTTAAACAATTCGAACATCAACCCATTCAGCTCATTCAGGACATTCATGTTCCTAATCATTTTCAAAAATTCCCGCTTTTCCCGAAATTCCCAAATTTTGGGAAATTCCCATTGAAATGAATTGGCCATTCTTCCCACATTCTTCAACCCATTCCACCTTCAACACATTCCACCATTCTGGACATTCAAACTACCCTTTTTCCAAGTTAAAAAAAATTCCCGATTTTCCCGTAACTCCCTAATACCATTTACTACTTCAACATTTTTTGCCCGATTTAAATAATTCTAACATCAACCAATTCAGCTCATTCAGGACATTCATGTTCCTAATCATTTTCAAAAATTCCCGCTTTTCCTGAAATTCCCAAATTTTGGGAAATTCCCATTGAAATGAATTGGCCATTCTTCCCACATTCTTCAACCCATTCCACCTTCAACACATTCCACCATTCTGGACATTCAAACTACCCTTTTTCCAAGTTCAAAAAAATTCCCGATTTTCCCGTAATTCCCTAATACCATTTACTACTTCAACATTTTTTGCCCGATTTAAATAATTCTAACATCAACCAATTCAGCTCATTCAGGACATTCATGTTCCTAATCATTTTCAAAAATTCCCGCTTTTCCTGAAATTCCCAAATTTTGGGAAATTCCCATTGAAATGAATTGGCCATTCTTCCCACATTCTTCAACCCATTCCACCTTCAACACATTCCACCATTCTGGACATTCAAACTACCCTTTTTCCAAGTTCAAAAAAATTCCCGATTTTCCCGTAATTCCCTAATACCATTTACTACTTCAACATTTTTTGCCCGATTTAAATAATTCTAACATCAACCAATTCAGCTCATTCAGGACATTCATGTTCCTAATCATTTTCAAAAATTCCCGCTTTTCCCGAAATTCCCAAATTTTGGGAAATTCCCATTGAAATGAATTGGCCATTCTTCCCACATTCTTCAACCCATTCCACCTTCAACACATTCCACCATTCTGGACATTCAAACTACCCTTTTTCCAAGTTCAAAAAAATTCCCGATTTTCCCGTAATTCCCTAATACCATTTACTACTTCAACATTTTTTGCCCGATTTAAACAATTCGAACATCAACCAATTCAGCTCATTCAGGACATTCATGTTCCTAATCATTTTCAAAAATTCCCGCTTTTCCCGAAATTCCCAAATTTTGGGAAATTCCCATTGAAATGAATTGGCCATTCTTCCCACATTCTTCAACCCATTCCACCTTCAACACATTCCACCATTCTGGACATTCAAACTACCCTTTTTCCAAGTTCAAAAAATTGCAGATTTCCCGAAATTCCCTAATACCATTTACTACTTCAATATTTCTTGCCCGATTCAAACAATTCGAACATCAACCAATTCAGCTCATTCAGGACATTCATGTTCCTAATCATTTTCAAAAATTCCCGCTTTTCCCCAAATTCCCAAATTTTTGGGAAATTCCCATTGAAATGAATCGGCCATTCTTCCCACATTCTTCAACCCATTCCACCTTCAACACATTCCACCATTCTGGACATTCAAACTACCTTTTTTCCAAGTTCAAAAAAGAATTCCCAATTTCCCGAAATGCCCTAATACCATTTACTATTTCAACATTTCTTGCCCGATTTCAACAATTCTAACATCAACCAATTCAGCTCATTCAGAATATTTATGCTCCTAATCATTTTCAAAAATTCCCGCTTTTCTGAAATTCCTACATTTTTGGGAAATTCCCATTGAAATGAATCGGCCATTCTTCCCACATTCTTCAACCCATTCCACCTTCAACACATTCCACCATTCTGGACATTAAAACTACCCTTTTTCCAAGTTAAATTTTTTTTCCAGATTTTCCCATAATTCCCTAATACCATTTACTACTTCAACATTTTTTGCCCGATTTAAATAATTCTAACATCAACCAATTCAGCTCATTCATGCTCCTAATCATTTTCCAAAAATCCCGCTTTTCCCCAAATTCCCAAATTTCCAGGAAGTCCCCACTGAAATGAATGGGACATTTTTCCAAGTTGCACAATCCCCACATTTTTCTACCTATTCAAACCATTCCAACATCAGCACATTCCACTCATCCTGCACATTCAAACTAACACTTTCCCCAAGTTCCAAACCAAAATTCCCGTTTTCCTGGAAATTCTAACTCTTCAACATTCAAACCATTCCAACATTCAAACTATTCTTATATTCATACTACATTATGTCAGGAATTGTCTCTTCTAGTTATAAATGAGAAGCTTTAATCGATTGATCTTGCCTGGTAAAATAAATAAACATACATAAATAGTTAAACAAATAAAGGGATAATTAAATAAATTACATAATACCAAAAAAATAAAAATAATTGTGTTGTAATCTCCCCCACAAAATAATTATTTATTTTTCTTTTCTTTTGCAATTGCTCGTCGATCGACCGCAGCGGCGCTTGATTATTACTGCCTGCAGACAAGATGGCGGACGACCGTCGGATGTGACACTTTCGACGCTCGCCGTTTTCTCTTCATATTTATGTGAAGAAGCGCCTGGCCGAGATGGGTTTAACGCAGAGTTCCGGCGTGTCCGAAGGCGGCACGTATGGATACCACGTCCACGGTGTAAGACTTGACTTTTACTGTTAATTAAGCGGCTCGTATTTCGACGGCTTATCTATGCTAACATGCTAAGCTAAGTAGTTTGTCCTGACTCACCGGTCCAACATGTTCAGGTGGCGCTTAAAAAGTGCTCGTAATTTGGATAAAGAAGCATATCCGAAGCTGTTAAAGCCTAGCGTTTATTTTATAACTTCATGGTTAACACTGTTTGGTGTTGAATGTCTGTCGGCGGGTGTAATGTTTATTCTAATTTAGCTTAATCCAATCCAATCCACTTTATTTGTTTAGCACATTTAAACAACAACAAATGTTTTACAAAGTGCTGCACAACAATATTAAAAACAATATTCAAATATTATCCTTAGCTCCACCAATGACGGAATCAAAACTAAAACACTAAATACATATAAAACCAATATAAAAACTAGAGATGTCCGATAATGGCTTTTTTGCCGATATCCCGATATTGTCCAACTCTTAATGACCGATTCCGATATCAACCGATATACAGTCGTGGAATTAACACATTATTTTGCCTTATTTTATTGTGATGCCCTGCTGGATGCATTAAACAATGTAACTTTACCATGAATTGATTAACGTGGACCCCGACTTAAACAAGTTGAAAAACTTATTCGGGTGTTACCATTTAGTGGTCAATTGTACGGAATATGTACTGTACTGTGCAATCTACTAATACAAGTTTCAATCAATCAATCAAAAACAAGGTTTTCCAAAATAAGAGAACAACTTAAACTCCAGTTATGGAAAAAAGTGCCAACATGGCACTGCCATATTTATTATTGAAGTCACAAAGTGCATTTTTTTTAAATTTAACATGCCTCAAAACAGCAGCTTGGAATTTGGGACATGCTCACCCTGAGATAATCCTGATATCATGAATTGATTAACGTGGACCCCGACTTAAACAAGTTGAAAAACTAATTCGGGTGTTACCATTTAGTGGTCAATTGTACTGAATATGTACTGAACTGTGCAATCTACTAATAAAAGTTGCAATCAATCAAAAAAAAACCCACTACAACTATGGGAAATACTATACTTTGACTTTCACAAAGTGCATTATTTTTTTTATTTTTTTAATCATTCCTCAAAACAACAGCTACAAAAACAATGAAGGCACACAGCTTCAGTTCAGAGTATACTAGAGCATACTTGCCAACCTTGAGACTTCCGAATTCGGGACGGGGGGGCGGCGGGGTTGAGGTGGGGGGGGGGCGGGGTTTGGTGGTAGCGCGGGGTGTATATTGTAGCGTCCCGGAAGAGTTAGTGCTGCAAGGGGTTCTGGGTATGTGTTCTGTTGTGTTTATGTTGTGTTACGGTGTGGATGTTCTCCCGAAATGTGTTTGTCATTCTTGTTTGGTGTGGGTTCACAGTGTGGTGCATATTTGTAACAGTGTTAAAGTTGTTTATGCCTCTACCCTCAGTGTGACCTGTATGGCTGTTGACCAAGTATGCCTTGCATTCACGTGTGTGTGTGTGTGTGTGTGTGTGTGTGTGTGTGTGTGTGTGTGTGTGTGTGTGTGTGTGTGTGTGTGTGTGTGTGTGTGTGTGTGTGTGTGTGTGTGTGTGTGTGTGTGTGTGTAAAAGCCGCATATATTATGTGACTAGGCCAGCACGCTGTTTGTATGGAGGAAAAGCGGACGTGACGACAGGTTATAGAGGATGCTAAAGGCAGTGCCTTTAAGGCATGCCCCCAATAATGTTGTCCGGGTGGAAATCGGGAGAATGGTTGCCCCGGGAGATTTTCGGGAGGGGCACTGAAATTCGTGAGTCTCCCGGGAAAATCGGGAGGTTGAAACCGATACCGATAATTTCCGATATTACATTTTAAAGCATTTATCGGCCGATATAAAAACAATATAAAAATAAATATGATTAAAAAGGGTAAAACCAATTAAAACAATACATAGAAATCAAAATTTTAAAACACACAGTTTAACCCAATAATCCAATGTCAATCAATCAATTTCCTTTATTTAACCAGGTAAAGGACTCATTGAGATTAAAAATCTCTTTTTCGAGAGCGACCCGACAAAGAGGGCGGCACAAACAATAATAATTACAACAAGACAATACAACAGCAGTCATACCACAACCGGTCAAAAGTACTTTAAAACGGTTAAGTAATAATTCAATTTAACACTAGAAGTCCCAGCATTTTTCTGTCTACCTAGAAGACCCAGAGAGGGGTCATTTGGCCCGACGCTTTTCCCGAATACACTAATCACTCATTTTGTTATGGTAATGAGGCTGTTAGGGGCAGTTTGTCTAGGTAGACAGAAAAATTATACATGTGGGAAATGCCAAAAGGAGCAATGGCAGTGCCAGGATTGTGAGTGACTGCTCACATGTATGTCAGTCACGTTTACATGGACATGGTTTTTCATTCTTTGTAAATATGCTTTTTTCTTTGTAAATTTTTTTTTTTAAACTATTTTTGGCACACAAAAATAACAATTGCTTCTGCAACAACCCTCCACACCAAAACTGGGAAAACAGTTGCTTTTTCATTCTTTGTAAATATGTTTTGTTTTGTATTTTTTTTAACAATAAATGTCAGAGTGTTGATCCCTTCATTCTGTTGATCCTTGCAAAAACACACACAACCTACCTCAGAACTAAAGCTTGAGCTGTAAGGTCCCCTCCCCCACACAGGCTCAAGTGGCCCCCTGCCGTGTGCCACTAACAGCCACATTTTCATAACAAAAGGAGTGTCCACAGGGGGGACTAGGGGTCAAATGACCCTCTTGTGTGTTTTCTAGGTAAAAGTGTCAATTGACCCTTCTCTGGGACTTCGCGTGTTAAAAGCAAGTACATTGCCCAAGAGAACTGGTTTCTTGATCTTTTAAAATGGATTGATTGATTGATTGAAACTTTTATTAGTAGATTGCACAGTACAGTACATATTCAATCAATCAATGTTTATTCATATGGCCCTAAATCACAAGTGTCTCAAAGGGCTGCACAAGCCACAACGACATCCTTGGTTCAGATCCCACATAAGGGCAAAGAAAAACTCAACCCAGTGGGATGACAATGAGAAACCTTGGAGAGGACCGCAGATGTGGGTGATCAATTCTGGTAGCCTCAGATCTTTCTGGATGTCATTCCATGACCAGGGAGCAGCATAACTCAAGGCTTTTTTTTTTTTTTAAAACAAGTTCTGTGTTGACTCTAGGAACCAACATGTGAGCTTAGGCTGTAATGACTGTGGAGTCTCTACACACAAAGGAACACAAATAGGTGTGTTTAACAGTCTTTGGGCTGTGAAAGACGGACAGTTTGCCTTTGCATACAGAGTACAGTGGTGGACAAGATTTCCACAACCAGTAATAAAACGTAAGGCAGAGTGATATACAGTGTCTAGTTTCTTCAAAAAAGTGCCAAGTGCATTCATAAAAAGCAAGTCTCCATAATCAAGTAAAGGAATAAAGGTGGATGAGATCAGATGTTTCCTAACTTTTAGGAAAAAACAAGACTTATTTCTAAAAAAAGAAACCCAATTTCATTTTAAAGGCCTACTGAAATTAATTTTTTAAATTTAAACGGGGATAGCAGATCCATTCTATGTGTCATACTTGATCATTTTGCGATATTGCCATATTTTTGCTGAAAGGATTTAGTAGAGAACAACGACGATAAAGGTCGCAACTTTTGGTCGCTGATAAAAAAGCCTTGCCTGTACCGGAAGTAGCGTGACGTCACCGGAGGAAGGACTCCTCACATTTTCCCATTGTTTACACCAGCAGCGAGAGAGATTCGGACCGAGAAAGCGACGATTACCCCATTAATTTGAGCGAGGATGAAAGATTTGTGGATGAGGAAAGTGAGAGTGAAGGAGTGCAGTGCAGGACGTATCTTTTTTCGCTCTGACCGTAACTTAGGTACAAAGGTTCATTGGATTCCACCCTTTCCCCTTTTTCTATTGTGGATCACGGATTTGTATTTTAAACCACCTCGGATACTATATCCTCTTGAAAATGAGAGTCGAGAACGCGAAATAGACATTCACAGTGACTTTTATCTCCACGACAATACATCGGCGAAGCTCTTTAGCTACTGAGCTAACGTGATAGCATCAGGCTGAAATGCAGATAGAAACAAAATAAATAAATCCCTGACTGGAAGGACAGACAGAAGATCAACAATACTATTAAACCATGGACATGTAAATACACGGTTAATAATTTCCAGCTTGGCGAAGCTTAACAATGCTGTTGCTAACGACGCCATTGAAGCTAACTTAGCAACGGGACCTCACAGAGCTATGATAAAAACATTAGCGCTCCACCTATGCCAGCCAGCCCTCATCTGCTCATCAACACCCGTGCGATCGACGGAAGGACGAAGGACTTCACCCGATCATCCGTGCGGTCGTCGGCTAGCGTCGGCTAGCGTCGGCTAGCGCGTCTGCTATCCAAGTCAAAGTCCTCCTGGTTGTGTTGCTACAGCCAGCCGCTAATACACCGATCCCACCTACAACTTTCTTCTTTGCAGTCTTCATTGTTCATTAAACAAATTACTAAAGATTCACCAACACAGATGTCCAGAATACTGTGGAATTTTGAGATGAAAACAGAGCTTTTTTGTATTGGATTCAATGGGGTACCAATACTTCCGTTTCAACGATTGACGTCACGCGCATACGTCATATGTAGACGTTTTCAACCGGAAGTTTAGCGGGAAATTTAAAATTGCACTTTATAAGTTAACCCGGCCGTATTGGCATGTGTTGCAATGTTAAATGATAAATGGGTTATACTTACATAGCGCTTTTCTACCTTCAAGGTACTCAAAGCGCTTTGACAGTCAATGTTAAGATTTCATCATTGATATATAAACTATCAGACTGTGTGGTCGGTAGTAGTGGCTTTCAGTAGGCCTTGAAGCTTTTGTATGTGTGCTTTAAAAGACAATCTCTCATCAATAATAATTCCTAAGTACTTACAGTATGTTGTGACCAACTCGAGCTCGACCCCACGAGTAGTCGATATTATAGGGATGTTCAATCCGTTTGAAAACATCGCCTTAGATTTGTCTGCATTTCGCACTAACCTAAGTTGGGTCAGCTGGCACTGAACAACATCAAAAGCAGACTGGAAGAGTTCAAGGGTTTGCACCGCAGAGGGGGATGAACAATATATGACCGCATATGTATACTACAGCTGTATTATTTCACATAATGCTAACCGGTTTGTCAGATCCTGTTTTGTATTTAATTTTAATGTACAAGTGTATTTAATGAAGTGTCCACTGATGTGTTTTTTTTAATGTAATGACAGGTGCAACTGAATTCACCTGCAGAAAAATGTGGACTGCTGCCCTTCTTTGACTTCATTCTGTCGCTGGACCACAAACGACTTGTAAGTTTATTGACAGCCATGGCCAAAAATATTGGCACCCCTGCATTTCTGTCGGATAATGCACCACTTCTCCCAGAAAACTGTTGAAATTACAAATGCTTTGGTATTCACATGTTTATTTCTCTTGTTTGCATTGGAACAACACAAAAGAAACCCCCCAAAAAAGCCAAATCTGATATTATTTTACACAGAACTCCAAAAATGGACGGGACAAAATTATCGGCACCCTCAACTTAATTGGTAGCACACCCTTTGGAAAAAACAAGTGAAATCAATCGCTTCCTGTAACCATCAATGAGTTTCCTACACCTTGCTACTGGAATTTTGGACCACTCTTCTTTTGCAAACTGCTTCAGGGGCCGTATTTATAAAGCGTCTTAGAGTGCCATTTTACACTTAAGTCCATGTGCGTGTGTGACCCTTTAATAGGTGACAGCATGTGAGGTGAGTGACGTCAGTGAGTGTGTGGGCGAGAAAAGAGAAGGAGCGGTAGCGTGAGTGCGGGCGGGGACTAGTTTTTGTGTTGGATTGGCTGTTTGCAAGCAATCAATAAAGCAAGATTTGCAACTAATCTCATCATTCACCCTAAAGTCGTCCGCTGTGGAGACCCACAGTAAAGTGAAGGGTGTTGCCCCGAGCATACATCGGCCCTGGAGAAGTGTCTCCCCTGCGCTCTTCGACTACGGTCTGGGAGCAGGAAGCAGGAAAGGTGCAACAAAAAGGAAACATTTATTTTTGATTCATTGCCAATATTGTTTGTTTGTTTTGTATTATTTTGTAGTTTATTGTCAAAATATACACTCCCATTGTCCACTTAAATATTTCTAAAATATTTCTTTATTCTTAGACAAGGGATTCCCTTCCGTGATTGATCATTTCTATGGACACAGTAATGACGTCACCTAAAATTTTGTTTACGGCACATAGTAATGTCGTAATTCAGCACTGAGTGTGACATTTAAGATTCAGTCCTACACTTCGCTGAAAGTGTGAGTAAGACGCTTGATAACTAACTTTTAAGTGCAGCTTTCAGAGAAGAATTTCTTTACTCATAAGTCAACTCTTAGCAGACTTCTTAGGAGTAATTCTAAGAAGCTTGATAAATACGGCCCCAGGTCTCTCAGATTCGAAGGCTGCCTTTTCCCAACTGTTGTTTTTAGATCTTGCCACAGATGTTCTATAGGATTTAGATCTGGACTCATTGATGGCCACTTCAGAACTCTCCAGCGCTTTGTCTTAAGCCATTTTTGTGTGCTTTTTGGAAGTATGGGTCGTTATCCTGCTGGAAAACCCATGACTAGGGTTGATGTTTGTTAAGAAATTATCGATTTCGAGGCCATTATCGAATCCTCTTATCGAACCCAGATAGGTTGTTGTATATGGAAAAAACACACAATACTTGGTTTAACAAAAGCTCACTTTTATTTTTTAAGAAAAAAATTAATAAATAAATAAATAAATATTGACTCTTAGTGCCCCTTTAAGTGGGCCACCTAAGAAAAATACATGCAGGGAAAATCCTGCATTCATTTGTAATGCACAGCACTTTACATGTGAAACAAATCTCAGAGTAATGGTGTTGTTTACTTTTTGCTCCATTACATGTCAGCAAAATACAATTATTAACCTACTTGTATTCGTCTGTGTTGAAGGGGAGGAGATTTTTCACCATTATTCTCGTTAGCTTGCGAGTAATGTTGTTAGTCTCCTCCCCACTCATCTTGCTGCGCTCTGCGTTATACCTCACTATGGTAAATGGGTTAACGCTCTGTGCTACAGAGCCAACACTGCCCTGGTCACTCTGGCTGTCATCTGAAATAGGATAACGTTAACATTATCTTAATTCACATCTTGCAAGCACTAGTTTATTAGACAGACCTGCAAACTCTGGAGGGGTGTAGGCTACAAGATACCGTTAACGTTATCAGACACATACAAAAAAGGTTAACGTTACCGTTAGCCACTGACTATGCTTAGGTAACGTTAGTCTAGCTAACATTACTGCAGTCCTGGTTGACATAAGAGGTAACATTATTTTAGCCTAAAGGCTGCAAGTGAGCAGATATGGAAATTAACCGGCATCACTCACCGGCACTATCACTGGGACTGCAGGTTGAAGCAGAGGAAGAGGGGCGTGCTTCGTCATCTCTGTCGCTGCTTCTCCACGTGTCGAAGACACGACACGTTTCTCTAACCTTCAGGTTATGTACGGCCTAAACCTGTTTCAACATGTTTGTTGTACTGCTCCCCTTACAGGAAAGCGAAGCTCTGCAATAATTGCAGATAGCCGTTTCCTCGTCGTATTTCTTGGAAAAGTGAAGCCATGTCTTGGAGCGTTTTTTTCCGGTCCATTGTTGTTGCTGCTTCTGTATCTGCTGCCGAATGACTGAGCTACGTCATTTCCTGTGACGTGTCACAGGACTCGTTCCCAGGGATTCGAATTAAGAATCAAATCTTTTTCTTTACTATAGTGGCTTCGATAACGGGAACCGTTTCTCACAAAGGGATTCGAATCCGATGAATCGGTTCTTTTCTTTTCGAACATCATCCCTACCCATGACCTCTGACGGAGACCCAGCTTTCTGACACTGGGCCCTACATTATGCCCCAAAATTCTTTGGTAGTCCTCAGATTTCATGATGCCATGCACACAGTCAAGGCATTTGGTACCAGAAGCAGCAAAGCAACCCCAAAACATCAGTGAACCTGGTGTTCTTTTCTTTGAAGGCCTCATTTTGTTTTCTGTGAACAGTGTGATGATGCGCTTTGCCAAAAAGTTAAAGTTAAAGTACCAATGATTGTCACACACACACTAGGTGTGGTGAAATTTGTCCCATCCCCTTGATCACCCCTTGGGAGGTGAGGGGAGCAGTGGGCAGCAGCGTAGCCGCGCCCGGGAATCATTTTTGGTGATTTAACCCCCAATTCCAACCCTTGATGCTGAGTGCCAAGCAGGGAGGTAATGGGTCCCATTTTTATAGTCTTTGGTATGACCCGTCCGGGGTTTGAACTCACAACCTACCTGATCTCAGGGCGGACACTCTAACCACTAGGCCGCTGAGTAGGTGCTAAATCTCCACTTTAGTCTCATCTGTCCACAGGACTTTCTCTCAGAAGGATTTTGGCTTCCTCAGGTAAGTTTTTGCAAACTCCAATCTTGCTTTTTTATGTCTCTGTGTCAGCAGCGGGGGGTCTCCTACCATTTCATTGAGATGGCGACGGATAGTGCGAGCTGACACTGTTGTACCCTGTGTCAGCTAGAATTTGTTTGGAAGTTGTGGAGAATGCATATATTTTTAAGAGTTCTTTCTTTATTCATAGTCATGTTTAAAGCAGCTAATATTTTCCCATGTGTACTCACTCTTTTTGCTTGTATCTTATGTCCGCAAGTGAACTCTGTGCTTTACCTTGAAGGGTTGGAATGTGGGAGTATAGCATACTCCCTTTTTACCTTATCAGTATTAGAACAAAGAGGCTGTATTCCTTTCTGGGCAGGGTGGGGGCTGTTTTCGTATTCAATAAGTTGTCTCTTCCTGTTTGATTTTCAGACCAGTTCTGGATGCTGGTTTTAGCGCATTTGTAAGGACTGGTCTCCTAAAGCTTTAGTAAAACTTGATAATATTCCTATTCTGTCTTGATGGTCCTTCTTACTCAACATATATGTCATCTGAAAGATGACCAGTGACTTTATTTCCCTGAGAGGAAGACTGGTCAGACGCAACAAAGTGGATCGAGGTTCTTTATCCACAATTTTAACAATCCTTCGTTGCAGTCTTTCATCAATGTTTCTCTCACGTCCACGTCCAGGGAGGTTAGCTACAGTGCAATGGGCTTTAAACTTCTTGATGACATTGCGCACAGTATACAGAGTAACATTTACATCTCTGGAGATGGACTTGTAGCCTTGAGATTGTCCGTGCTTTTCCACAGTCTTGGTTCTGAAATCTTTGGAGAGTTTTTTGCTCGTCTTTCTTTTCTCCATGCTCACTGTGGTACACAAAGGTTGAGTCAACATTTCTCCATTTTAACTAGCTGCAAGTGTGATTTCTATATTGCCAGCACCGGATACTTGCTACTGGTGAGTTGAATTACAAACTAAAGGAGCATCACATGCTTATAATACAGCTATTTCTTACAATTTTGAAAAGGTGCCGATCATTTTGTCCAGTCCATTTTTGGAGTTCTGTGTAAAAATATCAGATTTTTTCCCGTGTTGTTCCAATGCAAACAAAATAAATAAACATGTGAATACCAAAACATTTGTCATTTCAACAATTTCCCGGGAGAAGTTGTGCATTGTCTGACAGAAACGCAGGGGTGCCAATATTTTTGGCCACGACTGTATAACATGGTATTGAGATGATCAATGTTTTATGTACCAGAATGAGGAAAATGATCAGCTCAAGGAGCTCCTGAAAGCCAATATGGAGAAAGAGGTGTGCATGGAGGTGTACAGCACCAAGACAATGAAGGTTCGGGAACTGGAAGTGGTGCCCAGCAATATGTGGGGAGGACAAGGCCTGCTGGGGGCAAGCGTTCGCTTCTGCAGCTACCAAGGAGCCAATGAGAACGTCTGGCATGTGCTGGTGAGGACGAAATAATATTTTGCGACTCCAGCTTCTATATATTTTAGTTAAAATTGTATTTCCCCTTTAGGATGTGGAAGCCAGTTCACCCGCTGCCCTTGCAGGCCTCCGTCCTCACACTGACTACATTGTTGGCGCAGATCAGGTATTGCAAGATGTAAGTATTTTCAGACGACACTAAATCAGTCCCTCCAGGGATCCTGGATGTCGAGATTGCGCAAATTCACACAAATTAAAGCAATCCGTGCAAATTACAGTCGCGATCAAAAGTTTACATACACTTGTGAAGGCCCCACCTTTTCTCGCTATGGACGGCTAGAAGACGGAACGGCACTTGTACTTCCGATTGAAAGCTCAGTCTAAATAGAAAGGCAGTGCAACATAGCAGCACCGGCAGTGAGCGAACTCATCCAAAAGATGGCGCCACAGCACAAACAATAACACACCTATGTGTCTTTGCTTGTTTTTTTTGTTTTTTTTACTATTCGCATTGTGGCCGTCAACGGAGAAAAATCGATAAATTGGCTGCACCGTTTTATAAGCCGCAGGGTTCAAAGCGTAGGAAAAAAGTAGTTCGAAATTTACGGTAAACATTTTTTCCTAGTTTACATGTACTTGTATGTTTATCTTACCACCATTTAACCAATGTAAGACAATTAGGAACATTCTTATTTGCAAAGAGGCAGTATTTACATGACAGAGATGTTGGAGTGTGATGATAACCGCTCATCAGCTCTCATTAGCCAACAAAAATCAGCGCAATAGATTGCTCTCAACAGTCCACAAATGCCCTTAACATGCAATGTGTTGGAACTTAGTGCAGCCGAAAAGTATCCACAGCGCTTTTGTTATGCTACAACCTTATTCCAAATGAAATAGATGAATTTTTTTCCCTCAAAATTCTGCACACAATACCCTCAAGTCTTTTTGAATACAATGCCAAAAGCTCGGCACACCTACGTGTGGTATAAAACGAGTAAAACATCAATACCGTAATTGTTTTTTCCAATTTCCAAATCATGTGTTTTTTTCAGGTTAAGATTACAAGGAACACTTAAATAAACATTAATAAGAAATTCATAAAATCACAATTTGAATCAGTTGTTGTTGAAAAAATAAGCCTCATTTCATTGCAACTTTCTTAAAAAAGCCGCCGCAAATTCAGGCATTTTGTGCCAAGACAATCACCAAAAAAAACTGGTGAAATTCCTGAGGGACTGACTAATCATAACCAAGTGTGCACAGCAGGACTACGAGGATGTGCTGACTCAAACTTGCCAATTTCCAGTCAGAAGACTTCTTCTCGCTGATTGAAGCTCATGAAGGGAAGCAACTGAAACTGTCGGTGTACAACACACAAATGGACGCCTGCAGGGAGGTGGTGGTCACCCCAAATGGAGCTTGGGGAGGCGAGGGCAGGTATGGAGTTCTCGCAGATATACTACCAACATCTTGTGGACAGTCTAACCTGACTCTACCTACCTACTACTTATGTAATCTGTCAATCTATGTATCCAAATATGTGTTTATATCGGCCCAAAATGATTTATTGTTTCATCTTTTAGCTGAAATTCATCATTGTATTTAATTAAAATTAATTACATCGTGATGAACAAAATAGGAAAGTTCGATGTCATGCTAAAATTTTACCAGGATTCTTTAAAACAGGTGTGTCAGATTTTTTTTTATTGAGAGCCGCATATGTAAGCATATATTAGCTTTATTTGCATAGGCAATTGTGTTTGATTATATTTCTTAATAACAGATTGATGGATGACTTGCTTTTAAAATCTTAAGTCAAAGTGACATGCAGATATTTATTTATTTTTTATAACCAAGACAATGCGTGGAATATAATTTTGCTTGATCAGAGTTTAAAAGAGATTATATTACATGCAGTGTGTCAAATTGAAAGAAATACATGTAGTCAGAAAGTGCTATGTTGACACAGGCCTTAAATCATGTGGCGGGTCAGAATTGGGTCATGTGTTGGGCCACATCTGACCCCCTGGGTCTTGACGCCTACGCTTTAGATTACGGGTAATGTAAAGATAATTTCTCAAAATTCTCAAATAACCTAAAAACCCCCCCCAGCTAATACATTGTTAGATATCTAACACACCTTAGTATTTTTTCATGAAAAAAAAAAAAAAAGTCTTCACTGTTGGCGTTTATCAAGCTTTATTTCATTATGTTTACTTTTTCTACATTGTTTTTGTACGGTAATGTGAATTAAGGAACACACTCTAACTAATCTCATTGGCTCTGACCATTGTTTATATCTAGTTTAGGTTGTGGCATTGGGTATGGCTACTTGCACAGAATCCCTGCACCTCCTGATCTATCCATACAAACGCCCACCGGCCCTCCACCTCCTGCTCCTCCTCTTGTTCCCGAGGAAGGCGCACCTGCAGAGCTGCCTAACCATGGCTTCACAGAGGTACTCCACCAACAACATAACAGAAGAGAAACCATCTTCCTGTCTTTCAATACCATCAAATGCTAACATGATGATTCCTCGATTGTACGTTAAATACTCGCCTGATTTTTAGGCACCATTGATGGCACCGTCAAACCAAAGTGAGGATGTGTTGGACTTGGAGCAGGTGACCCTCCCGGATGCTCCTCTACCTCCACCTATCCACCGCGTCACAGACCCTGGTGAGTTGACTCAAGACTCCTGTCAATGTCCGATTCTGTAAAGCAGAGTGCGACACAGAGGGCCATTTTCCCAATTTACCCCTAGCTACTACCGTATTTTTCGGAGTATAAGTCGCTCCGGAGTATAAGTCGCACCGGCCGAAAATGCATAATAAAGAAGGAAAAAAACATATATAAGTCGCACTGGAGTATAAGTCGCATTTTTTGGGGAAATTTATTTGATAAAAGCCAACACCAAGAATAGACATTTGAAAGGCAATTTAAAATAAATAAAGAATAGTGAACAACAGGCTGAATAAGTGTACGTTATATGAGGCATAAATAACCAACTGAGAACGTGCCTGGTATGTTAACGTAACATATTATGGTAAGAGTCATTCAAATAACTATAATATATAGAACATGCTATAATCTGTCACTCCTAATCGCTAAATCCAATGAAATCTTGTACGTCTAGTCTCTTACGTGAATGAGCTAAATAATAATATTTGATATTTTACGCTAATGTGTTAATCATTTCACACATAAGTCGCTCCTGAGTATAAGTCGCACCCCCGGCCAAGCTATGAAAAAAATGGCGACTTATAGTCCGAAAAATACGGTACTTAAGTCCTTTGGTTTTTGCTCTCAACGTCCTCCTCTGTGCAGAGAATTATTCCGAGTTTGTAAATAAAAACAAAAATAAACAATAAAAAATATTTGAGAAAGTAGAAATATCACGTTAATCACTTTAGTATCGATCATCTATTGATACTACTCTTAATATCAGCAACACCAACTTATGGATGGATCCACCCTCCTCATACGTGTCGTGTAGTGACTCTGACAATGTTGTTAAATTATACTCTCTCTTAAGGCCCAAGCTGTTTGTTTACATGCTTTTTTTTTTTTTCTCTTTGCTATTTGGGCTTATTGGACCCTAATTAGAATAAAAACTAAGAATCATCTTTTGATATGATGTACTTAGTCCATAAGTACACAAACGTGTACTTCATGTTTAGTGACATGCTAATTCTTATTTTTACACTTTTTTCCCCCCAAATTCATTGTATGTTATACTCTTCTGACACCACCAGATGGCAGTATAAGTGTCCACATAAGCGGCCATAAGACCCCAATTCAGTAGTGTTCACCATTTTGGAAATACGAGCTAAAAGGTGCTGTCCACACATATGGCCACTAAGCCTTTAGTTAATGTACTTTTTCATTTCCCGTCAAAAACGGTTTACTTTCTGCTGTGACAACATTCCATCTACCCGACTTAATTAAGCACTTATTTCTTAGCGTTGTCTCGCGGCTAGCTTAGCTATTAGCATGCCTGCCCCTGGCTCGTTCTCGGCGTGCAACATATTTCGCCTCCTCCTCCAGTGATAACGAAACTTGATAATGATATTTGAAATACTACGAATCTTATTTTATTAGGTGATTATTATTAGCCTCCACTCTGTGTATGGAGACTCATAATTAGCTGCTAGCCACTTGTCAGCCGGGGAACTAAAAAAATAGCATTTGTAGTCGACATTAAAAGGTATTTATTGGCATTGGAGGTCACTTTTCACTAAAGTCGGCCAATACTGATCCAAGAAATTAATTTGACATAATATTACACTAATTTGATGTGTCAACTACAAACCCAGTTTCCATATGAGTTGGGAAATGGTGTTAGATGTAAATATAAACGGAATACAATGATTTGCAAATCATTTTCAACCCATATTCAGTTGAATATGCTACAAAGACAACATATTTGATGTTCAAACTGATAAACATTTTTTTTTTGCAAATAATCATTAACTTTAGAATTTGATGCCAGCAACACGTGACAAAGAAGTTGGGAAAGGTGGCAATAAATACTGATAAAGTTGAGGAATGCTCATCAAACACTTATTTGGAACATCCCCCAGGTGAGCAGGCAAATTGGGAACAGGTGGGTGCCATGATTGGGTATAAAAGTAGATTCCATGAAATGCTCAGTCATTCACAAACAAGGATGGGGCGAGGGTCACCACTTTGTCAACAAATGCGTGAGCAAATTGTTGAACAGTTTAAGAAAAACCTTTCTCAACCAGCTATTGCAAGGAATTTAGGGATTTCCCAATCTACGCTCCGTAATATCATCAAAGGGTTCAGAGAATCTGGAGAAATCACTGCAGGTAAGCAGCTAAGCCCGTGACCTTGGATCCCTCAGGCGGTACTGCATCAACAAGCGACATCGGTGTGTAAAGGATATCACCACATGGGCTCAGGAACACTTCAGAAACCCACTGTCAGTAACTACAGTTGGTTGCTACATCTGTAAGTGCAAGTTAAAACTCTCCTATGCAAGGCGAAAACCGTTTATCAACAACACCCAGAAACGCTGTCGGCTTCGCTGGGCCTGAGCTCATCTAAGATGGACTGATACAAAGTGGAAAAGTGTTCTGTGGTCTGACGAGTCCACATTTCAAATTGTTTTTGGAAACTGTGGACGTCGTGTCCTCCGGACCAAAGAGGAAAAGAACCATCCGGATTGTTATAGGCGCAAAGTGTAAAAGCCAGCATCTGTGATGGTATGGGGGTGTATTAGTGCCCAAGACATGGGTAACTTACACATCTGTGAAGGCACCATTAATGCTGAAAGGTACATACAGGTTTTGGAGCAACATATGTTGCCATCCAAGCAATGTTACCATGGACGCCCCTGCTTATTTCAGCAAGACAATGCCAAGCCACGTGTTACATCAACGTGGCTTCATAGTAAAAGAGTGCGGGTACTAGACTGGCCTGCCTGTAGTCCAGACTTGTCTCCCATTGAAAATATGTGGCGCATTATGAAGCCTAAAATAGCACAACGGAGACCCCCGGACTGTTGAACAACTTAAGCTGTACATCAAGCAAGAATGGGAAAGAATTCCACCTGAGAAGCTTCAAAAATGTGTCTCCTCAGTTCCCAGTGTTGTTAAAAGGAAAGGCCATGTAACACAGTGGTGAACATGCCCTTTCCCAACTACTTTGGCACGTGTTGCAGCCATGAAATTCCAAGTTAATGATTATTTGCAAAAAAAAAAATCAAGTTTATGTGTTTGAACATCAAATATGTTGTCTTTGTAGCGCATTCAATTGAATATGGGTTGAAAAGGATTTGCAAATCATTGTATTCCGTTTATATTTACATCTAACACCATTTCCCAACTCATATGGAAACGGGGTTTGGATAACACAAAGCTTAGATGTTTTGTTCCTTAAGTCTTAACCGCACGTGTCTGCTATTGTCTTTCCAGGCTTGTTGGAGTCTGAGGCCGCCATGATGAGCCCCGATCCCGCTGATCTGCTGGACAGGCTGGACGTGTCCGTGTCGTCCATCGACATGAACGACACCTCCCTCGCCATAAAGGACGAAAGAGACAACGAGATCTCTGGCGTTGGTAAGTTAGCTCGCAGAACACTTAGATGTCGTACGATCGGCGATTTTGGCAGCGGCACCGTGGACTGTAGGATAAGTTTCCAGCCCTGGGAAGACTACCTGGGATTATCTGATGTAGTTCGAGAGATGATAGCTCACAACAACACTGCAGGACCGGAAGCTGCGTCTCCTTCACGGACAGATGCTTGGAGTGCGTTTTTTAGAAGTCAAAGTCCGAGTTGCGTCGCACCTCCTCCGACGTCGTGCACCTGGAGACCAGAACTTAGTCTGCACGATGACCTTCCAGACACAGGGGGCTTGAACGCACCACCACGCATGATGTGCGCCTTCTGCAAGCGCAACGGGGAGTCCGAGGCGGTCTACAGGTCTCACTGGCTGAAGACGCTCTCCGGACACGTGGCCTGTCCTTACCTGTCCTTACCGTTTTTTAGAAACACGTGCGCTCAAAGTCCGAGTCGCGTCATATCTCCTCCGACGTCGTGCACCCGGAGACCAGAACTTAGTCTGCACGATGACCTTCCAGACGCAGGGCGCTCCAGTGGCCGCAAGAGGCACCTGAACGCACCACGACGCATGATGTGCGCCTTCTGCAAGCGCAACGGGGAGTCCGAGGCGGTCTACAGGTCTCACTGCCTGAAGACGCGCTCCGGAGACGTGGCCTGTCCTTACCTGCGCAGGTACGTGTGTCCTCTCTGTGGAGCTTCCGGCGACAAAGCGCACACTAAAAGCTTCTGTCCGGAAGTGGGCCCCAACTACAAGTCTGTGCACGCCCAGAAAGAACTCTGAGCTTCTTGTTTGCTTCCATCACAAAACCCTTTCTTTGTTGGAATACTTCTCTTTTATTGCTTTTATATCATGAGAGAATAAGTATTTTTATTTGTTGAAACTAAAACCCTACTGTGAAATTGCAATTTGACTTTCATTCTTGTGTGCAAGTAATGTTATTTGTAGTATTTGTAGTAGTTTGCAGTGTTTTACATGGTATTGTATTTATTTGTAGTATTGTTGTAGTTTTATACATATCGTTTGCAATACCATGAATTGATTACGTGGACCCCGACTTAAACAAGTTGAAAAACTTATTCGGGTGTTAACATTTAGTGGTCAATTGTACGGAATATGTACTGTACTGTACAATCTGCAAACCCCGTTTCCATATGAGTTGGGAAATTGGGTTGGATGTAAATATACACAAAATACGATGATTTGCAAATCCTTTTCAACCCATATTCAGTTGAATGCACTACAAAGACAACATATTTAAAGTTTTTTTTTTGGCAAATAATAATTAACTTAGAATTTCATGGCCGCAACACGTGCCAAAGTAGTTGGGAAAGGGCATGTTCACCACTGTGTTACATGGCCTTTCCTTTTAACAACACTGGGAACTGAGGAGACACATTTTTGAAGCTTCTCAGGTGGAATTCTTTCCCATTCTTGCTTGATGTACAGCTTAAGTTGTTCAACAGTCCGGGGGTCTCCCTTGTGCTATTTTAGGCTTCATAATGCGCCACACATTTTCAATGGGAGACAGGTCTGGACTACAGGCAGGCCAGTCTAGTACCCGCACTCTTTTACTACAAAGCCAGGTTGATGTAACACGTGGCTTGGCATTGTCTTGCTGAAATAAGCAGGGGCGTCCATGGTAACATTGCTTGGATGGCAACACATGTTGCTCCAAAACCTGTATGTACCTTTCAGCATTAATGGTGCCTTCACAGATGTGTAAGTTACCCATGTCTTGGGCACTAATACACCCCCATACCATCACACATGCTGGCTTTTCCACTTTGCGCCTATAACAATCCGGATGGTTCTTTTCCTCTTTGGTCCGGAGGACACGACGTCCACAGTTTCCAAAAACAATTTGAAATGTGGACTCGTCAGACCACAGAACACTTTTCCACTTTGTATCAGTCCATCTTAGATGAGCTCAGGCCCAGCGAACCGACAGCGTTTCTGGGTGTTGTTGATAAAACGGTTTTCGCCTTGCATAGGAGAGTTTTAACTTGCACTTACAGATGTAGCGACCAACTGTAGTTACTGACAGTGGGTTTCTGAAGTGTTCCTGAGCCCATGTGGTGATATCCTTTACACACTGATGTCGCTTGTTGATGCAGTACAGCCTGAGTGATGGACGGTCACGGGCTTAGCTGCTTACCTGCAGTGATTTCTCCAGATTCTCTGAACCCTTTGATGATATTACGGAGCGTAGATGGTGAAATCCCTAAATTCCTTGCAATAGCTGCTTGAGAAAGGTTTTTCTTAAACTGTTCAACAATTAGCTCACGCATTTGTTGACAAAGTGGTGACCCTCGCCCCATCCTTGTTTGTGAATGACTGAGCATTTCATGGAATCTACTTTTATACCCAATCATGGCACCCACCTGTTCCCAATTTGCCTGCTCACCTGTGGGATGTTCCAAATAAGTGTTTGATGAGCATTCCTCAACTTTATCAGTATTTATTGCCACCTTTCCCAACTTCTTTGTCACGTGTTGCTGGCATCAAATTCTAAAGTTAATGATTTGCACAAAAAAAAAAAGTTTATCAGTTTGAACATCAAACATGTTGTCTTTGTAGTGCATTCAACTGAATATGGGTTGAAAAGGATTTGCAAATCGTTGTATTCCGTTTATATTTACATCTAACACCATTTCCCAACTCATATGGAAACGGGGTTTGTACTAATAAAAGTTTCAATCACTCAATCAAGTACAGTAGGGAAGGGATTTGTACGGCCACATTACTGGGTGGATCTCGCGTGAGATGAAAAGGAGGGAGGTTAATTTTTCAATGCAGTCTGCTGAAGATGATGGAAAGCGCCACTCTGCATAGCGACTGACGCTGTGGTCAAAGTTGGAATGACCACAAAACACATTTTACGATGTTTAACACTCTACTGGAGGATGAAGTGGATACCCCCCCTCCCAATTCGTCACGTTTCATATGTCAGGTAAACCGCGGCAAATGGGGCCATATGAATCCCTTCCCTATGTATCTCACTGGTTGGATTTTATGGTTATGGTGTCAGTTTATTCCGGACATGCATACGATTACAATATGATAAATTTTTACAGTTTCTCATTGCATGTCCGAAAAGGAGTAGAAGGAAGCAAAGCTTAAAGGCCTACTGAAATGATTTTTTTTTATTTAAACGGGAATAGCAGATCCATTCTATGTGTCATACTTGATCATTTCGCGATATTGCCATATTTTTGCCGAAAGGATTTAGTAGAGAAAATCGACGATAAAGTTCGCAACTTTTGCTCGCTGATAAAAAAAAAGCCTTGCCTGTAGCGGAAGTAGCGTGACGTCACAGGAGCTAGTATTCCTCACAATTCCCCGTTGTTTACAATGGAGCGAGAGAGATTCGGACCGAGAAAGTGATGATTACCCCATTAATTTGAGCGAGGATGAAAGATTCGTAGATGAGGAACGTTACAGTGAAGGACTTGAGAGGCAGTGATGGCCGTATCTTTTTTCGCTCTGACCGTAACTTAGGTACAAGCTGGCTCATTGGATTCCACACTCTCCTTTTTCTATTGTAGATCACAGATTTGTATTTTAAACCACCTGGGATACTATATCCTCTTGAAAATGAGAGTCGAGAACGCGAAATGGACATTCAGTGCCTTTTATCTCCACGACAATACATCGGCGAAACGCTTTAGCTACGAGCTAACGTGATAGCATCTTGCTTTAAATGCATATAGAAACAACAGAAATAAACCCCTGACTGGAAGTATAGATAGAAAATCAACAATACTATTAAACCGTGGACATGTAAATACACGGTTAATGCTTTCCAGGCTGGCGAAGGTTAACAATGCTGTGCTAACGACGCCATTGAAGCTAACTTAGCAACCGGACTGCACAGAGCTATGCTAAAAACATTAGCTCTCCACCTACGCCAGCCAGCCCTTATTTGCTCATCAACACCCGTGCTCACCTGCGTTCCAGCGATCGGCAGAAGGACGAAGGACTTCACCCGATGCGTTTGGCGGCCCGGAGACGTAGGAAGTCAAGGTGAAGTCGGCGGCTAGCGCGGCTAGCGCGGCTAGCGCTCCAACAAAGTCCTCCTGGTTGTGTTGCTGTAGTCCGCTGCTAATACACAGATCCCACCTACAACTGTCTTCTTTGCAGCTTTCATTGTTCATTAAAAAAATTGCAAAAGATGTCCAGAATACTGTGGAATTATGAAATGAAAAAAGAGCTTTTTGTATAGGATTCTACGGGGTACCATAACTTCCGTTACTCGGACTTCGTCACGCGCATATGTCATCATACCGCGATGTTTCAGCCGGATATTTCCCGGGAATTTTAAAATGTCACTTTATAAGTTAACCCGGCCGTATTGGCATGTGTTGCAATGTTAAGATTTCATCATTGATATATAAACTATCAGACTGCGTGGTCGGTAGTAGTGGCTTTCAGTAGGCCTTTAATTAAAACTCAACTCGGTATACTGTCTTAGTGAGTAAACCTTACAAAAACAACTGATTCTAGTAAAACTCACATGGATACAATATTACAGGCATTTTTTTAGAGATAATGCATGTTTGGTTTTGGAGTTATGTTTATATAACTTTCATATATAGTATGACAGCAATACTGTCATATTGAGTTTAAAAAAAAACTAACTTGTGTCTTTACAAACCTTACAAAATATTGTTTTCCAGTAAAACTCACACAGATACCTTTCTCCAGGCATTATTAGCCATTTCGCATGTGTGGTTTAGGAGTTATGTTTAAATAACTGTCATATTGAATGTGACAGTATACTGTCATTATGAGTAAAACCTCATTTTTGTATACTGCAAACTTTACAAAAACAACTGATTCTAGTAAAACTCACATAGATTCAATATTACAGGCATTTTTAGACATTATGGATGTTTGGTTTTGGAGTTATGTTTATATAACTTTCATATATACTATGACAGCCATACTGTCATATTGAGTAAAAAGACTAACTTGTGTCTTTGCAAACCTTACAAAAGATGATTTTTCTAGTAAAACTCAAAAAGATACATTTGTTCACGCATTATTAGACATTTTCTATGTTTGGTTTAGGATTCATGTTGGAATACATTTTTATTGCTTTTGTCGCATTATGTCAGGATTCGAAGAACATTACTGTCATATTGAGTAAAAAAACGACTTTTTGTGTTAGCAAGATTTTAAAAAGCATATGTTTCGAGTAAAACTCCCAATGATGCATTATTTCAGGCATTATTAGCCATTTTTCTCGTGTGGTTTAGGAGTTATGTTTAAATAACTGTCATATTGAATGTGACAGTATACTGTCATAGTGAGTAAAACCTCATTTTTGTATTTGCAAACCTTACAAAAACAACCGATTCTAGTAAAACTCACATAGATACAATATTACAGGCATTTTTAGACATTATGCATGTTTGGTTTTGGAGTTATGTTTATATAACTTTCATATATAGTATGACAGCTATACTGTCATATTGAGTAAATAAAAAACTAACTTGTGTCTTTGCAAACCTTACAAAAGATCATTATTCTAGTAAAACTAACAAAGATACATTTCTCCAGGCATTATTAGCCCTTTTCTTATCGTAGCACTTTCTAACACATTTGTTTCTACTTACAACAGTGAATAAATAAATAGGTAAGTATATAGATACATTGTTAAGTAAATAAGTATTAAATACATAAGTAAATAAAGTTCTCATATACTGTATAAATAGTTAAGTAATTTATGGTTCACATTAGGAGATGAGTAAGATTATCAAATATAATAATATATACACATGCATGCATATGTGTGTATGTATGTGTGTGTATCTATATATGTATGTGTGTATGTATGTATATATGTATGTGGGTGTACACATTATATTAGTATAATGGATATATAGTTATTATAGTAGATATATAATTGGATATAATGCAGCTAAAATAGGCTCCAGCACCCCCCGCGACCCCGTAAGGGGACAAACAGTAGAAAATGGATGGATGGCTAGATGGATATTAAAAGTATGTGAAAGTTTGACTTCCGTGACAAACTCCTTAAAGTTTTGTAATCAAGCAGCTAAAATGCGCCAAATAAGACAAGTTACTTTCTGACAAATGGACAAGTGTGGAGTGTTTTGCATTTTTCCCATCATGCACTGTAATGGGTTTTAAAATGGTTGTAATTTTGAATTTTTTTATGGTGTTTGGATGTTTTTCTTAACATCCACAATGTTCAGTGACCATGTGTGTCGACATTTATGCTAGTCGCATTTTTTTTTTTGTGTGTGTGCCATGACTAGGGAAGGTTGTTTGGACTCTTGTCGTATAAGTAAATGCTGTGCTACTATTTCAAAGCGCTCTCATGGGGTCATTGATTCTGATTTTCTCACATTGTCCACAAGATGGCAGCAAATATGTAGCATTCATGGACCGCTTGGTAATTTTAGATCAATTTGAAGTGGATGGGCCAAATGAATGAGGCCTCCAGTTGAAGGATGGTTGCTAGTTACAAGGCTGTGTTTGATTTCCTGTTCTGCAGGGGAGCTTGATGGAAGTGATCTTCATCCTTCCAAGCAGACTGACTCGGCAGAGTCCACGGCGCTCACTTCTCCGGTGACCCAGCAGTCCGATACGGGCGTCTCTTACCCGGATTCTGCGCACCTGCAAGACTCCCTCTGCGAGTCGGGTTCCAGCCCCGGTCCACAATATCCCCTTATAGACCCACCCGAGTCGTCCGATGAACAACCTCCTTGTTCCCATGCTGCTGACCACCTTCCGCCCTCGCTACCAGGTGAGTCACTGCTCGCCGAGTCGCCTCCTCAGGAAACCATGGAAGACGCGCCCAAAGACGAGAGTCCCGTTCATCAGTGTGAGCACGAGGACCACCAGCACGGACTGCAGTAAGACCACATCAGGAGGAACTGGCTTTAAGTAGAGGTGTTGTGTTTTTTTAATCAAGTTACTGCTGTGTCGTCGCCTAATGCCAGACGATACGGGTCTGAACGTGCCGATTGTACAGGCGGATACAATCACAACTATTACAGTAGGGGAGGGATTCATACGGCACCCGTGTCTAGGTGGATCTCGAGTGAGAGGATAAGGGGGTTCATCATTTTGCAATGCAGTCTGCTGAAAATGGTGGAAAGCACCACTCTATGTTGCGACAAAACACATTTGAAGATATTCAACAGTCCAAACTAGAGATGTCCGATAATATCCGACAGACGATAAATGCTTTAAAATGTAATATCGGAAAGTATCGGTTTCAAAAAGTAAAATGTAGTCTGCTGAAAATGGTGGAAAGCACCACTCTATGTTGCGACAAAACACATTTGAAGATATTCAACAGTCCAAACTAGAGATGTCCGATAATATCCGACAGCCGATAAATGCTTTAAAATGTAATATCGGTTTCAAAAAGTAAAATGTAGTCTGCTGAAAATGGTGGAAAGCACCACTCTATGTTGCGACAAAACACATTTGAAGATATTCAACAGTCCAAACTAGAGATGTCCGATAATATCCGACGGCCGATAAATGCTTTAAAATGTAATATCGGAAAGTATCGGTTTCAAAAAGTAAAATGTAGTCTGCTGAAAATGGTGGAAAGCACCACTCTATGTTGCGACAAAACACATTTGAAGATATTCAACAGTCCAAACTAGAGATGTCCGATAATATCCGACGGCCGATAAATGCTTTAAAATGTAATATCGTAAAGAATCGGTTTCAAAAAGTAAAATGTAGTCTGCTGAAAATGGTGGAAAGCACCACTCCATGTTGCGACAAAACACATTTGAAGATATTCAACAGTCCAAACTAGAGATGTCCGATAATATCCGACGGCCGATAAATGCTTTAAAATGTAATATCGGAAAGTATCGGTTTCAAAAAGTAAAATGTAGTCTGCTGAAAATGGTGGAAAGCACCACTCCATGTTGCGACAAAACACATTTGAAGATATTCAACAGTCCAAACTAGAGATGTCCGATAATATCCGACAGCCGATAAATGCTTTAAAATGTAATATCGGAAAGTATCGGTTTCAAAAAGTAAAACACCGCTGTGTACACGGACGTAGGGAGAAGTACAGAGCGCCAATAAACCTTAAAGGCACTGCCCAATCACATAATATCTACAGCTTTTCACACACACAAGTGAATGCAAGGCATACTCGGTCAACAGCCATACAGGTCACACTGAGGGTGGCCGTATAAACAACTTTAACACTGTTACAAATATGCGCCACACTCTGAACCCAAACACATTTCGGGAGAACATCCACACCGTAACACAACAAATACCCAGAACCCCTTGCAGCACTAACTCTTCCGGGGCGCTACAATAT
Source organism: Entelurus aequoreus (assembly GCF_033978785.1). NCBI lineage: Eukaryota > Metazoa > Chordata > Actinopteri > Syngnathiformes > Syngnathidae > Entelurus > Entelurus aequoreus. The sequence goes on along the minus strand of NC_084744.1, from coordinate 57,094,434 downwards.
ACACCCTCCCCCCAACCCCACCCACCTCAACCTCCTCATGTCCCAAATTCCAAGCTGCTGTTTTTGAGGTATGTTAAAAAAAAATGATGCACTTTGTGACTTCAATAATAATGAAAGCTGCAAGCAGCGATGGACGGGACCGACTTTGAGGGCTCATAAAATCCAAACCGGAGCAGTAATTAAAACTCTTTCATCAACTTTTAATCAGAAGGGTTCAATCTCTCTCCTGTGCTAATTTGAAGCCGACACGACAGAAGCGCTCGGAGGAGGTAATGTTTGAAAAAAGGGGACTGTTTTTACACAACTTTTGTTTTGAAGGGGGAATTGCAAACTTCCTGTTGATTTTTGCTTGCAGTTTTGTCTGTGTTTTCTTCCTAGGGGGCGCTAGAGCGCAATTTTGAGTTTGGTTTTTTGATTAGATGGCAATTTTCGCCAGTCCTGATGTGTGTGTCCAATTTGGTGAGTTTTGAAGCATGTTAAGGGGGTCAAATTACAGCTCAAAGAGGCGGCGGTATAATAATAAAACGCTAGAAATACAATAAGGGACTCGGTCCCTAAATATGGCAGTGCCATGTTGGCATTTTTTTCCCATAACTTGAGTTAATTTATTTTGGAAAACCTTGTTACATTGTTTAATGCATCCACAACAAAATTAGGCATAATAATGTGTTAATTCCACAACTGTACATATCGGTATCGGTTGATATCGGAATCGGTTATTAAGAGTTGGACAATATCGGACATCTCTAGTCCAAACCTTTTCCACTAAGGGGCGAAACACAGAAAAATGATATTTTTCATTTTCAAAACCAATACAATATGTATTGTAACCCTTAGGGCTTCACTTTTGGGGAACGTTAAAGGTTCTAGGGACTCATAAAAATGTTTAAAAAAAACAATTATTTTGTTTACCGTAACTTTCAACACTTAAATATCTATGAATCATTGACAATAAGTTTTAAATATTTTTTAAAATCTCCCCCCAAAATGTTCAAAGTTGAAAATTTGATGAGAAATCATTGGAGTGTCAAATCGAAGAATAATTCATAACATTGATTTTGATTCATTATTATTTTTCCATCAGACTAAAGGTCTTAGGGATTCAAAAGGTCCATAAAGTGCTAAAAATAAGTTCTAAATCATAATTTTTTTTACTTTCAACGCTTAAATCTCAATAATAATAATAATAATAATAGATTTTATTTGTAAAAAAAAAAGCACTTTATATTGAGTAAACGATCTCAAAGTGCTACAGTGTATTAAAAAATAATAATAAAGAAATAAATAAAAATAAAAAGTAGAACAGCCAAATAGCTATAGCTAGTATGCACATTTCTAAAAAAAAAAACATTTTTAAAAAGAAGGGCTTTTAAGCCTTTTTTAAAAGCATACACAGTATGTGGTGCCCTCAGGTGGTCAGGGAGAGCATTCCACAGACTGGGAGCGGCGGCGTAGCTTTGTCCTCGGAGGTTGGAGGAGGCTAGCCTGTCAAGATCAACTTCAGATCCGTCTGTTGATTTTAAGTTACTATTTTCTGGAAAAAAACGATACAAACTTTGCAGTTTTGTGTTATTGCTGTCAATATCACACCCGTTCGCTTTTTTAAAATTCCACTTTTTAATGTTATCTTGGGGAACAGTCATTTTAAAATGTGTCGCAAATTGTGGAAAAATTAACTGTGGGCCGCACCCCTGTTCTGCCATCTGGCGGCTAAAGTGGATAGTGCACCGCCCCCCCCCAAATTTGGCACGTTTCACGTGTCAGGTAAAATGCGACAAACGCGGCCGTGTGACTCCCCTCCCTACTGAGGTACAACACTATAAACATGCACAAAGGTGTGATGCCACCAAGTCCAGGCTTGTGATTGACTGAGGTGGCAGCAGACTGGTGTGGATGGAGGAGGGTTTTGAAACTCTTTTTTTTAGTTTCAAACACCTTTCTGTAGAAATACCCACGTTTATTTTCACTTAAATTGCCACATTTTTACAGCTTATGAACCCTTCCTGCGCATCGTGAAATATTGTGATCTATGCAACTTTTGTCCCTTACTTGACTTAAATAGGTTTTAAAATGGCAATTAGGTGGTGTAGTTACGGGGCTGTGTAGTAATTGTTATTCTGAGGGGGGAGTGTATTTATCATTCTAAATAGTTGCTGTCAGTAAAAGGAAGTATTTTTTGCAAATATTGTACATGTTTGTTGTTTCTTTCTAGGAATGAATGGGCTGACTGTCAAATGGGGTGAAGATTTGATAGTAAAAAAAAAATTGAACACTAAAACGTCTTTTGTTTCACATCTGTGGAGGGAAATTACTGGGAAAAACTGCATACAAAGTTTGCGAGTAAACAATTTTCTTCCAAAAAAAAACCTTTGTTAGTTAAAAAAACTAAAAGAATTCTGCGACTTAAAAAACATGTTTTTTCTGTAACAAGCTGTATATTTCATGCCTAAAATGATCAAAGGCAGAGCGAGGCGATGAGACGTGCCGGGGGAAAAAAATGATTCACATCCCAATCTTCCATCCATCCATTTTCTACCGCTTGTCCCTTTTGAGGTGGCGGGGGGGTGCTGGAGCCTCTCAGGTACACCCTGGACTTAATTCTGTTTATTTATCACGATTCAAAATCAATTCAAAATGATTCAAAAATCCATTTTTAAAGAGGTTTTAGTCACTCTGTGTATACCACACAGCTTTTGTAACCTGCTTTAAAGAAGGTTTTATTCAACAAATATATTATTATCTTTAGTGTTGACTTAACTTTTCAACTTTATGTTACTCAGACAACTAGCACATAACATTACTTTGTGTGGGGGAGAAGAAACACCCTGGTATAGCTCGGTTGGTAGAGTGGCGTCACGAACAGGATGGGTTAGAACGCTGCGGTCAACACCCGGACTCCCGGTCTCTCAAGGCAGACAAGAGTTGCACTGCGCGCATCTAAAGGTAAGCAATTTTGCTTAATGTGTAAATGCTGTCTGGAGATGGTCAGGACTGGTAAGACTAATTGCTAAACATATTTTTGATAAAGAATAGGTTTAGTCAAGTTCTCCCAAAGTTGGGGTATGTATGGTTGGCTTGGGTTGCTATATATGTGATTATATTGTCTGTGAACATTAATTATCTGTGAATAAAGAAAACTTGTGATTTTTTTTGTTTTAATAAAAGGGTAACTGTTAATAGAATTGTGATAATAAGGTCAGTCCATAGTGGAAACTGTTTTGCATACGGCCAGCCGGGTCACTGATCATGTGACTGTCCTAACTCCTCTGAAAATTTGCAGCTAAATCATCATGCAGGCGTGGCAAAGGAGCCCCAGCAGGAAATACAGATTGGCCCCCTGCTGGACATAATACAGATTGGCCCCCTGCTGGACATAATACAGATTGGCCCCCTGCTGGACATAAGTGTCAACGGACAATGTTATCAGTTCATGATTGACACTGGTGCCTCACACTCATTTTTGAATGAGGTGGTTCCAAAGAAACTGTGTGCTTCCTTTTAGAAGGTCGAAGGCTTCGCTGTGATCACAAGAATGAAACCTGTCACCGGATTGCTGGACACTCATGGAAGCACCCCGTCGTGGTCGGCCTGCGCACACCTTGCCTGCTTGGTAATGACCTGCTTTACAAACTGTACCCTGACATTCAATATCGCACAGAAGGAACCTTCCTGGTGTTACCTGACAGCATAACCATCAAGCTGCAACACCACTACCAAGGCTCCTCCATGAGCACATGCTCATACCACAGCCTGAAGCACCAGAAGTGGCTGACATCTACTGGGTACGCCTCCTCCCAGGAACGAGTGAAGGACAAGGACTGCTCCAACTGTCCTATCAGTGAAAGCCCTGACTGACTGAGCTGCGTCCGTGTGCACCGCCACCCAAACCCGCCACATGTATGATCACCAGTTAAACTCTTACTAGGGCCCCTTTGATATATATATATATTTCTATATATATGTTGGAACTCAAGGTGTGGCCGCTCATGTTGACCTATCCTTACAACAACTAGCATGGTATAAGATGGACACAATTGCTGTCCCACATTGTTCCCTTGCCCTCTGTCCCGCCTACGAAACCAAAGACTTAGGTCGAATCACTCCACTCCACTCCTGGGGTGAGTTGGATTTGAACTCACTACCCCTGTATTAGGAGCCCTCGGTGTCAACCATTGAGCTATCCTGCTCCCATCAAGGTTCCCTTTTCGCTCCTATACAAATGTCATCAGTAAACTATGATCGAGGTGAAACAAAAACCCAGACCTTCCAAGTCATGGATTTGATCCCAGTAGTACTGTCAGTTTTAACCATTGAGCTATCCTGCCCCCATCAAGGTTCCCTTTTCGCTCCTATACAAATGTCATCAGTAAACTATGATCGAGGTGAAACAAAAACCCAGACCTTCCAAGTCATGGATTTGAACCCAGTAGTACTGCATGACATGCAGCAGTTTTAACCATTGAGCTATCCTGGCCCTTTCTAAGACAAGATCTTGACAGTTGTTTCTTCAACCTCTATCATAGTTTACTGAGTAGGAGTCCTCCATTACATTTGTGTATGGAACACAATCTTTACTTCACAAGACCCAGGATAGACCAGGGGTTAAGACTGCTGACTCGGAATGAAAGGTGCTGGGTTCAATACCCACCCTGCTTCATCTTTTTGACAGACTGCACCAATGTGCAAACTTACAAGGGTGCAATAATATAAATGTGTTAACTTACAGGTTGAGCTTGATTCCTCTCTCTTCTGTCTACCATCTTTACTAACCCACCCAGCTTCATATTTTTGGCGGACGGCACCATGCGCAAACAGTAGCTCTGGTGGCCTTAAATCGACTCAGCAGCGCCACCTGTCATAGTAGAGTGTGAATTACAGGTGCAGGTGTGTGGAACATAACTGCCATAAGTTTGAACTTAAATTTAAAAAAATAGTTTTCATACTTCCAGGATTTTAAAAAACTTTGTTTTAATTGAAGAAAAAAAAAGTTTTTCTACTTGCAAACATTGTTAGTGTGTTCCTGGAGTCACGTCACTCCGTACGCATAATTACCATAAATGTGTCATTTTGTTAAACCATTGCAATTTATTTCTTAGGAAGCCTAAAATGTACATATTTCACAACAACTGTACCCATCCTGCTTTTGGCCCACGAGAGCGAGCTTGGCGTGTTCCCGCTGCACTTAAAAGGTGGCAAATAAATGTTACACAAAGAGAATATTATCCAATTTAGCATTTTGCTTTGGGGGGAATAAGTCTATCTCCTACTTGAATGGAATATACATGAGGAACTATTTCAAATTGCTAAAATGACTTTGACCATTTGGTAAAATAACAGTTTGGTGTACTGCACAAAGAAAACAAGCCAGTGAAATGAAAAAATGTTGTACATATATTTACAGGAACGGAGGATTGAGGTGAGTGGTAAGAGTACAGCTCGTGATGCGTTCAGGCTCCTGTCACCGTGGTGCGTTCAGGCGAGGACAGCCGGTGCCTCCCAGAGAGCGCGTGTGGTCCTCGACTGGAGGTACTGTTGACACGGTGGAGTGTTTATAGAGCCAGGACAGGTCTGGAATGTACTAGAACATTCTGCACGCACACTCACGGGGGGGAAAAAAAACATGTACAGCACTTTATAGGAAACAAACATAGCAGTCAAGATGTAAAAAAACAACAACTAATTTTTAGTCCTGCAGGGTAAATTTGAGTGATTGTTAGAATGTTTCCTTGGAAATGTCTCCTCGGGACTACAACCTGGGACTACATGCCAGAGGGCGGCGCTTGGCAAACGACAAAAAGAGTTTCTTGCTCTTCCAAAGTCGCAACTTTCACGTGGACTTCTGCCTATAATGCAGCGTCAAGTCCCCGCCGCTCTTCCAGATAAAATGTTTGACTGTTCTCAGGTCCATGTTGGGGTCCAGGACCTGCAAGACAGCACAGACCACAGGTCAGTCTAGTAGACATTTGCCTTTTGGACGGCCAACTAAACCACACCAGCAGATACATGAGATGTCAGTATTTAAAATAAATAGTGAAGTAGATAAATAATACAAAAATAAATAGTGAAGTCGATGAATAAATACTGATGTAGATCATTAAAAAAATAGAAGTAGATAATTAAAACAATAATGAAGTAGATAGATGATGCGAAGTAGATAAATAATAAAAATAATAGTGAAGTAGATAAAAAAATAAAATAAATAGTGAAGTAGATAAATAAATAAAAAAATAGTTAAGTAGATAGATAATTAAACAAATAAATAGTGAAGTTGATAAATAAATACTGATGTAGATCATTAACACAATAATGAAGTAGATAAATAATACAAAAATAAATAGTGAAGTGGATAAATGATAAAAATAAATAAATAGTGAAGTAGATAAATAATACAAAAATAAATAGTGAAGTGGATAAATGATAAAAAATAAATAATACAAAATAAATAGTAAAGTAGATAAATAATAATAAATAGTGAAGTAGATAATTAAACAAATAATTAGTGAAGCTGATAAATAAATACTGATGTAGATCATTAAAACAATAATGAAGTAGATAAATAATACTAAAATCAATAGTGAAGTAGATGATGCAAAAAATAGTGCAGTAGATAAATAATACAAGAATAAATAGTGAAGTGGATAAATGATTAAAAAAAATAAATGGTAAAGTAGGTAATAAAGATACATAATTAGTGTAGCAGATAAATAATACAAAAATAGTCAAGTAGATAAATAATAAAAAATAAATAGTAAAGTGGATAAAAAAATCAATTGTGGAATAGATACATAATACAAAAATAAATAGTGAAATAGATAAATAGTAAAGCAGATAAATAACCACTGCTCAAGCCCATTTGCCCTGCATGAGAAAAGTTATCTTTTTTTTGGAGCCTCATCTTCTAATTAATTAATTTAATAGTAAAAAATATTCTCATTGTCAATAATTCTCCTAATATCTGACAGGGCATTTATTTCAGAATTCTCCCAAGGATACACGACATCTCCTCTGCCTACTTGTCAAACATTTTAATTTAAATTCTACCGGTAAACAAACGTGAGTGAGACCTCTTCCTCTTGCTTGCAGGGACATAGCAAATGATCCATGACGCCAGTATTTCAACCTTATTTTCATTGATTGACAATCGGCATGGGTCATTAAAACTTTAGCGTACTGACCTTCTACACTACTACTAAATGGAAACAACCAGCAGGAAGATGATTACCTGGTCTTGACACATGAGCTCGATCTTCTCCTCTGCCAGCATGGCCATGTCCTCCTCCTTCTCCTGCTCTCCCGGCTTATCGTTGGCGGAGGAACTGGTGGTCTGAGACTCGTTGTCCAGGTTGATGATCTTCTCGTACACGTGCTCCATCACCTTCCTCACCTGCAGCATGTCGCTCGCTGACAGGCGATCTCTGCGCAGTGACAACAAATAAATAAAAGCTGGCTTTTAGAAAAAAAAAGCTGTTGCACTTTGCAAGTGGAGAAAAGGCAAAACTTACTTCTTCAGAGTTTTTGCACCGGAGGATGAATGAGGCTGGAGGTAGAATGGGATTTTGTTGAATTTGGGCATATTTTTCTGGCCAAACAGAAGAGAAAGAGATCAGATTCAAATACAGATGAAAGGTTAAATATTTCTCCATCACTATAATAAGCAAAAATGAGTCATTAATTTACATTTCTCTTCACGATTGGTGAAATGGCCTAAAATATATAACGCAATATATATTGCAGCCTTCTGCGATAACGATAAATAGTACAGGCCATTAATTCAATGAGTTTTCTTTATTTTTTTGACTATTTACATTGTAGATTGTCACATCAAAACTATGAATGGAATTCACATGTAAATAATATAAATACAGTCTATTATACAGCATTATTCACATGTGAATAATATAAATACAGTATTATACAGCATTATTCACATGTGAATAATATAAATACAGTCTATTATACAGCATTATTCACATGTGAATAATATAAATACAGTCTATTATACAGCATTATTCACATGTGAATAATATAAATACAGTCTATTATACAGCATCATTCACATGTGAATAATATAATGACATTGTTATTATTATCGCAGTATTGTTGGATGTGTTAAAAAGTACTTAAACACAGAAATATTTTTAATCTTTTTTTTTTTTTTTAAATACATAAAATAAATAAACCCACTATTAGAAAACCCACTATTTTACATGTTTTGTATTCCTTTGCTTTATTGATAGTATCTCAGTCTTAGTGTTTTATCTGTTTTAATGGGTAAGTTTTTATTGTTTTAAGTATTGGTTTGTACTGTCGCATTTTTAAGATGTGTATAAATAGAATAAAATGGAAAATACTTTATTGATCCCTGGGGGAAATTCAGCACCACAGTTCACTCACAATAAACACTTAGGTATTTTTTTACATGTGAATAATATAAATACAGTCTATTATACAGCATTATTCACATGTGAATAATATAAATACAGTCTATTATACAGCATTATTCACATGTGAATAATATAAATACAGTCTATTATACAGCATTATGCAAGTGTGAATAATATAAATACAGTCTATTATAGAGCATCATTCACATATAAATACAGTCTATTATACAGCATTATTCACATGTGAATAATATAAATACAGTCTAATATACAGCATTATTCACGTATGAATAATATAAATACAGTCTATTATACAGCATTATTCACATGTGAATAATATAAATACAGTCTATTATACAGCATTATTCACATGTGAATAATATAAATACAGTCTATTATACGGCATTATTCACATGTGAATAATATAAATACAGTCTATTATACAGCATTATTCATATGTGAATACAGTCTATTATACAGCATTATTCATATGTGAATAACATAAATACAGTCTATTATACGGCATTATTAACATGTGAATAACAAATACAGTCTATTATACGGCATTATTAACATGTGAATAATATAAATACAGTCTATTATACAGCATTATTCACATGTGAATAACATAAATACAGTCTATTATACGACATTATTCACATGTGAATAATATAAATACAGTCTATTATACATGTGAATAATATAAGTACAGTCTATTATACAGCATTATTCACATGTGAATAATATAAATACAGTCTATTATACGGCATTATTCACATGTAAATAATATAAATACAGTCTATTATATGGCATTATTCACATGTGAATAATATAAATACAGTATTATACAGCATCATTCACATGTGAATAATATAATGACATTGTTATTATTATCGCAGTATTGTTGGATGTGTTAAAAAGTACTTAAACACAGAAATATTTTTAATCTTTTTTTTTTTTTTTTTTAAATACATAAAATAAATTAACCCACTATTAGAAAACCCACTATTTTACATGTTTTGTATTCCTTTGCTTTATTGATAGTATCTCAGTCTTAGTGTTTTATCTGTTTTAATGGGTAAGTTTTTATTGTTTTAAGTATTGGTTTGTACTGTCGCATTTTTAAGATGTGTATAAATAGAATAAAATGGAAAATACTTTATTGATCCCTGGGGGAAATTCAGCACCACAGTTCGCTCACAATAAATAATAAACACTTAGGTATTTTTTACATGTGAATAATATAAATACAGTCTATTATACAGCATTATTCACATGTGAATAATATAAATACAGTCTATTATACAGCATTATGCAAGTGTGAATAATATAAATACAGTCTATTATAGAGCATCATTCACATATAAACACAGTCTATTATACAGCATTATTCACATGTGAATAATATTCATACAGCATTATTCACATATAAATACAGTCTATTATACAGCATTATGCAAGTGTGAATAATATAAATACAGTCTATTATACAGCATTATTCACATGTGAATAATATAAATACAGTCTATTATACAGCATTATGCAAGTGTGAATAATATAAATACAGTCTATTATAGAGCATTATTCACATATAAATACAGTCTATTATACAGCATTATTCACATGTGAATAATATTTATACAGCATTATTCACATATAAATACAGTCTATTATACAGCATTATGCAAGTGTGAATAATATAAATACAGTCTATTATACAGCATTATGCAAGTGTGAATAATATAAATACAGTCTATTATACAGCATTATGCAAGTGTGAATAATATAAATACAGTCTATTATACAGCATTATGCAAGTGTGAATAATATAAATACAGTCTATTATAGAGCATCATTCACATATAAATACAGTCTATTATACAGCATTATTCACATGTGAATAATATTTATACAGCATTATTCACATATAAATACAGTCTATTATACAGCATTATGCAAGTGTGAATAATATAAATACAGTCTATTATACAGCATTATTCACATGTGAATAATATAAATACAGTCTATTATACAGAATTATTCACATGTGAATAATATAAATAGTATAGTATAAATAATAAAAAGTGGGCAACAAAAAAAAAATCTATTTTTTTAAAATTTCTATTATTTCTGGCGGGCATTGTGGGATGCTACACTTTTCAGCGGTCCTTGAACACACCGTAAAAACACACATTCCTCCAAATATACAACGATCACTCTGATCTAAGAGAGCACAGCTTGTATGTTCAATGTGCACAAGTGAATATCTTAGTTACTCAGACAGCAATGTGTTTAGATAAAGTTTAGATTAGGGTAGGTTGTGCTTTAATGGGGAAAGACATTAATGTCTCCTGTTTTCACGTTAGCATTTAACTGGCACCAGTTAAAAGTCTGAGTTCATCAAAGGGGAATTATCTGTCTTTGCGATAATCGTAATTTAAAAGGGTAATACTAACCGTCAGTTATCATTGTTACTGTTTATGGTTACAGCCAAGACATTTTAGGTTACATTTCAGTGTCTCTTTAAAAAAAGGTGCAATACTCACATCTACAGTTATATCAATGACCCACTGAGGAACGGTCTCGTTTAGCAGCATGGACTCCGTTTCTCCCCCAGAGTCTCGACAAAGCAGCCTGCAGCATCAACAATGAACATTTAATCCACTTTCATACAGCATGCAAGCGTTTATATGACCTGTATGTACAATTACACAGGCCCTTTAGACAACATACCTAAAAAGAGTTCTGCCACCGGCTTCCCCGAAGATAACTGGCGTGTGTGGCGGCACCTGGAAGTATCCGTTTCCTTTCTGTACACGATTTTCAGGCTCCCCATTCACTGTGGGAAGATGAAGCTTTTCAAATATTTACATGAATTACATAAATTCACAAAGTTTGCATCAAGTAAAGTCCCACAATTTACTCCAACGTGATCATAACCAATGGCCTGAAATACATGCTACTAATTTTGGCGGTTCTTGAACTCACCATAGTGTGGACTGTGACGCAACAGTTTGTTTACATGTAAAATCGTCCACTCCTTCTTTGTCTCATTTTGTCCACCAAACCTTTTATACTGTGATAGCGGACTGTGACGCAACAGTTTGTTTACATGTAAAATCGTCCACTCCTTCTTTGTCTCATTTTGTCCACCAAACCTTTTATACTGTGATAGCGGACCGTGACGCAACAGTTTGTTTACATGTAAAATCGTCCACTCCTTCTTTGTCTCATTTTGTCCACCAAACCTTTTAAACTGTGATAGCGGACTGTGACGCAACAGTTTGTTTACATGTAAAATCTTCCACTTCTTTATCTCATTTTGTCCACCAAACCTTTTATACTGTGATAGCGGACTGTGACGCAACAGTTTGTTTACATGTAAAATTCTCCACTCCTTTGTCTCATTTTGTCCACCAAACCTTTTATACTGTGATAGCGGACTGTGACGCAACAGTTTGCTTACATGTAAAATTCTCCACTCCTTTGTCTCATTTTGTCCACCAAACCTTTTATACTGTGATAGCGGACTGTGACGCAACAGTTTGTTTACATGTAAAATTCTCCACTCCTTTGTCTCATGTTGTCCACCAAACCTTTTATACTGTGATAGCGGACCGTGACGCAACAGTTTGTTTACATGTAAAATCGTCCACTCCTTTGTCTCATTATGTCCACCAAACCTTTTATACTGTGATAGCGGACTGTGACGCAACAGTTTGTTTACATGTAAAATCTTCCACTCCTTCTTTGTCTCATTTTGTCCACCAAACCTTTTATACTGTGATAGCGGACTGTGACGTTTTGTCGGGACTCCTGATGTCGTTTTGAGACATCTCCTACAACTACAGCACCAGTATTGTGCTGCTAAAGTAAGTCAGTTTTTTTGAATTTTTTGTAAGGGACATTTTAGCAAAATTTTTTTTTCGTAAAATATGCATTTTCTTCCATTTTCGGGTTTTGTCGGGACTCCTGATGACGTTTTAACACATCTCCTACAACTACAGCACCAGAATTGTGCTGCTGAAGCAAGTCCGTTTTTTTGAAGTTTTGTGTAAGGGTCCCCCCTTACGACATTTTAGCGAAAAAAAGTTTTCCAAAAAAATGCATTTTCTGCCATTTTCGGGTTTTGTCGGGACTCCTGATGACGTTTTAACACATCTCCTACAACTACAGCACCAGAATTGTGCTGCTGAAGCAAGCCTGTGTTGGAATAATTGTTTGTAAGTTATCACAAAAGAAACGTTGTATTACATTATGTTCCTGATAAGAAGATGAAGGCTGTCTTCGAGGCCTACCAAGAGGGAGAATGCTCGTAAAACTCCACTGTGAATTCAAGTCGGACAGATGGCAGGATCTTCAAACTTCCAGGAGGAAGTCTCTTTGAAGTGATTTACGAACGCTCTTTGAAGTATTTTAGAGGAACTTTCTTTGAACTATTTGGTAGCCAAAGGCAACGCTATTTACGACCCGTAACCAAAGGCAACGCTATTTACGACCCGCTTCCTCTTGAAGCAGCTGTGGTCAGGTGGGGGGAGGAAAGTCAAACAAAGAAATAGGAGGCCAAGCTTCTGGCAGGGCGTGGGGGAAGACGGGTCCGAGAGGACTGTCGCCACGTCGCTCCTCATGAGTCCAAATTTAATTCTGTCTCTGTTTGATTCTTTGCCTCTTGTCTGATTAATAGATGTCAACAGTGTTTCAACCTGACAGTCTGTTTTTTTGAATTTTTTGTAAGGGTCCCTCCCCCCTTACGACAATTTAGCAAAAAAAAAATCCCGTTAAATATGCATTTTATTCCATTTTCGGGTTTAGTCGGGACTCCTGATGATGTTTTTGAGACATCTCCTACAACTACAGCACCAGAATTGTGCTGCTGAAGCAAGTCCGTTATTTTGAATTTTTTTACGACATTTTAGCAAAAAATGTTTTTCGTAAAATATGCATTTTCTTACATTTTCTTACATTTACGGGTTTAGTCGGGACTCCTGGTGACGTTTTGAGACATCTCCTACAACTACAGCACCAGAATTGTGCTGCTGAAGCAAGTCCGGTTTTTTGAATTTTTTGTAAGGGTCCCCCCTTACGACATTTTAGCAACATTTTTTTTTCGTAAAATATGCATTTTCTTACATTTACAGGTTTAGTCGGGACTCCTGATGACGTTTTGAGACATCTCCTACAACTACAGCACCAGAATTGTGCTGCTGAAGCAAGTCCGTTTTTTTGAATTTTTTTACGACATTTTAGCAAAAAATGTTTTTCGTAAAATATGCATTTTCTTACATTTACGGGTTTAGTCGGGACTCCTGATGACGTTTTGAGACATCTCCTACAACTACAGCACCAGAATTGTGCTGCTGAATCAAGTCCGTTTTTTTGATTTTTTTTACGACATTTTAGCAAACATTTTTTTTTCGTAAAATATGCATTTTCTTACATTTACGGGTTTAGTCGGGACTCCTGATGACGTTTTGAGACATCTCCTACAACTACAGCACCAGAATTGTGCTGCTGAATCAAGTCCGGTTTTTTGAATTTTTTGTAAGGGTCATTGTGATAGTACATCATGTGTTGCCTTCTTTATAAGACTAATATACGGCTTTTCATTTTTTCCGTTTCCAGACAGATTACTTTTCTGTATTTTTGGTACAATGTGGTTCTTTCAATGTTTTGGGGTTGCCGACCCCTGCCCCAGTGGATCTTGCGGATCCTCACCGTGGTTCACTTCGTTCTCTTCCTCATCCATGGGGTTTATGCGAGTTCTGGGCCAGAACTCGAGCAGAGCCTGAAGCAGCAGTCCACCCAGGTTTACTGCAGGGACAGACGTATGTTCCATAAATATCAATGACGGCGGCATAAATGTCTTTTAAGTAGGGTTTCCTACATTTTGGGTCGGATCCATCGGAGCTTGAAAAACCGGCATCCTTTGCAGACACCCATGCAGCGAAGCAGTCACTCTCATCCAGCGTGATGGTGAGCATCTGTTAGATATAGACAAAACACATTTTTTGATGACCTTTTCACTCACACACAAGGTTGCTCACTAAAAGTGTGACAGTTGGGGGGGAAAAAGGTTTTAAAAAGAGAAATTCAAACAGTTCCTAGCTGCCTTAACTTGTCTGTGCCATGTTTCAGTCAAAACATCCCAAGGATCAAGCATTGCCTCAAACCCTCTCTAAACAGCTGTGTTCAGAGCAGCCAGTTTTTTGGGGGGTCTGTCCTTATCTCATTTTGTTTGAAAAGAGCCCCATGTCACATGTCTGAGTTTATGCACTTTTATTTCCACACCGCTGGGTAATATAAAAGGATTAGCAGACTTTTTAGCCTTGGAGCGGCACAAATAACTAAGGTCTGATAGAATTATTTGTGACAAACTGTGCCTCCAACAATTCCATTTCGATTCTATAGTTGTTATATTGTACATTATTATTATATTGTGGATGGATGGATATTGTGTCATTTCTGGTTTCCTCCAGAAGGTCTTATCTTTGTCCATGTGGTGTCAGTTGAAACAAAAATTGAGCTGTTTGGCCACAATACCCAGCAATATGTTTGGAGGAGATAAGGTGAGGCCTTTAATCCCAGGAACACCATGCATACCGTCAAGCATGGTGGTGGTAGTATTATGCTCTGGGCCTGTTTTGCTGCCAATGGAACTGGTGGCTTTACAGAGAGTAAATGGGACAATGAAAAAGGAGGATTACCTCCAAATTCTTCAGGACAAGCTAAAATCATCAGCCCGGAGGTTGGGTCTTGGGCGCAGTTGGGTGTTCCAACAGGACAATGACCTCCAAACACACGTCAAAAGTGGTAAAGGAATGGCTAAATCAGGCTAGAATGAAGGTTTTAGAATGGCCTTCCCAAAGTCCTGACTTAAATGTGTGGACAATGCTGAAGAAACAAGTCCATGTCAGAAAACCAACACCAATTGTGTCAAGAGGAGTGGTCAAAAATGATAATATCAAATGATTCCCTAGCTACTCCCCTCACCTCCCAGGGATTTTTTCCAGGGATGGGTCAAATGCAGAGGGTAATTTCACCACACCTAGTGTGTGTGTGACTATCAGTGGTACTTTTAACTTGAACTTTTCTGGCACGGCTGCTCTACCCACAATGCCACACCGCCCCCAAAGACAGATCCTAACATTTTTGCAACAAATCAAATATAAACACCAGCGCGATCCAGCAGTAGAGAAGGACTTGGACCTGTGTAAACTTGTAAAAATTGACATTTTAGTCTTCTAAAGACCAGCGTCCACTTGTATTTTACAGACCAGGGCTATTTTTTCCTGAAACGTGTAACTCCTGACAAAATAAATAGACTAAAATCTATTGTTAATTACAGAAATTACTAGTTCTTATAAGAATAATAGTCATGTACCCCAATCCTTAGCTTTTGGGAAATGTGACAGACGGATCCTAACATTTTTGCAACAAATCAAATATAAACACCAGCGCAATCCAGCAGTAGAGAAGGACTTGGACCTGTGTAAACTTGTACAAATTGACATTTTAGTCTTCTAAAGACCAGCATCCACTTGTATTTTACAAACCAGGGCTATTTTTTTCCTGAAACTGTAACTCCTGACAAAATAATGGACTAAAATCTAATGTTAATTACAGAAAATACTAGTTCTTATAAGAATAATAGTCATGTACCCCAATCCTTAGCTTTTGGGAAATGTGTAAATACAATCAATCATAGTCAGTTTTCCATAAGTCCCCAGTGTTTCCCACACATTCATTTATTTGTGGCGGCCCGCCACGAAAGAATTACGTCCGCCACAAGTAAAAATAAAAATAAATATATATATTTTTTGTCCTGTCCAGCTTCTCAGGCAAATCATATAGTTGATGTAGATGCCCATATAGGCTGTTCAGATTTACTTTACAAAAGAGAAGTGTAAGATACTTCTCTTGTTGCCTTATTTGTACTTGACCACTACTGTTTTCTGTTTATTTGTTACTGACTGTGGCAGGACACCTCTGCCTCTGTTTCACTTTATGTTGCTGGTAAATAATATG
>NC_084744.1:57058025-57073025 GCF_033978785.1 Entelurus aequoreus | reverse complement strand
ATCAAATGGGTATATATTGTATCTGCTGATGTAGTTGTAAGACAAGAAAGGGAAAAAAAACGTCAAAATGACAAATATCGGCGCCAATATTCAGCCGATCTCTAGTACATGCGTCTAAATCTGACTTCAATTATGTTTTATACATTTCCTGTTAAAGTGTACTGGCTTCTTACTTTCAACACTGGAGCCTTCTCCTCACAGATGAGAACTCGGATGTCCGGGTTGCGCAGGTCTGTGCAGTAAATCTTTTTGTCTCGTCCCCCAGAGTAGACGTGTGTGAACGCCTCGTTGACCTGCAGGGCCCAGACACCTTCGTCGTGCACGCGGTACGTGGCGATGCACCTCTGCTGCCCGAGGGACCACAGGCGGATGGTTCCATCCGAACTGCCTGACAGGCACTGGAGGGGCACATTGATGGTAACTTAAAAAAAAAATTCTGCTGACAAACATGGGCGTCGTTCTGGACACTTACTTGAGTTCCGTCGCGATTCAAAAGCAGTGACTTGACGTTGTCCGTGTGGCCTTTTAGCTTCATCAGTTTTGCACATGTTCGTGGATCCCAAACTCTGAGCACCTGAACAAAGCAGTTAAAGAAGTGTTTATTTGGCTTCACTCAGCAGATTAATATCTAAAATGTTTCCCCTCACAAAACCAATTGTATTCAACTCTATTGTGCCAGCGGGCTACATACTCAATAAAGTAGTTTATATCCATATAAAGTACTTCTACAAAACCCAAAACCAGTGAAGTTGGCACGTTGTGTAAATGGTAAATAAAAAGAGAATACAATGATTTGCAAATCCTTTTCAACTTATATTCAATTGAATAGACTGCAAAGACAAGATACTTAACGTTCGAACTGGTAAACTTAATTTTTTTTGCAAATATTAGCTCATTTGGAATTTGATGCCTGCAACATGTTTCAAAAAAGCTGGCACAAGTGGCAAATAAGACTGAGAAAGTTGAGGAATGCTCATCAAACACTTGTTTGGAACATCCCACGGGTGGACAGGCAAATTGGGAACAGGTGGGTGCCATGATTGGGTATAAAAGCAGCTTCCATGAAATGCTCAGTCATTCACAAACAAAAACGGGGCGAGGGTCACCACTTTGTCAACAAATGCGCGAGCAAATTTTCAAACAATTTAAGAACAACATTTCTCAACGAGCTATTGCAAGGAATTTAGGGATTTCACCATCTACGCTCCGTAATATCATCAAAACGTTCAGAGAATCTGGAGAAATCACTGCACGTAAGCGATGATATCACGGACCTTCGATTCCTCGGGCGGTACTGCATCAAAAAGGGACATCTGTGTGTAAAGGATATCACCACAATGGCTCAGGAACACTTCAGAAAACCACTGTCAGTAACTACAGTTCGTCGCTACATCTGTAAGTGCAAGTTAAAACTCTACTATGTAAAGCAAAAGCCATTTATCAACAACACCCAGCTCCTCTAAGAAGGACTGATGCAAAGTGGAACAGTGTTCTTTGGTCTGACGAGTCCACATTTCAAATTGTTTTTGGAAACTGTGGACGTCGTGTCCTTCGGACAAAGAGGAAAAGAACCATCGTTATAGGCGCAAAGTTGAAACGCCAGCATCTGTGATGGTATGGGGGTGTATTAGTGCCCAAGACATGGGTAATTTACACATCTGTGAAGGCACCATTATTGCTGAGAGGTACATACAGGTTTTGAAAGCAACATATGTTGCCATCCAAGCAACGTCATTTTCATGGACGCCCCTGCTTATTTCAGCAAGACAATGCCAAGCCACATTATGCATGTGTTACAACAGCGTGACTTCATAGTAAAAGAGTGCGGGTACTAGACTGGCCTGCCTGTAGTCCAGACCTGTCTCCCATTGAAAATGTGTGGCGCATTATGAAGCAAATACCACAAGGGAGACCCCCGGACTGTTGAACAACTTAAGCTGTACATCAAGCAAGAATGGGAAAGAACTCCACCCGAAAAGCTTCAAAAATGTGTCTCCTCAGTTCCAGCAAGAATGGGAAAGAACTCCACCCGAAAAGCTTCAAAAATGTGTCTCCTCAGTTCCAGCAAGAATGGGAAAGAACTCCACCCGAAAAGCTTCAAAAATGTGTCTCCTCAGTTCCAGCAAGAATGGGAAAGAACTCCACCCGAAAAGCTTCAAAAATGTGTCTCCTCAGTTCCAGCAAGAATGGGAAAGAACTCCGACCGAAAAGCTTCAAAAATGTGTCTCCTCAGTTCCAGCAAGAATGGGAAAGAACTCCACCCGAAAAGCTTCAAAAATGTGTCTCCTCAGTTCCAGCAAGAATGGGAAAGAATTCCACCCGAAAAGCTTCAAAAATGTGTCTCCTCAGTTCCCAAACGTTTACTGAGTGTTGTTAAAAGGAAAGGCCATGTAACACAGTGGTAAAAATGCCCCTGTGACAACTTTTATGCAATGTGTTGCTGCCCTTAAATTCTAAGTTAATGATTGTTTGCACAAAAAAAAATGTTTCTCAGTTGGAATATTAAGTATCTTGTCTTTGCAGTCTATTCAATTTAATACAAGTTTTAAAGGATTTGCAAATCATTGTTTTCTGCTTTTATTTACCATTTACTGGTTCACTGGTTTTGTAGAATATGTCATGCATTCCAGTACAAATTTAGTCGCTCCACCTAAGCCAGGGGTGTCCAAAGTGCGGCCCGGGGGACATTTGCGGCCCGCAGCTAATTGTTTACCGGCCCGCCACACATTCTGGAAATACTATTGTAAAAATAAAAAAGAACATTAAAAAAAGTGGAATGAGGTGAAATCTAACGAGAAAAAGTTGCAATGTTGACACAAAAGCTGCCATGCAGGCTGTTTTTTTTTTCTTTTGTCTTTCTTCATTTTTCTTTTTTTGCCATTGCTCCAAAAAAAATAATGACAAAAAAATCCATGTTCTAATGAATTATATTTCAGGGCTCCAATTACTTCAAATATTTCACTTAAAAAATGTTTTATGTGGTAAATATTGCATATATTGTGTAGTAGCCATATAAAAACATCAAAGTTTTCTTTGACAAAAGCGCATAAAACAAACAAAATAATAGTTCTAGCATAAAATCGACAGATATATCTGAAGTTGATCTCGTAACTTAAGTGTTGAAAGTAAAAGAAAAACCTAATAAAAATGTATCACTTTATGAGTGATAAATAAATAAATGTGAGGGACTTTTTGGATCCCAAATATATTTAGTGTTTTTTTATTTATCTTTTCACTGTGATTACTCAAAAATATGAAAGAATAAAAATCAATGTTTCCTGCATTATTGATCTTTTAGGGCTTTAATTACTAAATACTGCATATTTCAGTTTTACTATAAAAAAACTAAGTTGTGTTTGACAGAAAAGCCATTAAACATTTTTTAAAATTTGTATTACTTTATATCAACTTGAAGTTGATATAGAGATTTACTGCAAGCGTTAAATAATTAAAAAAATAATAATAATCTGACTTATTTTTAACATTTTAATGACTGAGACCCTTTATGGTCCCCCGGGAGCCCTAAAGGTAAAATAAATAAAAAATGCATATATTTTGTTATGGTTTGAAAATGAAAAATATCAAAATGGCCCCCACATGCTTTAATTTTTCCGTGTGCGGCCCTCAGTGGAAAAAGTTTGGACACCCCTGACCATTGGTCATATTCAAAGTCCTCATGTGTCCAGGGACATATTTCCTGAGTTTATAAGCAGAATATACATTTTTTTTAAAAACGAAAGATGTTGTGATGCCAAAAAATGATAGATACACTCCTGTACTTGGTATCATTACAGTGGATGTTAGGTGTAGTTTGTTTACATTTTGACGCCAATGAGCTACGGTGTGTAGTGACGCATGTTTAGCTATTCCTCGTCCTGCAGTGATAATGATACTTGTAAGAAACTTACTTTATTTGTCGCCATGGAGGCGAGGATTATTGATTAGTAAATATGTCCCTGGAAGCATGAGGACTTTGAATATGACCAATGTATGATCCTGTAACGACTTGGTATCGGATTGATACCCAAATTTGTGGTATCATCCAAAACTAATGTCAAGTATCCAAACAACGGAAGAATAAGTGATTATTGCATTTTAACAGAAGTGTAAATAGAACGTGTTAAAAGAGAAAGTGAGCAAAAATTAACAGTAAATGAAAAAGTAGATTAATAATTAATTTTCTACCACTTGTCCTTAATAATTTTGACAAAATAATAGAAGGGAAAATGACACAAGATTAATAATTAATTTTCTACCATTTGTCCTTAATAATTTTGACAAAATAATAGAAGGGAAAATGACACAAGATTTATAATTAATTTTCTACCATTTGTCCCTAATAATTTTGACAAAATAATAGAAGGGAAAATGACACAAGATGAATAATTAATTTTCTACCATTTGTCCTTAATAATTTTGACAAAATAATAGAAGGGAAAATGACACAAGATTAATAATTAATTTTCTACCAATTGTCCTTAATAATTTTGACAAAATAATAGACGGGAAAATGACACAAGATTAATAATTCATTTTCTACCATTTGTCCTTAATAATTTTGACAAAATAATAGAAGGGAAAATGAAACAAGATTAACAATTCATTTTCTACCACTTGTCCTTAATAATTTTGACAAAATAATAGAAGGGAAAATGACACAAGATTAATAATTCATTTTCTACCATTTGTCCTTAATAATTTTGACAAAATAATAGAAGGGAAAATGACACAAGATTAATAATTCATTTTCTACCATTTGTCCTTAATAATTTTGACAAAATAATAGAAGGGAAAATGACAAGATTAATAATTAATTTTCTACCAATTGTCCTTAATAATTTTGACAAAATAATAGAAGGGAAAATGACACAAGATTAATAATTAATTTTCTACCATTTGTCCTTAATAATTTTGACAAAATAATAGAAAAGAAAATGACACAAGATTAATAATTCATTTTCTACCACTTGTCCTTAATAATTTTGACAAAATAATAGAAGGGAAAATGACACAAGATTAATAATTAATTTTCTACCATTTGTCCTTAATAATTTTGACAAAATAATAGAAAAGAAAATGACACAAGATTAATAATTCATTTTCTACCACTTGTCCTTAATAATTTTGACAAAATAATAGAAGGGAAAATGACACAAGATTAGTAATTAATTTTCTACCATTTGTCCTTAATAATTTTGACAAAATAATAGAAGGGAAAATGACACAAGATTAATAATTAATTTTCTACCATTTGTCCTTAATAATTTTGACAAAATAATAGAAGGGAAAATGACACAAGATTTATAATTAATTTTCTACCATTTGTCCTTAATAATTTTGACAAAATAATAGAAAATAAAATGACACAAGATTAATAATTAATTTTCTACCACTTGTCCTTAATAATTTTGACAAAATAATAGAAGGGAAAATGACACAAGATTAATAATTCATTTTCTACCATTTGTCCTTAATAATTTTGACAAAATAATAGAAAAGAAAATGACACAAGATTAATAATTCATTTTCTACCACTTGTCCTTAATAATTTTGACAAAATAATAGAAGGGAAAATGACACAAGATTAATAATTAATTTTCTACCATTTGTCCTTAATAATTTTGACAAAATAATAGAAGGGAAAATGACACAAGATTAATAATTCATTTTCTACCACTTGTCCTTAATAATTTTGACTAAATAATAGAAGGGAAAATTACACAATATGTTACTGCATACGTCAGCAGACTACATTTGGAGCCTTTGTTTGTTTACTTACTACTAGAAGACAAGTTGTCTAGTATGTTCACTATTTCATTTAAGGACAAACTTGCAATAATAAACATATGTTTAATGTACTCTAAGATTTTTTGTTAAAATAAAGCCAATACTGTCATTTTTTGTGGTCCCCTTTATTTAGAAAAGTGCCAAAATAATTTTGGTATCGGGACAACACTAGATCAGATGGTAAATACAACCTGTCCCTCTATGCCACTTTTGCGGTCAATATGTCCACATTGCGATGCCTCACCTTTTCTGTGGATCCGGACACAATAACCGTGCCCATCTGGTTCATAGCCAGACTGTAGATGGAATCCTTGTTGCCACTGAGTGATGAAGCTGTTGCAAACGGAACGCATTCAGTCGTGCAACATGTTGAAGTGAAATTCAACTGTGAAGGCGTGACCTACTGGTGACGGTGTTGTTGGAAGCGGTGAGCGCCGTAAGCGTGTTCACGTCCCAGAGGAATATCTGCCGGTCAAGCCCGGCTGATGCGACCAGCTCCTTGTCCTTAGCGTAGGCTAAAGCTTTCACGTAGTCCTTGTGTGTTCGTAACGTTGACATGCAAAACCCTTTGTGTGCATTCCAGACTTTAACTGTCGTATCCGAGGAAGCAGATATTACTGGGCGGGGGGAAAAAAACACACAAGATAATTAGAATAATCCATCAGGCAGGGATAAGTGTAAATTCAGCAGTATTGAAGGGTAAATAATGAACCTGACAACGTTAAAACCTACATGTTTTTCCATTGCAGCAAAGAACTATGTCATTGACCCAGTCTGTATGGTGCTCCATTGAGGCAATATATGGGTCTTGCTGCAAACATATAGGCAGGGGACACATTAAGACACAAAAGGATGTGCAGTCGTGGTCAAAAGTTGACATACACTTGTAAAGAATGGCAGTCTTGAGTTTCCAATCATTTCTACAACTCTTATTTTTTTGTGATTATGGCCACAACACCCAGCAATATGTTTGGAGGAGGAAAAAAAGGTGAGGCCTTTAATCCCAGGAACACCATTCCTACCGTCAAGCATGGCAGTATTATGCTCTAGGCCTGTTTTGCAGCCAATGGAACAGGTGCTGGCAGCACGGTGAAACAGGGGTTAGTGCATGTGCCTCACAATACGAAGGTCCTGAGTAGTCCTGAGTTCAATTCCGGGCTCGGGATCTTTCTGTGTGGAGTTTGCATGTTCTCCACGTGACTGCGTGGGTTCCCTCCGGGTACTCCGGCTTCCTCCCACCGCCAAAAACATGCACCTGGGGATAGGTTGATTGGCAACACTAAATTGGCGCTAGTGTGTGTATGTTGTCTGTCTATCTGTGTTGGCCCTGCGATGAGGTGGCCACTTGTCCAGGGTGTACCCCGCCTTCCGCCCGAATGCAGCGGAGATAGGCTCCAGCACCCCCCGCGATCCCAAAAGGGACAAGAGGTAGAAAATGGATGGATGGATGGAACTGGTGCTTTACAGAGAGTAAATGGGACAATGAAAAAGGAGGATTACCTCCAAATTCTTCAGGACAAGCTAAAATCATCAGCCCGGAGGTTGGGTCTCGGGCGCAGTTGGGTGTTCCAACAGGACAATGAGCCCAAACACACGTCAAAAGTGGTAAAGGAATGGTTAAATCAGGCGAGAATGAAGGTTTTAGAATGGCCTTCCCAAAGTCCTGATGTTTAATAGAATAGAATAGAAAGTAGTTTATTTAGGGGCGGCATGGCGTAGTGGGTAGAGTGCCCGTGTCAGAAACCTGAGGGTTGCAGGTTCGCTCCCCGCCTCTTACCATGCCGTTGTGTCCTTGGGCAGAACACTTCACCCTTGCCCCCGGTGCCGCTCACACCGGTGAATGAATGTTGAATGAATGATAGGTGGTGGTCGGAGGGGCTGTAGGCGCAAATTGGCAGCCACGCTTCCGTCATTCTACCCCAGGGCAGCTGTGGCTACGAAAGTAGCTTACCACCACCAGGTGTGAATGAATGATGGGTTTTTAACATGTAAAGCGACTTTGGGTACTTAGAAAAGCGCTATATAAATCCCAGGTATTATTATTATTTATTGATCCCTGGGGGAAATTCAGCACTACGTGTGGACAATGCTGAAGAAACAAGTCCATGTCAGAAAACCAACAAATTTAGCTGAACCGCACCAATTTTGTCAAGAGGAGTGGTCAAAAATTCAACACAGAAGCTTGTGGATGGCTACCAAAAGCGCCTTATTGCAGTGAAACTTGCCAAGGGACATGTAGCCGAATATCATCTCCGGGTTGGGGAGGAGACCCTGCCCCAAGTGGAGGAGTTCAAGTACCTGGGAGTCTTGTTCACGAGTGAGGGAAGAGTGCGGCGTCTTCAGTAATGCGGACGCTGTATCGATCCGTTGTGGTGAAGAAGGAGCTGAGCCGGAAGGCAAAGCTCTCAATTTACCGGTCGATCTACGTTCCCATCCTCACCTATGGTCATGAGCTTTGGGTTATGACCGAAAGGACAAGATCACGGGTACAAGCGGCCGAAATGAGTTTCCTCGTGTCTGGTGGCGGGGCTCTCCCTTAGAGATAGGGTGAGAAGCTCTGCCATCCGGGGGGAGCTCAAAGTAAAGCCGCTGCTCCTCCACATCGAGAGGAGCCAGATGAGGTGGTTCGGGCATCTGGATCCAAGTCTATTATGTTGGATCCACTATGGGCTGGACTTTCGCTGATATGTTGAATCCACTATGGACTGGACTTTCACAATATTATGTCAGACCCACTTGACATCCATTGCTTTCGGTCTCCCCTAGAGGGGGGGTTGGGGGGGGGTTACCCACATATGCGGCCCTCTCCAAGATTTCTCATAGTCATTCACATCGACGTCCCACTGGGGTGAGTTTTTCCTTGCCCTTATGTGGGCTCTGTACTGAGGATGTAGTTGTGGCTTGTGCAGCCCTTTGAGACACATGTGATTTAGGGCTATATAAATAAACATTGATTGATTGATTGGTCAGGATGCCACCTGAACGCCTCCCTAGGGCACGTCCGACCGGTAGGAGGCCACGGGGAAGACCCAGGACACGTTAGGAAGACTATGTCTCCTGGCTGGCCTGGGAATGCCTCGGGATTCCCCCGGGAAGAGCTGGACGAAGTGCCTGGGGAGAGGAAAGTCTGGGCTTCCCTGCTTAGGCTGCTGCCCCCGCGACCCGACCTCGGATAAGCGGAAGAAGATGGATGGATGGATGGAGTGGTCAAAAATTCAAGCAGAAGCTTGTGGATGGCTACCAAAAGCGCCTTATTGCAGTGAAACTTGCCAAGGGACATGTAAGCAAATATTAACATTTTGACCCAGCACATTTGCTCACATTTTCAGTAGACCCATAATAAATTCATAAAAGAACCAAACTTCATGAATGTTTTTTTCTGACCAACAAGTATGTGCTCTAATCACTCTATCACAAAAAAACAAGAGTTGTAGAAATGATTGGAAACTCAAGACAGCCATGATATTATGTTCTTTACAAGTGTATGTAAACTTTTGACCACGACTATATGTCGAGTTCAGCATTCACAAGATTAGGATTGTAAAGATTCCCTACTTTATGTTGGTAGACACTCCATATCCGGATGATCGAGTCCCTTCCGGCGGTGAAGAGCCGGTTCAATGCGGGGTCCAATTGGAGAGCGTTCACCCCATTTCGGTTGTACTTCTCCACCTCATCTCTAATGACGTAAGACACCTGAAAGAGCAAGAAGATGAAGGCAAGCGGTTAGCTTGAAGGCCTCGGATTTTCCTACAACATTGCAGCTTTTGATTAGCTGTTATTATTTACAGTGCTCTTTATGTTGCCCACCTACACGTAGCAGGGGGAAATCACGGTTATTACGACATAGCATTGATTGACTGATTGAAGCTTTTATTAGTAGATTGCACAGTACAGTACATATTCCGTACAATTGACCACTAAATGGTAACACCCCAATAGGTTTTTCAACTTGTTTAAGTCGGGGTCCACTTAAATTGATTCATGATACAGATATATACTATCATCATAACACAGTCATCCCACAAGATAATCATCAGAGTATATACATTGAATTATTTACATTATTTACAATCCGGGGTGTGGGATGTGGAGGGGGGGTTAGGTTTGGTTGATATCAACACTTCAGTCATCAACAATTGCATCATCAGAGAAATGGACATTGAAACAGTATAGGACTGACTTGGTAGGATATGTACAGCAAGTAGTGGACATAGAGAGAGAGATCAGAAAGCATAAGTATCTACATTTGATTATTTACAATCCGGGGAGGTGGGATGTGGTGGGGGGAGGGTGTTAGTTAAGGGTTGAAGTTGCCTGGGGGTGTTCTTTTAGTGCGGTTTTGAAGGAGGATAGAGATGCCCTTTCTTTCACACCTGTTGGGAGTGCATTCCATATTGATGTGGCATAGAAGGAGAATGAGTTAAGACCTTTGTTAGACCAGAATCTGGGTTTAACGTGGTTAGAAAACGTTGATTTTTTTTTTTTAATGTGGCGATCTATAGCTAGAGCTAGGCCGATAAAACAATATCAATATATATGGCACAATAAGGTCAAGGGCCAAGCTGTTAAATACATTCAAGTTAGCTCACCCGTCGTAGTGGATAATTGACAACACTTGTGTTTGCACTTTGTCTGTATCATTACTACTATCATTATTATTGACTCCTCTTTGCCTCATTCTTTTTATTTTCCTATTTTAAAGGCCTACTGAAATGAATTTTTTTTATTTAAACGGGGATAGCAGATCCATTCTATGTGTCATACTTGATCATTTCGTGATATTGCCATATTTTTGCTGAAAGGATTTAGTAGAGAACATCGACGATAAAGTTCGCAACTTTTGGTCGCTGATAAAAAAAGCCTTGCCTGTACCGGAAGTAGCGTGACGTCGCAGGTTGAAAGGCTCTTCACATTTCCCCATTGTTTACACCAGCAGCGAGAGCGATTCGGACAGAGAAAGCGACGATTACCCCATTAATTTGAGCCAGGATGAAAGATTCGTGGATGAGGAACGTGAGAGTGAAGGATTAGAGTGCAGTGCAGGACGTATCTTTTTTCGCGCTGACCGTAACTTAGGTACAAGCTGGCTCATTGGATTCCACACTCTCTCCTTTTTCTATTGTGGATCACAGATTTGTATTTTAAACCACCTCGGATACTATATCCTCTTGAAAATGAGAGTCGAGAACGCGAAATGGACATTCACAGTGACTTTTATCTCCACGACAATACATCGACGTAGCACTTTAGCTACGGAGCTAACGTGATAGCACCGTGCTTAAATGCAGATAGAAACAAAAGAAATAAGCCCCTGACTGGAAGGATAGACAGAACATCAACAACACTACCAAACTCTGGACCTGTAACCACACGGTTAATGCTGTACCGCCTGGCGAAGCCTAGCAATGCTGTTGCTAACGACACCATTGAAGCTAACTTAGCTACGGGACCTCGACAGAGTTATGCTAAAAACATTAGCTCTCCACCTACTGCTATCCAACTCAAAGTCCTCCTGGTTGTGTTGCTGCAGCCAGCCGCTAATACACAGATCCCACCTACAGCTTTCTTATTTGCAGTCTCCATTGTTAATTGAACAAATTGCAAAAGATTCACCAACACAGATGTCCAGAATACTGTGGAATTTTGCGATGAAAACAGAGCTGTTTGTATTGTGATACAATGGTGTCCGAATACTTCCGCTTCAACCCTTGACATCACGCACATACGTCATCATACATAGACGTTTTCAGCCGGAAGTTTCCCGGGAAATTTAAAATTGCACTTTATAAGTTAACCCGGCCGTATTGGCATGTGTTGCAATGTTAAGATTTCATCATTGATATATAAACTATCAGACTGCGTGGTCGGCAGTAGTGGCTTTCAGTAGGCCTTTAATGATGTTAGATCTGTGTTGTTGTTGTTGGGGACAAGTGTTGTAAAATAGTTTTGTTTACAAGCACTATCAATCAATCAATCGCTTACTTATATAGCCCTAAATCACGAGTGTCTCAAAGGGCTGCACAAGCCACAACGACATCCTCGGCTCAGATCCCACTATGATGCATATGTTGGATAACTGTTTCAGATATCTGTTTTTGTATCTGTCCCTATTTCAAATAAACCTTTACATATACACATTTTGACACAGAACTCCCAAGACTTGCAACGGGCGAGGAGAAGGCCGGCCCAAAGTGCCAGCCACTCGGCCACGTGGGGTGATTTTATAATTTTCTATGCATTAAGTGTTTTCCATGGATGTGTTGACATTTCCTTTTCTTTTTTTGCCTTGATGGCTGAGGGGACTATACTCAGAGGAAGGTTACATTTTAAATTGAATAATATACACTACCGTTCAAAAGTTTGGGGTCACATTGAAATGTCCTTATTTTTGAAGGAAAAGCACTGTACTTTTCAATGAAGATAACTTTAAACTAGTCTTAACTTTGAAGAAATACACTCTATACATTGCTAATGTGGTAAATGACTATTCTAGCTGCAAATGTCTGGTTTTTGGTGCAATATCTACATAGGTGTATAGAAGCCCATTTCCAGCAACTATCACTCCAGTGTTCTAATGGTACAATGTGTTTGCTCATTGGCTCAGAAGGCTAATTGATGATTAGAAAACCCTTGTGCAATCATGTTCACACATCTGAAAACAGTTTAGCTCGTTACAGAAGCTACAAAACTGACCTTCCTTTGAGCAGATTGAGTTTCTGGAGCATCACATTTGTGGAGTCAATTAAACGCTCAAAATGGCCAGAAAAAGAGAACTTTCATCTGAAACTCGACAGTCTATTCTTGTTCTTAGAAATGAAGGCTATTCCACAAAATTGTTTGGGTGACCCCAAACTTTTGAACGGTAGTGTATGTATTAAGTGTTTTCCATGGATGTGTTGACATTTCCTTTTCTTTTTTTGCCTTGATGGCTGAGGGGACTATAATCAGAGGAAGGTTACATTTTAAATTGAATAATATATGTTTCCTCCTGGTCCATATTTTCCATAGGTCATACAAAATATCAGTGACTAAAGATATCGGCCAGAATAGAAACTTAGTTATCTGCCTTATCGCCGAACTATCTGTAACACACTTAATATAACCCAATGTTGGCGTTAACGCACTTTTTGTGTCCTTTTACGCATTACAATCAGAAAGGACGCGCATTTCCGGAAGTCCACGCGTCCCTGGGACGCAGATTTTTTTTTTTTTTTTAACCCGACCCTGCCTTCTCCGGGTCAAAACTCCGGTCTGCTTGTTTTTTTATCGATTATCGCTGCTGCGTTGTTTTTTCCTACTAGTCCGAGTGTGGCACGGACCGAGGTCACCGGTGTGAGAGGCGAGTGTGCTGACCACTGAGCTAAAGGCACAGGTAATCTCCTGGGTCGCCAGCACAAAGGCAACCCCCCACCCCACCCCCCCCCCCAGTACTTTGGTATACTTTTTATTGGCATTGCACAAAAACAACAAGATTTAATTTTTTTTTACCACAAACTCGTTCAAGATTAGACCAACAAAGATTCTACAGGAACACAAAAGGGAAAAGTGATGGGTCGCCAGGCGGGGAAAAAATAGGTAAACGCCGGGGGAGAATGGGTAGGGGCACGGACTTGACAGCCCATAAGCGCAAATACTAGGGGTGTAACGGTACGTGTATTTGTATTGAACCGTTTCGTACGGGGCTTTCGGTTCGGAGGTGTACCGAACGAGTACACATGCTAGCAGCGACCGGGCTAGGACAAACATGTAAAAGCCAGAGCTGGAAGACCCTCCTGCCTCGTTAAGATCTCCTGTTTGGGAACACTTTGGCTGCGCGGTACCACAACGGAGGATGGAGGTTTGCCGACATTGTTCAGCAGCTGCTTCTGACAACATGTCAAACATGTGTTGCACCTTTCCTGCTTCCGGCTCCCAGACCGTAGTCGAGGAGCGCAGGGGAAACACTCCTCCAGGGCCGATGTATTCTCGGGGGCAACACCCTTCACTCTACCCGGCAGTGAGTCTCCACAGCTCCGGACTCCAGGGTAAATGACGAGTCCGGCGATTAGTTGCAAATCGTGGCTTTATTGAGGTCTTGCACACAGCCAATCCAACAAAACACTAGCCACTCCCCGCACTCATGCTATCGCTCCCTCACCTCGCTCGCCCACACACTCACCTCACATGCCACTCACCTCACATGCTGTCACACACACACACACACACACATACGCTACTCTCATAACACATGCTAACCCATTTGAAGCGTCACCACCGCATTCAAGCAGCCTCTCCTCGGCGAGTCAGGCAGGGCTAAAGCAATAACAAATGTTTTTATAGCAGCAGATATAAGTCCACATTGCATTAAAAACTAGATTTTGACACACTTCTATGGTGGAAGAACAATGAGCCCATATATCCTCCTTACTGCCAAGTTAGCCAGGCTTGGGGGGGGGGATAGAAAAGTTAATCTGAGGCTGAGTTGGCTTGAAACTGTTTAATGTTGCACTTTTTATATGTAGAAGATAAGTTTTGTCATTTTATTTAATCTGAGCAACAACTTGAGGCAGTTTAATGTTGATTAACGTGGACCCCGACTTAAACAAGTTGAAAAACTTATTGGGGTGTTACCATTTAGTGGTCAATTGTACGGAATACGTACTGTACTGTGCAATCTACTAATAAAAGTCTCAATCAATCAAAAAAAGCACTTTATATGTAGAAAGGTTTTGTTAAGAAACCATTCTGAGCCTTATCTTATTTAGTTTTTATTTTATATATGTTGACCACATTAACCCTGGCAATGGACCCTGTGTGTATATGTATGTTATGCCATTGTTTACAAATTTGGTAAATAAATAACCAAAAAATTTATATTTTGTTGTTTTCTTACTGTACCGAAAATGAACCGAACCGTGACCTCTAAACCGAGGTACATACCGAAACGAAATTCTTGTGTACCGTTACACCCCTAGCAAATACACATTTTGACACAGAAATCCCAAGACTTGCAACGGGCGAGGAGGAAGCAGGCACCCGGCCCAAAGTGCCATTGATTTTTTAATTTTCTATACATTATCCATCCATTTTCTACCGCTTGTCCCTTTGTTTTCCATGGATGTGTTGACATTTCCTTTTACTTTTTTTTTGCCTTGATGACTGAGGGGACTATAATCAGAGGAAGGTTACATTTTAAATGAAATAATATGGTCCATATTTTCCATAGGTCAT
>NC_084744.1:57020525-57053025 GCF_033978785.1 Entelurus aequoreus | reverse complement strand
AGAAATGTTGAAGTGGTAACATTTTTAATTAAGAAATGTTATTAAGGAATTTTGAGGAAATCCGGGAATTTTTTTTTAATTGTTGAAGGAGAGCACACAATTTTGAACAGGCTGAATATTTTGGAGGTGGAACAGTTTGAATCGGATGAAAAATGTGGGAATTGGGGAACTTTGAAAACTGTCCCATTCATTTCAATGGGAATTTCATGGAAATTTCGTGAAAAGCGGGAATTCTTTGGGGAAAATTTAAAAAGACTCGAATGTTCGGAATGAGTTGAAACGGTTGGTGTTGGATTTTTTTCCAAATCGGTCGAGAAATGTTGAAGTAGCAACATTTTTAATTAAAAAATGTTATTAAGAAATTTCGGGGAAATCCGGGAATTTTTTTTATTTTTGAAGGAGAGCACACAATTTTTAACAGGCTGAATATTTTGTAGCTGGAACAGTTTGAATCGGATTAAAAATGTGGGAAATGCGGTACCTTGAAAAATGTCCCATTCATTTCAATGGGAATTTCAAGGAAATTTGGGAATTTGGGGGAAATTCAGGAATTTTTAAAGATTATTAAAGAAGAGCACACACTTTTGAACAGGCTAAATATTTTGGAGCTGGAACAGTTTGAATCGGATGGAAAAATGTGGGAACTGTGGAACTGTGAAAAATGTCCCATTCATTTCAATGGGAATTTCATGGAAATTTGGGAATTTCATAGAAATTTGCAAATTTCGGGAAAAGCGGGAATTTTTTTGGGAAAATTTAAAAAGACTCGAATGTTCGGAATGAGTTGAAACGGTTGGTGTTGGATTTTTTCCAAATCGGTCGAGAAATGTTGAAGTAGTAAAGTTTTTAATTAAAAAATGGTATTAAGGAATTTCGGGGAAATCCGGGAATTTTTTTAAATTAATGAAAGAGAGCACACAATTTTGAACAGGCTGAATATTCTGTAGCTGGAACAGTTTGAATGAGATGAAAAATGTGGGAATTGTGGAACTTTGAAAAATGTCCCATTCATTTCAATGGGCATTTCATGGAAATTTGGGAATTTCATAGACATTTGGGAATTTCTGGAAAAGTGGGAGTTTTTTGGGAATTTTTTAAAAGACTTGAATGTTCTGAATGAGTTGAAACGGTTGGTGTTGGATTTTTTCCAAATCGGTCGAGAAATGTTGAAGTAGTAACATTTTTAATTAAGAAACGTTATTAAGGAATTTCGGGGAAATACGGGAATTTTTTTTATTTTTGAAGGAGAGCACACAATTTTCAACAGGCTGAATATTTTGTAGCTGGAACAGTTTGAATCGGATTAAAAATGTGGGAAATGCGGTACTTTGAAAAATGTCCCATTCATTTCAATGGGAATTTCAAGGAAATTTGGGAATATGGGGGAAATCCGGGAATTTTTAAAAATTGTTAAAGAAGAGCACACACTTTTGAACAGGCTAAATATTTTGGAGCTGGAACAGTTTGAATCGAATGGAAAAAGTGGGAATTGCGGAACTTTGAAAAATGTCCCATTCAGTTGAATGGGAATTTCATGGAAATTTCGGGAAAAGCGGGAATTTTTTGGGGAACATTTTAAAAGATTTGAATGTTCAGAATGAGTTGAAACGGTTGGTGTTGGAATATTTCCAAATCGGTCGAGAAATGTTGAAGTAGTAACATTTTTAAATAAGAAACGTTATTAAGGAATTTTTGGGAAATCCGGGAATTTTTTTTAATTGTTGAAGGAGAACACACACTTTTGAACTGGCTGAATATTTTGGAGCTGGAACAGTTTAAATGGGATGGAAAATGTGGGGAATTCGGAACTTTGAAAAATGTTCCATTCATTTCAATGGGAATTTCATGGAAATTTGGGAATTTCACAGAAATTTGGGAATTTCGGGAATTTGTTGGGAACATTTTAAAAGACTGGAATGTTCTGAAGGAGTTGAAATGGTTGGTGTTGGAATTTTTCCAAATCGGTTGAGAAATGTTGAAGTAGTAACATTTTTAAATAAGAAACGTTATTAAGGAATTTCGGGGGGGGAAAACGGAAAATTTTCAATTTTATGGTCCTGATTAAGAGGAATGTTTGAACGGTGGAACGGTGGAAGTGGGTTGAAAAATGTGGAAGGAGTAGTCGACAGAAAAAAGGGTCAAAACACTTTTGTATTATTAAAAGATGTAATGAATCAAGATTAATGTGATTTAGTGGTCTAACTTGAGTCTACATTCCAAAACAGCAAATACTCTTGAATTGATAGCTCACATTTTCACATTCTCTTTACTATTGACTTTAAATATGGCCTGGAAATGTTAGTCTCCGCCTCCTGCAACCACATTTATCTGCGTCAATGACGTTGAAAGGGTTGTTTTGTTTTGTTAAAAAAAAAAAAAAAAAAGTAGGTCATCATCACTTGCTTTGTTGCGGTCTGAAGCTCTGAGAGGGCGCCATGGCCCGGGAGACTTGACTTGTGGTTTGGTTCAGGGGTGTCGAACGTACGGCCCGAGGGCCGGATCGGGCCCAGAACTTTCCTCAAGAAGGTCTTATCTTTGTCCATGTGATGTCGGATGAAACTAAAATGGAGCTGTTTGGCCACAATACCCAGCAATATATTTGGAGGAGAAAAGCTGAGGGCTTTAATTAATCCAAGGACCACCATGCCTACCGTCAAGCATGGTGGTGGTAGTATTTTGCTCTGGGCCTGTTTTTCTGCCAATAGAACTGGTGCTTTACAGAGAGTAAATGGGACAATGAAAAAGGAGGATTACCTCCAAATTCTTCAGGACGAGCTAAAATCATCAGCCCGGAGGTTGGGTCTTGGGCGCAGTTGGGCGTTCCAACAGGACAATGACCTCAAAAGTGGTAAAGGAATGGCTAAATCAGGCTAGAATGAAGGTTTTAGAATGGCCTTCCCAAAGTCCTGACTTAAACGTGTGGACAATGCTGAAGAAACAAGTCCATGTCAGAAAACCAACACTTTTAAAATGCTGCGGACCTTTAAATTTCAATGTTTTTACAGTAAAAATCATTCACAATATGCTTGTTTCATTACACATTCAATCCCAGAATGAGATCGCTTATTTATAGGACAAAAAAAAAAAAAAAAAAAAGGACAAAAAGAGGATTATGGTGACTGGAGGGAATGTGATCAGACCTTATTACTGTAGCCCACACGGGCAAATGCGCAACAATGCTCCAAATACAGAGAAGATTAAAAAAATAAATAAATAAAAAACATCATCAAATATTGTCAAGTTATTGCAGCTTCAAAAATGTCCGTGTAAAATCCAAAATAATTAAAGAAAATGGCATACACAATACTATTTAGTGAGCATAATAGAGATTAATAGGAATTAAAAAAAAAAAACTAATACTGCCAATAATTGCATTGGTAATTGTTATATATTGCATATATTATATCAAAATATAATATATCCGTATATATTATATACTGTATATATAATATGTAAATATTACATATATGTTATATTTTATATTGCCACTATGGTACATTTTCAGTCCACTTTATACCTGCATTACCTTTCCAACCTTACCCTTTCCATCCTTTGCAACTGAGCTACTGTGTGGAACAATTGGTTTTACTTTGAAGGACCAGAAGCTGTACGGAAGTAAAATAGGCCAAGTTTAGAACCTATAGCAGGGCTACTCAACTACATATTGAAGAGGGCCACAGTTTCAAGAGCCCGAGGCCTCAAGAGCCACACATCAACATTTGGATGTCCAAACTCATTTTCATTGAGGGCCACATCGCAGTAAGGGCCGATTTTTTTAAAATTAATTTACATTATGCATGCGGGTAATAACCTGTGATTAATCATGACTAATCGAAATGCATATGATTATTAGATTTGTTTATGTATAACTTGCTTTAAAATCATAAATAAAGGTGACAAGCAGATACACTATATTGCCAAAAGTATTTGGCCACCCATCTAAATGATGAGAACCAGGTGTCCTAATCACTTGGCCCGGCCACAGGTGTATAAAATCAAGCACTTAGGCATGGAGACTGTTTCCACAAACATTTGTGAGAGAATGGGGCGCTCTCAGTGATTTCCAGCGTGGAACTGTCATAACTGCCATGCTCCTAAATATTCCAAAGTCAACTTTATTGTAAGAAAATAGGAAGAGTTTGGGAACAACAGCAACTCAGCCCCCAAGTGGTAGGCCACGTAAACTGACAGAGAGGGGTCAGCGGATACTGAAGCGCATAGTGCAAAGACTTTCTGCATAGTCAGTTGCTACAGAGCTCCAAACTTCATGTGACCTTCCAATTAGCCCACGTACAGTACGCAGAGAGCTTCATGGAATGGGTTTCCATGGCCGAGCAGCTGGATGGACCAGTCTGGGTTTGGAGGTTGCCAGGAGAACGGTACATTTCGGACTGCATTGTGCCGAGTGTGAAATTTGGTGGAGGAGGAATTATGGTGTGGGGTTGTTTTTCCAGTGAAAGGAACTTGGAATTCTCCAGGATACCAAAACATTTTGGACAATTCCATGCTCCCAACCATGTGGGAACAGTTTGGAGCGGGCCCCTTCCTCTTCCAACATGACCTGTGCACCAGTGCACAAAGCAAGGTCCATAAAGACATGGATGACAGAGTCTGGTGTGGATGAACTTGACTGGCCTGCACAGAGTCCTGACCTGGACCCGATAGAACACCTTTTGGGATGAATTAGAACGGAGACTGAGAGCCAGGCCTTCTTGACCAACATCAGTGTGTAAGAAACTTGTAAACTTGTAAGAAACTTACTTTATTTGTCGTCATGGAGGCGAGGATTAGTGATTTAGAAGTAACTAAACTTTAGCTGTTAGCTAGCTAGCCATGTCTTAAAGCACCTCTTCCTGAGGGCATTTCAGTGTTATAACTTCACCTTTATTGTAAGTTTTTAAGCCAAAATGCGTCCGTTCTCCCTTTTTTGTCTACACACTGTGTCTGCTTGTAAGTACTCTGTGATTGTGCGCTGCCGAACATGCTCCTCTGCTCGTAAAACCAGCAATGTCATGACGTGACAACAACAACGACGGGGGGGACCGGTACTTTTTAGAGGCGGTATAATACCGAATATGATTCATTAGTATTGGGGTACTATACTAATACCGGTATACCGTACAACCCTATTAGCAATATAAATGTACAATATAAATGCACCACAAATGATAATCCCAGCCCTCAATAATGTACTGAAGACATGTAGAAAACACTATTTAAACAACATAATGAGAAATCTGAGTTACGAAACCGAACTGACAGACATGTTCTGAATTGAAAGGTAATGCTAGCAAGTGTTGTTCGGTAAATACAAAGCTAAAAATATATTAGTCACTAAAACACCACAAATAACCCTAAAACATTCCCAGCTTCAAACAAATGACAACAAATTGCCAACAAGGTTGCTTTGAAAAGTTAAAGTTAAAGTACCACTTTAGGTGTGGTGAAATTACTCCCTGCATTTGACCCATCCCCTTGGAGGTGAGGGGAGCAGTGAGCAGCAACGTTGGCAACGCTCGAGAATGTGCCAAGCAAGGAGGTAATGGGTCCCATTTTTATAGCCTTTGGTATGACTCGGCCGGGGTTTGAACTCACGACTTACCGATTTCAGGGCGGACACTCGAACCACAAGGCCACTGAGCAGGTGGTAATGGACGCACACTGCCAATAAACTCTGGCGAAACCAGGGCGTACCTGGCTTGAAGCCCAGGGGCCCCCCCGCTCAAATTAGGGCCCCCGATTTTGACGCGACAACGGGGCAGCAAGTGACCGTATCAGTGCAGCAGCAGCCTTAAAAGGGTCATATTATGATTTGACGGCCGAAAACAATCATCGGTGTTCATAGCTCCGCTTCATGTAGCGTGTGTTGTTTTTTTCCTACTGCTCCGGGTGTGAGAGGCGAGTGTGCTGACTACTGAGCTAAAAGCACAGGAAATACCCCCTTAGGTCAAGGCAGCCCCGGGCGGAACGTACGCAGAACGGGGTTCGCAGAACAGAGTTCGCAGAACAGAGTTTGCAGATCAGAGTTCGCAGAACAGAGTTCGCAGAACAGAGATCACAGAACAGAGTTCGCAGAACAGAGTTCGCAGATCATAGTTCGCAGATCAGAGTTCGCAGAACAGAGATCGCAGAACAGAGTTCGCAGATCAGAATTCGCAGAACAGAGATCGCTGAACAGAGATCGCAGAATAGAGATCGCAGAACAGAGTTCGCAGAACAGAGATCGCAGAACAGAGATCGCAGAACAGAGTTCGCAGATCAGAATTCGCAGAACAGAGATCGCTGAACAGAGATCGCAGAATAGAGATCGCAGAACAGAGTTCGCAGAACAGAGATCGCAGAACAGAGATCGCAGAACAGAGTTCGCAGAACAGAGATCGCAGAATAGAGATCGCAGAACAGAGTTTGCAGAACAGAGTATGTTGTCCGGCAGGCAACAGACTTTATGACCGAGCATACCATCGACCTGCATTACATGTGACATCGATCAATTTTTTTTTCCACCGGAAAGTGAGAATCAGGCTAATGTATGAATGAAATGTGTTCCACGACTCACAATTGCCGTGCCCTATCAATAATTGTCTGCAGCATTAAGCTCGGAGCAGCTGGCGGCTGGTACTTTGGTATGGTATGGAATGGTATGCTTTTTATTGGCATTGCACAAGAACAACAACATTTCTTTTTTGTACCACAAACCCGTTCGAGATTAGACAAAAAAAGATTGTAAAGGAACAGAACGGGAAGAGTGATGGGTCGCCAGGTGGAAAAAAGGGTAGACACTGGGGTAGGATGAGTAAAAAACTAAGTCGATATCAGACTGGGCTCAACGGGGAGGGGGCACAGACTTGATAGCCCAACCATCCAAGTATCTTCTTCCGCTTATCCGAGGTCGGGTCGCGGGGGCAACAGCCTAAGCAGGGACGCCCAGACTTCCCTCTCCCCAGCCACTTCGTCCAGCTCTTCCAGAGGGATCCCGAGGCGTTCCCAGGCCAGCCGGGAGACATAGACTTCCCAACGTGTCCTGGGTCTTCCCCGTGGCCTCTTACCGGTCGGACGTGCCCTAAACACCTCCCTAGGGAGGCGTTCGGGTGGCATCCTGACCAGATGCCCGAACCACCTCATCTGGCTCCTCTCGATGTGGAGGAGTAGCGGCTTTACTTTTAGCTCCTCCCGGATGGCAGAGCTTCTCACCCTATCTCTAAGGGAGAGCCCCGCCACCTGGCGGAGGAAACTCATTTCGGCTGCTTGTACCCGTGATCTTGTCCTTTCGGTCATAACCCAAAGCTCATGACCATAGGTGAGGATGAGAACGTTGATCGACCGGTAAATTGAGAGCTTTATCTTCCGGCTCAGCTCCTTCTTCACCAAAACGGATCGATACAGCGTCCGCATTACTGAAGACACCGCACCGATCCGCCTGTCGATCTCACGATCCACTCTTTCCCTGAACTCCTCCACTTGGGGCAGGCTCTCCTCCCCAACCTGGAAATGGCACTCCACCCTTTTCCGGGCGAGAACCATGGTCTCGGACTTGGAGGTGCTGATTCTCATCCCAGACTTGATAGCCGATAAGCTCAAATACACATGTTGACACAGAAGTCACAAGACTTGCAACAGGAGAGGAGGGGGCAGGCATCTGGCCCAAAGTGCCAGCCACTCGGGGCGCTGCTCCGTTGATCGTCATACCACGTGGGGAGAAGCGGTGGCAAAGGCGTGGAGTGGGGGTCGGGGTGGGTGCACATATGTAGCCATGGTCCATGGTGTGTGTGTGTTAGGTCTGTAGGCCTAGAGTCGCCTTGCATGCGATGGCAAAGGAACAGAGTTTATCCTTCCGGGTGTTGTTGACATCAACTCGCCGAGAATAGGCTGCCATGACAGAAAAACAAACAGCGTGCAGGTAGAGGGAAATTTCAGAGAGGAACAAAGGTGGCAGTGCGAGCGACTATGGAAATTCTGATGCCGGTGGACAAACCACGCGGCGTCTGCTACACCCACAGTACGGTGGAGTCTGTGAGCACCTTATTATGTAAAAACAACCTTTCTTATCTATTGGTACCTACAGTTGTGTATTTGGGATCTGCGTAAGTCCCGGAAATTTTAAATCAAACCGTGGATGAATTGCGGAGATATTTACATACTGGAATTTGTCTATTTGGTGACGTCCATATATGGGATAAATTCACCCAAAGGGCTTTGCACGGGTCCGGCATTGTAGTCCCACACTGTAGTCAATAAGCTCCTTATTTTCCTTCATCCTCTTGTTGTGGGGCAGACTGGCTCGTACATGGACATTCATCCTTCGCTGTTGTTAATACAAAGTAGCGTATAGTTTGGACTTTACCTGTTAGTACACTCGCTATGGAAGCGGAGAAAATTCCAACAAAATGTTGGGGAGAAATGGAGCCACGTAAACAAGCCCGCCCACAAAACGGCCCATTTTGAAACGGTCTATGCAACATTTTGACCAAAGAACCACCATTACATATGTAGACCACAATCAAGTGTTTTGAATGTAGAAGAAAAATCCTAATGTGACCCTTTTAAGGCAGATGCTGCACTGATACGGTCACTTGCTGCCCCGTTGTCGCGATCAACAACGACTCTAACTAAGAATTAACTCAAGGGTGCAATAATGAATATGGGCACTACTGAAACAGTCTTTTGTACAGCTGCTCCCAAATTTGGTGTGCAAGTCCGACCCTTTGGTGTCGGTATTACTTGAGGTCGAGCTGGGAGCTTGATGATACCAGCAACTAGGCGGGTGTAGGTCCAGTCTGTTACTTGATTTATGGCTATCCTTACTCTGCGATCTGCTCCAAGAATGGCATGCTTTCACTGCACCTACTTTCCAGAGGGCTCTTGGAGTTTGCTGATCAATGATAAGAACTGATGTCATCCTTTTCGGTCTACCATTTCTGTTGATATGAAGGGGGAAGAAAGTACCGGATGTAATGCTTCCAGAAGTCATCTGCAGAAACTTGCGAATGACTCAGGGAAGGGGTCCTGAGACCCCATTAACAAGCAGTAGGACGTGACAGGATTGGGGTCAGCAAAGTCAGAGGAGACATAACCTAAACTGCCCTCTACTTCTATAAGGACTGTCATTAACACCTCCTCTGATGGAATTGTGGGGGCCAGTTGGCATTAGCTCGCTGGCTGGCTTGGGTGCCGTCATGTCTTTCCCCGTTGAGAGGCGTCGTTTCCCGGTCTGGACTTGCTTGAGCGCATTGCTGTCTTGGCAGTTCAGATGCGGGGTTTGCGTTGAGCGTGGGGGCTATGTGGTTTTTGCGCTGGGTTTTCGGTGTAGACGGACGCGGGGTTTGTTCGGCGAAGGGCGGACTTGCGTGGGATAGGAGTGCTTGCCCGGTTTGCATTTGTTTGGGACGTTCTGGAGTGTTTGCTGATTGAAGTGGGGAAGGATCATACCTGCCAACCTTGAGACCTCCGATATCGGTATGAAATACTTGACTTTCAGTGAATTCTAGCTATATATATATATATATATATATATATATATATATATATATATATATATATATATATATATATATATATATATATATATATATATATATATATATATATATATAAAAAATTTTAAATTTTATTATACATATAAATAAAATACTTGAATTTCAGTGTTCTGCAGGCTATCCAGTAGATGGCAGTATTGTCCTGTTTAAGAGTGTCACAACATTGCTGTTTATTGCAGACGAACTGCTTTACGGTAGACTAAACGTGACTGCTGTTGTTGTGTGTTGTTACCGCGCTGGGAGGACGTTAATGAAACTGCCTAACAATAAACCCACATAAGAAACCAAGAACTCTCTATCCTCGTTGTGCACTCTACTCTCTAAAAGCCGTAGATGTTATGACGTCATTGGGCAGGCAAGCTGTTTATATCGTGGGAAAGCGGACGTGAGAACGGCTGTCCCCACTCAGGTCCGCATTGAGCTGGAGGGGGCGTGGCCTCCAGCTCCGGCTGAATACCGGGAGTTTGTCGGGAGAAAATCTCTGCCGGGAGGTTGTCGGGAGAGGCGCTGAATACCGGGATTCTCCCGCTAAAAACGGGAGGGTTGGCAAGTATGGGAAGGATAGACATGTTCCAATGCGCGGATGGGGTTGCTGTGGCTCTTGTGGGACCGGAACGGTGTTTGGTGCTTCATTAACTGGGACGGTGTGTTGTGTGGCTGTTTGTTTTGGTTGTTGGGAGAGGTGCAGCTTGATTGGTGGATTTTGGCGTTTGTATGGGTACTGTTTTGTTGCGGTTTTTGTTTGGATCGGGATTCTGCTTGCTGAAGAAACAAGTCCATGTCAGAAAACCAACAAATTTAGCTGAACTGCACCAATTTTGTCAAGAGGAGTGGTCAATGTAACCAAATATTAACATTGCTGTATGTATACTTTTGACCAAGCAGATTTGGTCACATTTTCAGTAGATCCATAATAAACTCATAAAAGAACCAAACTTCATGAATGTTTTTTTGACCAACAAGTATGTGCTCCAATCACTCTATCACAAAAAAATAACAGTTGTAGAAATGATTGGAAACTCAAGACAGCCATGACATTATGTTCTCTATAAGTGTATGTAAACTCTTGACCATGACTGTACATACATACCTTCCCATACTAAATTATATTCCATAAACCTGTCTCTTCTAGAATCGTCACTAATTTTTCTGATGAGCGTTACCTCCTTCTGTGCATGTTTGCTATCTTCCTCTCTTAGTTTTTTCCTTTCTCTACTGTATTTCCCACAATGAATGATTGCTTGTTCCACTGACTCTCTCGCATTGTAGCTGTCACATAATCCTGTTGGGTGTTTGTTTATAAGCTGCAATGTCTTAATCAGTCTGGTATGTCCCTATGTAATGCGTAATATGATGATTCCTTACTCTTTTTTGCTCCCCCTTACAGTTCTTCCCGCTCCTACTGTTTTCTGTATTGCTCCCCCTTACAGTTCTTCCCGCTCCTACTGTTTTCTGTATTGCATGTGAGTGTCTTCCTGTGGAACTCATGTCCCAGAGTAATTGCCACTCTTTCAAAAGATTTCCTTTAGTTAGTGTCTGCCAATTCATTGTCCTTTATGTCTGTGTGAGCTAGAACCCGTACAGGAACCTGACGCTGGTATTCACCCTCTCAAGCCTGATCAATATTCCATATACAGTAGATACCCTCCCACACTAAATGATATTCCATAAACCTGTCTCTTCTAGAATTGTCACTAAATTTTCTGATTGCTGCTTAGTACCGCTTTGAGAGTAAGCTCCTTCTGTCCATGTCTTCTAACTTCTCCTCTTAGTTTTTTTCCTTTCTCTATCGTATTTCCCGCAATGAATGATTGCATGTTACCAGTGACTCTCTCGCGTTGTAGCTGTCACATAATCCTGTTGGGTGTTTGTTTATAAGCTGCAATGTCATATTCAGTCTGGTATGTGATATGATTCCGTAATATGATTCCTTACTCTTTTGTGCTCCCCCTTACAGTTCTTCCCG
This sequence comes from Entelurus aequoreus, assembly GCF_033978785.1. NCBI lineage: Eukaryota > Metazoa > Chordata > Actinopteri > Syngnathiformes > Syngnathidae > Entelurus > Entelurus aequoreus. The sequence continues at coordinate 57,041,526 of NC_084744.1, read as the reverse complement.
CTCCTACTGTTTTCTGTATTGCATGTGAGAGTCTTCTTGTGGCACTCATGTCCCAGAGTAATTGCCACTCTTTCAAAAGATTTTCCTTAGTTAATGTCTGCCAATTCATTGTCCTTTATGTCTGTGTAAACACTAGCTTTGATTTATTTAGAACTGTATTGTGGATATTTTCCTCCCGTGACCTTTAAGCTTAAAGGAAATGAGTCTTATGTTTTAAACATTACATCATAAAATGATAAGAGTACATTTAAAATAGGGAAATCAAAGCCAAATAACAGCCACAATAAATAGCAACACATAAAAGAGAATATAACTGACCATGCGTGTCTTTGTCCAGTCCAAAGTTCCTGTCCACGGTTCTCATCTACCGTGAATCCAATTATGATAATTATTTGTAACGATTATGAGCATACCACAGCTGGCTGTTATGGCAATTTAATTTCATTCATGCCCCCCCCCCCCCCCCCCTCCCTGCACTGTTTAATTCTCTATTGCCCGCGTTTCAGCCGGATTCAATTAGAGTCAGCTTTCCCTAGCAAGGTAATAATATTATGTACTATGTAATATATGTACATATTGCATCATTGTGTCTCGCTTCTAGGTATATTTGAGTTCATTTAATTTCCTTTATGTCCTCTGTGTATTTAGTTTATGTTTCCATGTTTCATGACACATTAGCTGTATGTAATATTGGATGCATTTCTGATAGTTGTTAGTGCGCCATGTTGTTCCAGACCACAGCAAACGTTACCAAGCTTGCAAAGATTGTAATAAATCCATTAGAAGAAGAGAGCCTGCCGTTTCCTTTAACTTGGACACACACCTTAAAATCATTTGGCGGCCCACGTTAAAAAGAAGTGGCTGGTCACATAAACGACATAAAAATGATGTGGTGGACCACGTAAAAGTATGAGACCGGCCACATTAAAAATAACTGACTTTACACAATTAATTGTGGTGGACCACGGTAAAATGATGTGGAGGGCCAGATTACAATGACAGAGTGGGCCACTTCAAAATTACGTGGCAAGCCACATTAAATGATACAATGGGTCATGTTAAAGTTATGTGACGTCCACAATTAAATGATGTGGTGGGTCCCATTAGAGTGATGTGGCTGGCCACGTTAAAATTATGTGCCAGGCCACTTAGAATGACGTGGCGGCCCACCTTGAAATCATTTGGCGGCCCACCTTAAAAAGAAGTGGCTGGTCACATAAACAACATAAAAATGATGTGGGGGACCACGTAAAAGTATGAGACCGGCCACATTAAAAATAACTGACTTTACACAATTAATTGTGGTGAACCACGGTAAAATGATGTGGAGGGCCAGATTAGAATGACAGAGTGGGCCACTTCAAAATTACGTGGCAAGCCACATTAAATGATACAATGGGTCATGTTAAAGTTATGTGACGTCCACAATTAAATGATGTGGTGGGTCCCATTAGAGTGATGTGGCTGGCCACATTAAAATTATGTGCCAGGCCACTTAGAATGACGTGGCGGGCCACCTTGAAATCATTTGGCGGCCCACCTTAAAAAGAAGTGGCTGGTCACATAAACGACATGGCACATAAAAATGATGTGGTGGACCACATAAAATTACAGAGTGGGCCACATCAAAATTATGTGGCAAGCCACAATAAAATTATGGGACGGGCCAAGTTGAAATGACGGGACTGTCCAAAATAAAATGACGTGGCGGACCTCATAAAATTTTGGTATGGTAAAATGAAGTGGTGGGCCAGAATATAATGATGTGGCGGTGGACAATCAGATGATGTGGCGGACCACAATAAATGATGTGGCAGACCACAAAAAATGACACGGTGGCTGGAGAAGAAGTGGCTGGTCACATAAACGAAATGGCGGACCACATAAAAATTATGTGGGGGACCACATAAAAGTATGGGACCGACCACATTAAAATTACCTAACTTTCCACAATAAAATGACATGGTGGGCCACAGTAAAATTATGTGGCCGGACACGATAAAATAACGTGATGGGCCAGTTTAGAATGATGCATCAAACCACACTAAATGATGTAGCAGACCACATAAAATTACAGAGTGGGCCACCTCAAAATTATGTGGCAAGCAACATTAAAACTATGGTACTGGCCAAAATAAAATAATGTTGCGGACCACATAAAATTGTGGTATGGTAAAATGAAGTGGTGGGCCAGAATATAATGATGTGTCTGCAAAAAATCAGATGAAATGGCAGACCACATTCAATGATGTGGAAGACCACATAAAATGACACGGTGGGCCATATTAAAGTTATGTGACAGCCACGATTAAATGCGGTGGTGGGCCCCATTAGAATGATGTGGCTGGCCAAATTAAAATTATGTGCCAGGCCACATAGAATGACGTGGCGGGCCACTTTAAAATCATTTGACGGCCCACGTTAAAAAGAATTGGCTGGTCACATAAACGACATGGCGGATCACATAAAAATGATGTGGGGGACCACATAAAAGTATGAGACCGGCCACATTAAAATTAACTGACTTCCATGATAAATTGATTTGGTGGGCCACGATAAAATAATGTGGCGGGCCACTGTAAAATGACGTAGCGGGCCACCATAAAATGATGTGGCCGGCCACCATAAAATGATGTGGTGGACCAGATTAGAATGATGCAGCAAACCACGTTAAATGATGTAGCAGACCACAAAAAATTACAGAGTGGGCCACATCAAAATTATGTGGCAAGCCACATTAAAATGATGGGACGGTCCAAAATAAAATGATGTGGCAGACCTCATAAAATTATGGTATGGTAAAATAAAGTGGTGGACCAGAATATAATGATGTGGCGGTGGACAATCAGATGAAGTGGCGGACCACTTAACGATGTGGCAGACCACATAAAATGAGACGGTGGGACATGTTAAAGTTATGTGACATCCACAATTAAATGCGGTGGTGGGTCCCATTAGAATGATGCGGCAAACCACGTTAAATGATGTGGCAGACCACATAAAGTTACAGAGGGGGCCACTTCAAAATTATGTGGCAAGCCCCCTTAAAATTATGGGACGGTCCAAAATAAAATGATGTGGCGGACCACATAAAATGGTGGTATGCTAAAATGAAGTGGTGGGCCAGAATATAATGATGTGGCGGTGGACAATCAGATTAAGTGGCGGACCATGTTAAATGATGTGGCGGACCACATATAATGGTGGTATGGTAAAATGAAGTGGTGGGCCAGAATATAATGATGTGGCGGTGGACAATCAGATGAAGTGGCGGACCACATTTAAATGATGTGGCAGACCACATAAAATGACACAGTGGCTGGAGAAGAAGTGGCTGGTCACATAAACGAAATGGCGGACCACATAAAAGTATGGGAACGGCCACATTAAAATTACCTTTACCTTTCCACGATAAAATGATGTGGCGGGCCACAATAAAATTATCTGTCGAGCCAGTTTAGAATGATGCGGCAAACCACATTAAATGATGTAGCAGAACACATAAAATTACAGAGTGGGCCACACCAAAATTACTTGGCAAGCCACATTAAAATTATGGGACGGTCCAAAATACAAACGTGTAAAATGATGTGGCGGAATACCATAAAATTATGGTATGGTAAAATGAAGTGGCGGGCCAGAATATAATGTTGTGGCGGTGGACAATCAGATGAAGTGGCAGACCACATAAAATGACACAGTGGGCCGTATTAAAGTTATGTGACAGCCACAATTAAATGCGGTGGTGGGTCCCATTAGAATGATGTGGCAGGCCAAATTAAAATGATGTGGCGGATCACATTAAATGAAGTGGCAGACCACATAAATTGACACGGTGGGCCACAGTAAAATTATGTGACATCCACAATTAAATGATGTGGTGGGTCCCATTAGAATGACGTGGCAGGCCAAATTAAAATTATGTGGCGGTGGGCCACATTAAAATGAAGTGAAGTGCCACATAAAATGACACGACGAGCCACATTTAAATGATGCGGCAGGCCAACTTAAAATGAAGTGACTCTCCACGATAAAACGAAGTGGCAGGCCACGTTAGAATGATATGGCGGGCCAGATTTGGCCCCCGGGGCCTTGAGTTTTAACACTGCAGTGGAATCCCTGCGTGATCTGAGATCAACCTGAGGCCACAATAAGCAGATCGAGTGAAACCAGATAACTGGCTCCACATTAAAGGGATCCATGCATTTTAGGAGAAAACTCCCTGGGCTTAGTATGAGACGAAAACAATAGTATTAGGGAGCTTTTACTGATATCATAATTCAACTGGAGTGGTGCAATTTGAGTGAGTTACTGCATACAAAATGACTAAAATGGACTTTTGTTGATTGGAGTGATGTGATTCCCAGTACAGAAACTGTTATTTGTGTCACCATTTACTCACTTAAATGTTTTTTTTTATTACTCATTTCAACTCGGTCAGAGCTTACGACTGTGCTCAGAACCGCGGCTGACCTAGTTTGACAGTTGCTTGGGTAACAGGAAAGCAGGGGGTTATTGAAGAATAATTAACACGGCTTTAAACCCGGGGGGTGTCCAAAGTGCGGCCCGCAGCTTATTTTTCCGCGGACCGTTTCCAAAAAAATACTATTGCAAAACCAAAAAAAATAAACATCAAAATTGGAATTAAAGAGCAAATAGGTGTGATACAGGGGTGTCCAAAGTGCGGGCCGGGGGGCCATTTGCGGCCCGCAGGTAATTTTTTAACGGCCCTGTGGCACATTCTAAAAAATACAATAAAAAAACATAAACAGTGGTATAAAAGAACAAACAGGTGAAATGTAACAAGAACATGTTGCAATGTTTACTCTAATGCAGGCTATTTATTTCTTCAAAAAATAATAATGAATAAAAATCAATGTTATTATGACTTATTGACCTATTCAAGGCTCCAATTACTTCACATTAAATATTCCACTTTGAGATTTTTTTGGGGAAAATTATGCATGTTTAGTGTTTGTCATTTAAAAAACTTTTTTTTTTAAATTTGTTTTAAAAGGAGCGCCTGAAACGAACAAACACAAAAACATAAAGAACAATAAAACTTATAATTGACGTGTAGATCTGAAAATGATCTTGAGACTATTGTGTTAAAAGTAGGGATGTCCGATAATGGCTTTTTGCCGATATCCGATATGCCGATATTGTCCAACTCTTTAATGACCGATACCGATATCAACCGATACCGATATCAACCGATATATACAGTCGTGGAATTAACACATTATTATGCCTAATTTGGACAACTAGGTATGGTGAAGATAAGGTACTTTTTAAAAAAATGAATAAAATAAAATAAGATAAATAAATTAAAAACATTTTCTTGAATAAAAAAGAAAGTAAAACAATATAAAAACAGTTACATAGAAACTAGTAATTAATGAAAATTTGTAAAATTAACTGTTAAAGGTTAGTATTATTAGTGGACCAGCAGCACGCACAATCATGTGTGCTTACGGACTGTATCCCTTGCAGACTGTATTGATATATATTGATATATAATGTAGGAATCAGAATATTAATAACAGAAAGAAACAACCCTTTTGTGTGAATGAGTGTGAATGACTGTAAATGGGGGAGGGAGGTTTTTTGGGTTGGTGCACTAATTGTAAGTGTGTCTTGTGTTTTTTATGTGGATTTAATTTAAAAAAAAAAAAAAAAAAAAAAAAAAAAAAGATACTGATAATAAAAAAACCGATACCAATAATTTCCGATATTACATTTTAACGCATTTATCGGCCGATAATATCGGCAGACCGATATTATCGGACATCTCTAGTTAAAAGTAAAAAAAAAAAGGATGATTTATTTTTTTAAACTTTACTGAGCAGGACCCTTTTGGATCCCCAATAATTTTAGTGGGACTTTTTTCAAGTGTGATTGCTCAAAAATAATAATGAATAAAAATCAATGTTGTTATGAGTTATTGACCTTTTTAAGGCTCCAATTATTATATCATCTCAAATGGTCCACTTTAAAATTTTATTGGGGGAAAATATTCCATATTTTGTGTTTTTTTCCATAAAAAAACAGGGGTTTCTTTGACAAAAAGGGCATACAACTTAAATCTTAAAACACTTTATATTGACGGATAGACCTAGTGTTGATCTAGATCAGGGGTCACCAACGCGGTGCCCGTGGGCACCAGGTAGCCCGTAAGGACCAGATGAGTAGCCCGCTGGCCTGTTCTAAAAATAGCTCAAATAGCAGCTCTTACCAGTGAGCTGCCCCTATTTTTTAAATTTTATTTATTTACTAGCAAGCTGGTCTCGCTTTGCCTGACATTTTTAATTCTAAGAGAGACAAAACTCAAATAGAATTTGAAAATCCAAGAAAATATTTTAAAGACTTGGTCTTCACTTGTTTAAATAAATTCATTCATTTTTTTACTTTGCTTCTTATAACTTTCAGAAAGACAATTTTAGAGAAAATATACAACCTTAAAAATGATTTTAGGATTTTTAAACACATATACCTTTTTACCTTCCTCTTCTTTCCTGACAATTTAAATCAATGTTCAAGTAAAAAAAAAAATTTTTATTGTAAAGAATAATAAATACATTTTAATTTAATTCTTCATTTTAGCTTCTCTTTTTTCGACGAAGAATATTTGTGAAATATTTCTTCAAACCTATTATGATTAAAATTCAAAAAAATTATTCTGGCAAATCTAGAAAATCTGTAGAATCAAATTTAAATCTTATTTCAAAGTCTTCTGAATTTCTTTTAAAATTTTTGTTCTGGAAAATCTAGAAGAAATAATGATTTGTCTTTGTTAGAAATATAGCTTGGTCCAATTTGTTATATATTCTAACAAAGTGTAGATTGGATTTTAACCTATTTAAAACTTGTCATCAAAATTCTAAAATTAATCTTGATCAAGAAAAATTACTAATGATGTTCCATAAATTCTTTTTTTAAGTTTTTCTCTTCTTTTTTTCGGTTGAATTTTGAATTTTAAAGAGTCGAAATCGAAGATAAACTATGTTTCAAAATTTAATTGTCATTTTTTTCGTGTTTTCTCCTCTTTTAAACCGTTCAATTAAGTGTAAATATCACTAATTATTAATAATAACATAGAGTTAAAGGTAAATTGAGCAAATTGGCTGTTTCTGGCAATTTATATAAGTGTGTATCAAACTGGTAGCCCTTCGCATTAATCACTACCCAAGAAGTAGCTCTTGGTTTCAAAAAGGTTGGTGACCCCTGATCTAGAGATTTAAACCTTGAATAATACTAAAAATAATAATACTAAATAATGACACAATTTTAATATTTTTTTGACCAAAACCCTTTGGGATCCCCGGGATCAAGCCTGAGTGGAGGCCTAAATGTATATTTTTTATACATATAATGTATTGGTTTTTAAAAAATAAAAAATATCAAAATGGTCCCCGCTTGTTTTGATTTTCCAGTGTGCGGCCCTCAGTGGAAAAAGTTTGGACACCCCTGGTGTAATAGTATAACAACGTTTTTTTTTACTTTAAAACTGTTATGGCTCAAAAAACAATATAAGATTAAAAATCATCGGATGTATCTGAAGTTGATCTAATACAGGGGCGTCAAACTCATTTTAGATCGGGGGGCCACATGGAGAAAACTGGTAAAATCACGGCATGATAACTCAAAAATAAAGACAACTTCAGATTGTTTTCTTTGTTTAAAAATAGAACAAGCACATTCTGAAATTGTTAATAGCGGTTGCGGGTTAATAGTATTCTGTCTTTATTTGTCGTTATTTATATTTTCTGAATAAATGATGTGATTATGTTCATCAGTCAACTCATTGGTGTTAATTTTCAATATATCCAGATTTAAAAAAAAATATATATAAAAATCAAATTACAGGATGTTATTTATGTAGTTTGATCATTTTCCTCGACTGGTTTATTTTGTACATATGTAGCATCATCTATATGGATACAAAGAATTGCTATTGTGACATCTAGTGGACACATTTAGGACAGCAGTTTTTTTCATTCAAAAATTTCAGGTACATTTTTATACTTAGCAAACTCATCCCGCGGACAATGTTGATCCTGACTGTCCTTTTATAAGCTACGTTTTTCTTTTTTTGTCTCCACAGACAAAACTTTTTGTTTCTTTGGTTTAAAGCAACACTAAGTAACTTTTCAACCCTCATAAAATATTGTCATAACTTTTGGGCTGATACTTCGACTTACTACTAGTTGAATGACATCTCTGGCATGGTCTGAGGGGGTCTGTATCACTACCTCAAAGAACAACTCACCCCCAAATCCTCCACACGACACCTCCGCTCCGGACAGGCTAACCTCCTCCAACCTCAGAGGACAAAGCTACGGACAATGGTAGACCGGGCTTTCTGGTCCGCCGCCCCCAGTCTGTGGAACGCTCTCCCTGACCACCTGAGGGCACCACAGACTGTGGATGCTTTTAAAAAAGGCTTAAAAACCCTTCTTTTTAAAAAAAAAAAAAGAAGCCTTTTTTAGATATATGCATAGTAGTTTTAGCTATTTGACTGTTCTAGTTTTTATTTTTATTTATTATCTTTTTATTTTAATTTTTTTTAATACACTGTATCTCTTTGAGGTTGTTTACTCAATGTAAAGTGCTTTTTACTAATAAAATCTATTATTATTATTATTATTTTGCTAGCAGTTAGCAAAATTCAGGAGGGTGGCAGGAACCCTGCCACACATAAAACTACAAATTCATAGCAGAAGCTCCGAAACGACCAAAGAAACGAAAATTGTTGTCTGTGCAGACAAAAAAAAGAAAAACGTAGCTTACCCGGATAAAAGGACAGTCAGGATCAACATTGTCCCAGCTTTCGCTCGCTGGCGTGAGCTCAAAGACGTGGAATTTCAGACGTTCTGCCTTGGCTCTGTTCCTGCTGGACTATTAAGTGACTTTCGATGCTCAAATCAAAATTACAATGCTAATGTTAGCTATGGGAAATTTGCTTGATAACAATAAATAGCCACCAGCTTGACTACAATTTCCTTCGAAATCCTGCATCTGCCCCGATACATTCTTGGTAGAAACGTCATGTTTTTAGCGCATTTTATTTTTTATTTTTTTTAAACTGGCAGCTCGGTCACAATCATTTTACAGTAAAAGCTGTGGGGTTCTTTTTTACAGCAGATGAAAAAATTGTAATAATTAGAATGGAATGGAAAAACAATATCACTGTTTTTTGCGGTAAAATTCAACCAACAGAGCTTCTAGTTTGGGTTTTTTTTACCATAAAATCTTGTAGTTTTAATGCTTTATTTTTTTTATTTTTTAGTGTTTTACTGTACTTGGAAAAAAAACAGTACCAAAGTTGATTTTACAGTAAAAAACATTGTGTATGTGCTGAAATATTACTTTTATTATTGTTTATCAAAATATAACTATAGATGTCAACATTGTGTACGTGCTGAAATATTAATTTATGATTGTTTATCAAAATATAAGTATAGATGTCAACATTGTGTACGTGCTGAAATATTAATTTATGATTGTTTATCAAAATATAAGTAAAGATGTCAACTTTGTGTACGTGCTGAAAGATTCATTTATGATTGTTTATCAAAATATAACTATAGATGTCAACATTGTGTATATGCTGAAAGATTCATTTATGATTGTTTATCAAAATATAACTATAGAAGTCAACATTGTGTACGTGCTGAAAGATTGTTTTACGATTGTTTATCAAAATATAACTATAGATGTCAATATTGTGTACGTGCTGAAAGATTAATGTATGATTGTTTATGAAAATGTAACTATAGATGTCAACATTGTGTATGCGCTGAAAGATTCATTTATGATTGTTTATCAAAATATAGCTATAGATGTCAACATTGTGTATGTGCTGAAAGATTCATTTATGATTGTTTATCACAATATAACTATAGATGGCAACATTGTGTATGTGCTGAAAGATTCATTTATGATTGTTTATCAAAATATAACTATAGATGTCAACATTGTGTACGTGCTGAAAGATTCATTTATGATTGTTTATCAAAATATAACTATAGATGTCAACATTGTGTACATGCTGAAATATTAATTTATGATTGTTTATCAAAATATAAGTAAAGATGTCAACTTTGTGTACGTGCTGAAAGATTCATTTATGATTGTTTATCAAAATATAACTATAGATGTCAACATTGTGTATATGCTGAAAGATTCATTTATGATTGTTTATCAAAATATAACTATAGATGTCAACATTGTGTACGTGCTGAAAGATTGTTTTATGATTGTTTATCAAAATATAACTATAGATGTCAATATTGTGTACGTGCTGAAAGATTAATGTATGATTGTTTATGAAAATGTAACTATAGATGTCAACATTGTGTATGCGCTGAAAGATTCATTTATGATTGTTTATCAAAATATAACTAGAGATGTCAACATTGTGTATGTGCTGAAATATTCATTTATGATTGTTTATCAAAATATAGCTATAGATGTCAACATTGTGTATGTGCTGAAAGATTCATTTATGATAGTTTATCAAAATATAACTATAGATGTCAACATTGTGTACGTGCTGAAAGATTAATGTATGATTGTTTATTTTTCGAAACCTGTGTTTTAAAAATACAAATTAAATCTAGATAATACTTAAATGGGGAATAATAACCGTTAAAAGTATATTAAAGAAACCCTTAACAAAGTGATCACTGAAAACTTGTGTATTCTTTGAGCTGCCGGATTTTCTCGTCGTCGTTTCCATCGTTTGACCACTTTATTTATTTTGTTGTAGCAAGCAACAACAAAACAGTAACATCATCCCTGGCGAGCGTTGTAGACACACGCATCTCCCACGAACCATTCCCGTATGAGGAGCCGGCATTTGAAACAGGGCCCCATATGCGCACATAGCTGCCCGGGATACGCCTGTATATTATTCTTTAATTTCTTTAAAATCTGCTGTCTGTATGAAAAGATAGCAAAACAATTAAACATAAATGTGCAATAAATGAGAGTGTGACAGTACACACAAAGAAGTCTGCACCGCTTTTCAATTGCACACGCAGTCTTCGTAAATCGCACTTAGCACACACTATTTTGTTGATTGCACACGCTATTTGTGGTGTTTGGCTCTTAGCATGATGTCACACGTGATGCAGTGTTTACATGGCTCCATTTCTAGTAGGTCTCAGTCCAATTTCAGGGATTTTGTGCAATCAAAGTCACCGAATTATTGCCCGTAGAGAAAGAAGAGGAAGAGAGCAAAATAGGGTTGTCCCGATACCAAAATTTGCGCGCCTCCGCCTTTGTAGTAGTCCATGACGACTACGTAGTCGATAAGCTTATTCTTTTTCCTCTACCTTCTTGTTATAGAAAATTCATCCTCCGCTGTTGCCATTTCTAATATAAAGTAGTGTAAAGTTCTTACTTATATCTGTCAGTAAACTCGCCATGAAAGCGCTAAAACATACCGGTGTGGTGAGTTGACATTATTCACCCAAGGAACTTCAGTTATTAGAGAGTTCCGGTCGGACGGTTTTCCACGGGACACATTTGATGAGGAGATGCTGCTCTGTTGTTGAATTTAAGTAAAGTCTGAATGTCATTAAAACAGTTTGCTCCGTCTTTTGACACTTCTTCCACTCCCGTCCTTGCACGCTACACCGCTACAACAACGGGGAGAAGACGCTGTCGAAGGTGAGCCACGTAAATAAGACCGCCCACAAAACGGTGCATCCTGAAGCGACTGTCAGAAAGCGACTTGAAGATGATCTGTAAAACATCATCTATGCAACATTTTGACCAAAGAACCACCATCACATATTATGTAGACCAGGGGTTCCCCAACCTTTTTTGCACCAGGGACCGGTTTAATGTAGGCATTAACTTCACGGACCGGCCTTCCACGTGTGGCAGATAAATACAGCAAATAAGTGCATGAAAAATGAATACATGAAAAAACTCATTAGTGGAATTAGTGGGGGCCCCTTTTTTACTCGTTTTTTGGCTTTAGTATCTGATGAGTTATAGGTGATGCATCACATTCAAGGACAAGATAATGGTTATATAATCAAGCTAGAAATACTTGCTATTAGTTCCGATATATGTCTGTGGACTTTTATTTCCATTTTTATTTGCAATATTTCATACGTAGATACACATTATTGGTCCAATTTCCCATGCGTAAATACATCTGTTATTGCTAACTACTTGTGTAATAGGACTACGTGCAATAATACCAGCACTTTAAATTACCGTACTAGGCCAAAGAAGATGTGTATTTTCTACCTTCAGCACAATTATTATCAATCAATCAATCAATGTCTATTTATATAGCCCTAAATCACAAAAGTCTCAAAGGGCTGCACAAGCCACAACGACATCCTCGGCACAGAGCCCACACAAGGGACGTCGATGTGGATGACTATGAGAAACCTTGGAGAGGACCGCATATGTGGGTAACCCCCCCTCTAAGTACAGTCCCTAGTGGATCCACATAACAGTATATTATATATTATATGCAACAATTTAGCACTTCTCCATTAACTACTATGATCACTTTGTTCCTGCTCTGCCCTGATCTTAGGTCATCAACCTGCTGCGGACTGCAGACGCAACCTAGCTTTTGGCTACGATTTGGCACCTTTAGATTTTATATGTTTATTAATGAGCATTGTCCCATGTCACAAAGATGCAACAAATATAGCAAATGGCGACTTCGTATCAGGAGTTTTATAAAAGCTTACAGTATGTGCCGGCTGTCCAGAGTCGGGACTTGGGGTGGACCGCTCGCCTGTGCATCGGTTGGGGACATCTCTGCGCTGCTGACCTGTCTCCGCTCGGGATGGTCTCCTGCTGGCCCCAATATGGACTGGACTCTCACTATTATGTTAGATCCACTATGGACTGGACTCTCTCACTATTATGTTAGATCCACTATGGACTGGACTCTCACTATTATGTTAGATCCACTATAGACTGGACTCTCACTATTATGTTAGATCCATTATGGACTGGACTCTCACTATTATGTTAGATCCACTATGGACTGGACTCTCACTATTATGTTAGATCCACTATGGACTGGACTCTCACTATTATGTTAGATCCACTATGGACTGGACTCTCACTATTATGTTAGATCCACTATGGACTGGACTCTCACTATTATGTTAGATCCACTATGGACTGGACTCTCACTATTATGTTAGATCCATTATGGACTGGACTCTCACTATTATGTTAGATCCACTATGGACTGGACTCTCACTATTATGTTAGATCCACTATGGACTGGACTCTCACTATTATGTTAGATCCACTATGGACTGGACTCTCACTATTATGTTAGATCCACTATGGACTGGACTCTCACTATTATGTTAGATCCATTATGGACTGGACTCTCACTATTATGTTAGATCCACTATGGACTGGACTCTCACTATTATGTTAGATCCACTATGGACTGGACTCTCACTATTATGTTAAATCCACTATGGACTGGACTCTCACTATTATGTTAGATCCACTATGGACTGGACTCTCACTATTATGTTAGATCCACTATGGACTGGACTCTCTCACTATTATGTTAGATCCACTATGGACTGGACTCTCACTATTATGTTAGATCCACTATAGACTGGACTCTCACTATTATGTTAGATCCATTATGGACTGGACTCTCACTATTATGTTAGATCCACTATGGACTGGACTCTCACTATTATGTTAGATCCACTATGGACTGGACTCTCACTATTATGTTAGATCCACTATGGACTGGACTCTCACTATTATGTTAGATCCACTATGGACTGGACTCTCACTATTATGTTAGATCCACTATGGACTGGACTCTCACTATTATGTTAGATCCATTATGGACTGGACTCTCACTATTATGTTAGATCCACTATGGACTGGACTCTCACTATTATGTTAGATCCACTATGGACTGGACTCTCACTATTATGTTAAATCCACTATGGACTGGACTCTCACTATTATGTTAGATCCACTATGGACTGGACTCTCACTATTATGTTAGATCCACTATGGACTGGACTCTCTCACTATTATGTTAGATCCACTATGGACTGGACTCTCACTATTATGTTAGATCCACTATAGACTGGACTCTCACTATTATGTTAGATCCATTATGGACTGGACTCTCACTATTATGTTAGATCCACTATGGACTGGACTCTCACTATTATGTTAGATCCACTATGGACTGGACTCTCACTATTATGTTAGATCCACTATGGACTGGACTCTCACTATTATGTTAGATCCACTATGGACTGGACTCTCACTATTATGTTAGATCCACTATGGACTGGACTCTCACTATTATGTTAGATCCATTATGGACTGGACTCTCACTATTATGTTAGATCCACTATGGACTGGACTCTCACTATTATGTTAGATCCACTATGGACTGGACTCTCACTATTATGTTAGATCCACTATGGACTGGACTCTCACTATTATGTTAGATCCATTATGGACTGGACTCTCACTATTATGTTAGATCCACTATGGACTGGACTCTCACTATTATGTTAGATCCACTATGGACTGGACTCTCACTATTATGTTAGATCCACTATGGACTGGACTCTCACTATTATGTTAGATCCACTATGGACTGGACTCTCACTATTATGTTAGATCCATTATGGACTGGACTCTCACTATTATGTTAGATCCACTATGGACTGGACTCTCACTATTATGTTAGATCCACTATGGACTGGACTCTCACTATTATGTTAGATCCACTATGGACTGGACTCTCACTATTATGTTAGATCCATTATGGACTGGACTCTCACTATTATGTTAGATCCACTATGGACTGGACTCTCACTATTATGTTAGATCCATTATGGACTGGACTCTCACTATTATGTTAGATCCACTATGGACTGGACTCTCACTATTATGTTAGATCCACTATGGACTGGACTCTCACTATTATGTTAGATCCATTATGGACTGGACTCTCACTATTATGTTAGATCCACTATGGACTGGACTCTCACTATTATGTTAGATCCACTATGGACTGGACTCTCACTATTATGTTAGATCCACTATGGACTGGACTCTCACTATTATGTTAGATCCACTATGGACTGGACTCTCACAATATTATGTTAGATCCACTATGGTCTGGACTCTCACTATTATGTTAGATCCACTATGGACTGGACTCTCTCACTATTATGTTAGATCCACTATGGACTGGACTCTCACTATTATGTTAGATCCACTATAGACTGGACTCTCACTATTATGTTAGATCCATTATGGACTGGACTCCCACTATTATGTTAGATCCACTATGGACTGGACTCTCACTATTATGTTAGATCCACTATGGACTGGACTCTCACTATTATGTTAGATCCACTATGGACTGGACTCTCACTATTATGTTAGATCCATTATGGACTGGACTCTCACTATTATGTTAGATCCACTATGGACTGGACTCTCACTATTATGTTAGATCCACTATGGACTGGACTCTCACACTATTATGTTAGATCCACTATGGACTGGACTCTCACTATTATGTTAGATCCATTATGGACTGGACTCTCACTATTATGTTAGATCCACTATGGACTGGACTCTCACTATTATGTTAGATCCATTATGGACTGGACTCTCACTATTATGTTAGATCCACTATGGACTGGACTCTCACTATTATGTTAGATCCACTATGGACTGGACTCTCTCACTATTATGTTAGATCCACTATGGACTGGACTCTCACTATTATGTTAGATCCACTATAGACTGGACTCTCACTATTATGTTAGATCCATTATGGACTGGACTCCCACTATTATGTTAGATCCACTATGGACTGGACTCTCACTATTATGTTAGATCCACTATGGACTGGACTCTCACTATTATGTTAGATCCACTATGGACTGGACTCTCACTATTATGTTAGATCCATTATGGACTGGACTCTCACTATTATGTTAGATCCACTATGGACTGGACTCTCACTATTATGTTAGATCCACTATGGACTGGACTCTCACACTATTATGTTAGATCCACTATGGACTGGACTCTCACTATTATGTTAGATCCATTATGGACTGGACTCTCACTATTATGTTAGATCCACTATGGACTGGACTCTCACTATTATGTTAGATCCACTATGGACTGGACTCTCACACTATTATGTTAGATCCACTATGGACTGGACTCTCACTATTATGTTAGATCCATTATGGACTGGACTCTCACTATTATGTTAGATCCATTATGGACTGGACTCTCACTATTATGTTAGATCCACTATGGACTGGACTCTCACTATTATGTTAGATCCACTATGGACTGGACTCTCACTATTATGTTGGATCCACTATGGACTGGACTCTCACTATTATGTTAGATCCATTATGGACTGGACTCTCACTATTATGTTAGATCCACTATGGACTGGACTCTCACTATTATGTTAGATCCACTATGGACTGGACTCTCACTATTATGTTAGATCCACTATGGACTGGACTCTCACAATATTATGTTAGATCCACTATGGTCTGGACTCTCACTATTATGTTAGATCCACTATGGACTGGACTCTCACTATTATGTTAGATCCACTATGGACTGGACTCTCACTATTATGTTAGATCCACTATGGACTGGACTCTCACTATTATGTTAGATCCACTATGGACTGGACTCTCACAATATTATGTTAGATCCACTATGGTCTGGACTCTCACTATTATGCTAGATCCACTATGGACTGGACTCTCACAATATTATGTTAGATCCACTATGGACTGGACTCTCATCTGCGGTCCTCTCCAAGGTTTCTCATTGTCATCCCACTGGGTTGAGTTTTTCCTTGCCTTGATGTGGGATCTGAACCGAGGATGTCGTTGTGGCTTGTGCAGCCCTTTGAGACACCTATGATTTAGGGCTATATAAATAAACATTGATTGATTGAAGCTTATCAGTGTGTCTGCTGAGACTAGCGAAAGTTAAGTATGAGAAAATGCGGTCGGTTATCAATTATTTAATGTCTCTGTGCGGCCCGGTAGCAAACGTGTCACGGACCGGTGCCGGTCCCCAGACCGGTGGTTGGTGACCACTGATGTAGACCACAAGGAAGTGTTTTACATTTACAAAAAAGAAAAAAAAAAGACCCTTTTAATGCGCCTTATAATAACCCCGTATGGTTCGGAATTAGTTAATTAGAGATGTCAGATAAAATCGGACTGCCGATATTATCGGCCGATAAATGCTTTAAAATGTGATATCGGAAATTATCGGTATCGGTTTCAAAAAGTAAAATGTATGACTTTTTAAAACGCCGCTGTGTACACGGACGTAGGGAGAAGTACAGAGCGCCGATAAACCTTAAAGGCACTGCCTTTGCGTGCCGGCCCAGTCACATAATATCTACAGCTTTTCACACACACAAGTGAATGCAATGCATACTTGGTCAACAGCCATACAGGTCACACTGAGGGTGACCGTATAAACAACTTTAACACTGTTACAAATATGCGCCACACTGTGAACCCACACCAAACAAGAATGACAAACACATTTCGGGAGAACATCCGCACCGTAACACAACATAAACACAACAGAACAAATACCCAGAACCCCTTGCAGCACTAACTCTTCCGGGACGCTACAATATACACCCCCCGCTACCCCCTATGCACCAAATGGTTGAATTTCAATATTTGTGATTCAATAAATAAAGGGTTTGTATGTTCACTGTATCCAACATTATGTATTATTCGAATTGAAAAAAGCGCACATTTGTAGTTGTTTCCCCATATTTCTGCACAATTTGTGTACCTAATAAAAGGACCTTCTTACTTTGCACATCCCCTGCCATCTCTGCATGCTGGGTTCACGAAACAGCCGCCGTGCAAAACCAGGACAATAAACCTTCTATCCATCCATGAGTCACTTTCTCCATTTTTTAACTGCTGAATAAACACAAACATGATTTTTGGATGACAAATTAGCACATTTCGGAGTAACAAATATGCAGAAATTAATAGTGTTTTTTTTTTTACAGTATATATAGTGGTGGTCAAAAGTGTACGTACACTTGTAAAGAACATCATGTCATGGCTGTCTTGAGTCTCCAATCATTTCTACAACTCTTATTTTTTTGTGATAGAGTGATTGGAGCACATACTTGTTGGTCACACAAAAAAACATTCATGAGGTTTGCTTCTTTTATGAATTTATTATGGGTCTACTGAAAATGTGCTGGGTCAAAAGTATACATACAGCAATGTTAATATTTGCTTACATGTCCCTTGGCAAGTTTCACTGCAATAAGGCGCTTTTGGTAGCCATCCACAAGCTTCTGCTTGGATTTTTGACCACTCTTCTTGACAAAATTGGTGCGGTTCAGCTAAATGTGTTGGTTTTTCTGACATGGACTTGTTTCTTCAGCATTGTCCACAAGTCTAAAACCTTCATTCTAACCTGATTTAGCCATTCCTTCACCACTTTTGACGTGGGTTTGTGTCATGATCCGTGGCCCGGATCATGTTTTGTTATGTACTGTTAGTTTTGGACTCCCTTAGTTCCTGTTCTGTGCACCCTTGAGTTTGTTTTAGGTACCATGGTTACTTATTATTTTCACCTGCCTCTGATTGGTGTTCGGGACGCTCACATGTTTCCCGAGCACTAATCAGAGGCATTATTTAAGCCTGCCTTTGCCGGTCAGTCGGCCTGGCTTCATTGTTTGCTACCTGTTACCATACTTGCCAACCTTGAGACCTCCGAATTCGGGAGATTGGGTGTTGGGGGCGTGGTTGTGGGGGGACGGGGTTGAGGTGCAGGCAGCATACCCCTTCCCTTTCGTGCTGTCCTGGATGAAAGGAAATTATTTTTTTCCAATCCTTTTGGAACTTGCAAGCGTATTTCTTCTTCTTACTCGTCGTCGCCATGTCTCTTCTTCGTTCTTCCACTTCGTCTCCTTCTTGTTGCGTGTGCAGTTGTGCACCGAGCTCCTAAAAGCCGTAGATGTTATTGTAGCGTCCCGGAAGAGTTAGTGCTGCAAGGGGTTCTGGGTATTTGTTCTGTTGTGTTTATGTTGTGTTACGGTGCGAAATGTGTTTTGTCATTCTCGTTTTGTGTGGGTTCACAGTGTGGCGCATATTTGTAACAGTGTTAAAGTTGTTTATACACCCACCCTCAGTGTGACCTGTATGGCTGTTGAACAAGTATGCCTTGCATTCACTTATGTGTGTGTGCTTGGAATTAACGTTATCATTAAGCCAGTTAAAAGATCATTCAACGTGTCAGCATTTCTTGTCTTATCTTCGAGTAAAGACTATTGTTAAGCCCGTCAGACGCTACATTATGTGACTGGGCCGGCACGCTGTTTATATGGAGGAAAAGCGGACGCCTGGACAGCATGCGGCTGTTAAGGGGTGAAGGTTTCAGGTGAGAGAGGGCTATTGAGAATATTGTAGCCCAGGTGGAAATCGGGAGAATGGTTGACCCGGGAGATTTTCGGGAGGGGCACTGAAATTCGGGAGTCTCCCGGGAAAATCGTTACTGTTGGCAAGTATGCCTGTTACGTTAGTATTTCTTGTCTCCTAGTCTATGTTTCCTGTGCTAAGTGGTAGCCTTAGCTTTCTGTTTTTTGGTATGTGTTTAATTTTGAAGATTAAAACATGTTCCTACCCGCACGCCTTGTCCGGAGTGGTCCGTCTGCATCCCGGGGGGACGAACCCCGCAGTAAGCTGTGAACCCCCCACCCCCGTCGTGACAGTTTGGGGGTCATTGTCCTGTTGGAACACCCAACTGCGCCCAAGACCCAACCTCCGGGCTGATGATTTTAGCTTGTCCTGAAGAATCCCCATTTACTCTCTGTAAAGCACCAGTTCCATTGGCAGCAAAACAGGCCCAGAGCATAATACTACCACCACCATTCTTTACAGTAGGCTTGGTGTTCCTGGGATTAAAGGCCTCACTTTTTCTCCTCCAAACATATTGCTGGGTATTGTGGCCAAACGGCTAAATTTTTGTTTCATCTGACCACAGAACTTTCCTCCAGAAAGTCGTATCTTTGTCCATGTGATGTCAGATGAAACAAAAATTGAGCTGGAGGAGAAAAGGTGAGGCCTTTAATCCCAGGATCACCATTCCTACCGCCAAGCATGGTGGTGTGAGTATACTATACAAGTGTATGTAAACTTTTGACCTCAACTGTACATACAGTATGTATCAGTAGTTCTATTTCACTGCAAAGTCGGGTCTGTAATGATCCATTTTTTGAAATATTCTATATTTTTTTTAATTCTCTCTAGCTGTAAGTCCACTTCAGTACAGGAAATCAGGATGAAAAGATGGCAGCCATGCTGTTACCAACGGGTCCTGATGGCTTGCGGCCGTTCACTCGCGAATCCTTGGCTGCCGTGGAGCAGCGGATTGCAGAGGAGCAGGCCAGGAAGGCCAAGGATTGCAAGGAGACTCACAAGAACGTGGAGCCGGGCAGACCTCGGCTCGACCTGGAGGCGGGCAAGCAGCTGCCGCGCATCTTCGCCGACATCCCCACAGAACTTATCGGGGTGCCACTGGAAGACATCGACCCGTTCTACTTCAAGAACCAGAGGGTGAGAGGGTGCTTTCCACCGTTCCCAAATTGTTATAAATAGTATATATAGTATAGTATAAGTGAGTAGTTATACAGGAGAGGTGTCCAAAGTGTGGCCCGGGTGCCATTTAGGGCCCACAGCTAATGTTTTAAGTCTAAAAATAGTAAAAATAAAAATGAAAAAAAAAAAAAACATTAAAAACTGGGGGGAAAAAACAGCAAAAATGTGAAATATACCAAGAAAAAGTTGCAATTTTGACTCAAACAACACCAAAGCTGCAATGCAAGCTGTTTTTTTATTTATTTATTTAAAAATGTTATTGCTCAAAGATAATAATAAATCAAAATCAATGTTGTTATGAGTTATTGAGC